>NC_067424.1:35095795-35404382 GCF_009764475.1 Pristis pectinata
GAGGGGTGGGAGTGATGATGGGGTAGCAGGGGCTGGTACTGTGGTGACAGGGTGGGTGTGTTTGACTGGGATGGGGGTTGCAGGGAGATCGTTGAACAATTGTGGGGTTGGCGGGGGCGGGGTGGTGTGAAGTCAGTGCCCACTCCGAGTTTGGGAGGGGGAGGTGGTGAACAGACTCAGGTTTGGGTGGGGGTGGGGGGACAGTGCACAGACTGTGGGTTGGGAGGGGTCAGTCAGCGGACAGTGTCAGGGTGGGGAGAGGCTCAGAGGCCGGGGGCTGTGTTTTCCATCCTGCCTTGCCGAGTGCACGTCAGTGGGGGCTGCCTCACGACCTTCGCTCTGGGATCGCCGGTGTGGACTTGCCGCTCAGGCTGGAGGACTTTGGGCTCAGAGGCACAGCAGACCTGAGGGCTGCTTTCAGCAACCCAGTCAGGGAACGTTGGTGAGGCTGATGCCTCAAACCTGCCATGGTGTCCAGCAGGCTCTGATGGTCCATCCGTGCTGGTGCAGTGATACACTGCAGGAACCAGTGCTGGATCGTGATATAATGCAGTGATACACTGCTGGGTCATGCTATGATGCAGTGATACACTGCAGGAACCAGTGCTGGATCGTGATATGATGCAGTGATACACTGCAGGAACCACTGCTGGGTCATGGTATGATGCAATGATACACTGCTGGAACCACTGCTGGGTCATGGTATGATGCAGTGATACACTGCTGGAACCACTGCTGGGTCATGGTATGATGCAATGATACACTGCTGGAACCAGTGCTGGATCATGATATGATGCAGTGATACACTGCAGGAACCAGTGCTGGATCGTGATATGACATAATGATGCACTGCAGAAACCAGTGTTGTATTGCGATGTTACACAGTGATGCACTGCAGGAACCAGTGCTGGATTGCGATGTTACACAGTGATGCACTGCAGGAACCAGTGCTGGATTGTGATATGACACAGTGATACGATGAAAGAACCAGTGCTGGATTATGGATTTACAGCTTCCCTCCCTGCACATCCCTCGACTGAGGAGAGATTCTCAGCTACACTTCTCCAGAAACCAAATGCACAAGGTCTCCCAGACCCCAGAGCCTGTAAGTTACTCTCAAGGCTTTGCATCTGCCTGCTCAGTTATCCCACCCAAGATGATTGAGGAGGGAAGAGAGGAAGATTGGTGGGTCCTGTGAAGGAGTCACAGTGGAAAAGGGGGTTGAAGGTAGTGCCCGCTACAACCCTCACATCTGGGTGCCCCTCCCTTTCCCTCAGAGGATCTATTGCTCTTCCCACCACCAAGGGGTCCCTTACCTGCATCCTCCACCGTCAGCACCCACACGGTGAAGTTCTGCCTGAGCTGCTGCGCAATCTGATCCAGAAGGGCGCAGGCGGGCAGCTGGATCAGGAGAGAGCGGGATCGGACTCTGTACCTCAGCTCACGGGCCAGGACTGGAGTCATGGACAGGGCTGAGAGAGAGAGAGAGAAAACACGGTCAGCAGTGGGTCTCGCCAAGCTCTCACTCCGCAGAAACCAGCCCCCCTCTCACCCCACCGTCAACACCTTCTACAGGACGCGACAGTCTATGGGAAGGATGGGGACAGATGGTTCACCAGGATTGAAGGAGGTTAGTTATAGGGGTGGAGAGGTTTCCAAGTTATCCCTGGAGTGAAGGAGGCTGAGGGGGTGACCTGATATTAGTACATAAGATTATAAGAGGCATAGATGGGACAGATGGTCAGAATTATTTTCCCATGGTCGGGGTACCAAAAACAAGAGGTTTAGGATGAGAGCAAGGAGTTTGAAAGGGGATCGGAGGGGTAAGTCTTTTAACACAGAGGGTGGTTGATTTCTGGAACGTGCTGTCAGAGGAGGAGGTGGAATCAGATCCAATTATTATGTTTAAGAAGCATTTAAACAGACACTCGAATAGGCAAGGAAATGAAGGGTGTGGTCCTAATGTAGGCAAATGGAATTAGTGTCGGTGGGCAAAAAGGTCGGCATGGACATGATGGGCTGAATGTCCTGTCTCAGTGCGTTGTGACTCCATAAGTGAGGAGCTCGGACTCCATTTCCCAGAAGCAGTGGAATCAGCTGGGACGGGTCTCCACCTCGAGCTGACACACTCCCAACTCCAAAACTGTCAGGGCGCACTCGTTGAGATTGGCCTTGTAAAGTGGGCAAGATGTGGGCCGCTATGGACGGTTGCAACAACAACACCACCAACTTGCACTTGTACAGTCAAATGGTTCAAGGCACTTCACAGAAGCAAGACCACACAAAATTGGACTGAGACATGGAAGGAGATACAGGGGCTCCCCAGGTCCGAATGATGTGACTTACAGAAACATGACTTTATACAAATTCTCCAATACATTTTAAAGCATTTTTTAAGATAGTAGTAATAATAATATTAAAAATAAATGCTATTCATTAATGACTAGATATAGTATAAATTCCATTAGTTTCATTATGGACAACGCCAGGGTGATTATTCAATGAGATAAAAGAATTAGATCAAGTGTATGTAGAGCGATGCAATAGGGGTTACTATAGAAAATGGACATTTCTGACTTACAGAGAAATTGGCTCACGGATAATTCTCAGCAACAGAAACCTGACATGACCCAGGGACTCCCTGCTTTTGTGCAGAAAAGGAAATTTACAGAAGGGGAAAAGGGAGAGAACGAAGGAGTGTGGGGTCACTTTCAGCTGAAGGAGTGTAGGGTCACGTCAGCTGAAGGCAGTGCGGCCAGTGGGTGAGTGATTTGAAGCCAGAGGTGGTGCAAGAAACACAAGAAGTTCAATGGGTCTTCTTGAGAGAGACCTGTTATCCCTCCAACATGACCTGACCTGCGCGTGTGGCTCTAATCAAATGGTTGAAGATGGTTGAAAATATCCTTAGAACATTGCTGGATGTGCAATGAATTCTGCAATGCAGACCTCATCCGTATTTCAAGAGCAAAGAGCGGACAACTACTATGTGAAAAACGTGATGATGCTGGAGGAACTCTGCAATCCAGGCAGCATCTGTGGAGAAAAGCAGGTGGTCGACGTTTCGGGTCGGGACCCTTCTTCAGGACTGAAGGTAGGAAAAGGAGAAGCCCGATATATAGGAGGGAAAAGCAGAGCAGTGATAGGTGGACAAAAGAGGGGAGGCGGGGTGGGCACAGGGTGGTGATAGGTAGATGAGGGTAAAAGATGGTGATGGGCAAGTGCGGGGGAGGAGGGGAGAGCAGATCTACTGGGGGATGGGTCAAAGGTAAGGAGAGAGAGGAAAAAAAAGCGGCGAGGAAAGGGAGGAAGAGAAGAAGCATGGTGGGGGGGGGGGTGTTGTGGGGAAGGGTGTGGGGATTACTTAAAGTGGGAGAATTCAATGTTCATGTTATTAGGCTGCAAGGTTCCAAAATGGATGCTGCCTGGCCTGCTGAGTTCCTCCAGCCTCATAATGTTTTTCATCTAGATTCCAGCATCTGTAGTCCTTTGTTTCTCATGGACAACTATGTGGTGGCAGCTCTCAGAGGGTTATACCTGCTCCTGCTTCTCCTGGTTGACACCTTTGGAGTCGGATTGTCACCTGGTTGCTTGGTGGACCTTCCCCTTCAGTGTTGACGGCAGTGGCGGTGATGTTATAGTCCTGGTCAGCCCTCAGGTTCCTCAGGGTAATGTATCTCTCCCGGGCTGCTTTGACCTGTGTACCTGCCTTAGTCACAATGCGAACCTGTAGAGATAAGGTGACTGTTTTAGTACTGACCCTAGGGCTAGGAGACATTGCCTCAAGGTTCGGGGGAGTAGATTTAGGACGGGGATGAGGAGGAACTGCTTCTCCCAGAGAGTAGTGAATCTGAGGAATTCTCTGCCCAGGGAAGCAGTAGAGGCCATCTCAATAAATATATTTAAGGCAGAGTTAGATAGATTTTTGCATAGTAGGGGAATTAAGGGTTACGGGGAAAAGGCAGATAGGTGGATTTGAGTCCACGGCCAGATCAGCCATGATCTCATTGAATGGTAGAAAAGGCTCGATGGGCCAGACGGCCTCCTCCTGCTCCTATTTTTTATATTCTTATGTTCTTATGTACACAGTATTGAGGCTTCTCCCATATGACACTCGATCAGATACAGCCAAAGTGTACCTCCAAGCCCATTTGAAGACAGCCTGGAAGAAGAGGGCAGACTTTGTGAGCTATCTATGCTCATTCTGGGACGTGGGGAGTGCTGGCAAGGTCAGTATTTGTTGTTCTACCCCCTTGAGAAAGTGGTGACAACCTCCAGTCTCACGTCAATGTAGTCAGCGTAGTGAAGGTAATCCCAAGGGTAGGGAGCTCCAGGATTTTGCCCCAGCAAAGATGGTGATACATTTCGGGATGGGATGTACCTTGGCAGGGAACTTGAGGATGGTGGTGTTTCCAAACCATTGTTGCTCTTGATCTTCTAGGTGGTAAAGGTGTCAGGGGAGAGAGGTGTTGCAGTGACTCTTGCGGATTGAACACACATGGTGATAGCGAGGGACCAGTAATCGATAGTCATTGTACTAACTCAATGTAACTGCACTGTGTAATGAATTGACCTGTACGATCGGTATGCAAGACAAGTTTTTCACTGTACCTCGGTACAAGTGGCAATAATAAACCAACACCAATACCAATACCAGAGTGTACAGGGAGCTACAACCCATGTCTGCAATCTATACTACTG
This sequence comes from Pristis pectinata, assembly GCF_009764475.1. Taxonomy (NCBI): domain Eukaryota; kingdom Metazoa; phylum Chordata; class Chondrichthyes; order Rhinopristiformes; family Pristidae; genus Pristis; species Pristis pectinata. Next base: position 35,100,494 of record NC_067424.1, read on the forward strand.
AGAAGGCCAAGGGCAACAGATGGACAGGGACACCACCACTGTAAGTCACACACCATCCTGGCTTGGAGATATATCATCACGTACCACCTAAATGCACTGCTGTGATGAAATGATCTGTCTGGATGGCAGGCAAAACAAAGTTTTTCACTGTACCTCGGTACACGTGACAATAATGAACCAATTTACCAATTTCCACGCAGGGATTGCTCAATTTATCGACATCCTGTTTATGAATTTTTACTGTATTGTCATTGACTCTCTGGGGCACGTATCTCCAGAGCCATTTCTCACTGTAACAAATAGCAAGCCATTCTCTGTCCATGGGAATACTCGGTATCAAAACACCCACAAAACAGTTTGCACAGCCTCTTCAATTCCCGAAACCTCATCGATTGAAACTATTCTCAAGGACCGTTGATATGTGGAAAAATAAGCTGCAGGTTGGGAGAGTGGAAGGTGGGGACCCTGTGGGGGACCCTCTCTGTATCTCCATTCATTCCTTGGAGCCACTGGTGGCCATTCAACCCTGGGAGACAGCGCTGAGTGAGCCCACTTGCGAAGGTGTGAGTTCGAATCCCTCTGCAGTCAGTTAATTAAATAAGAGCAGGAAAGGTGACCATTGGAGTACCCAATGTGAGAAAAACGACCACCTGGTTTACAAGGTGTTATTCGTTGCATCTGGTGCTCCTATTGTGGACTCCTCGACATTGGGGAGACCGGTCTCAGATTGGGGGGGGACTGCTTCACCGAGCACCTTCGCTCCGTCTGCTGTGCCAGTCGGGATCTCCTGGTGACCAGCTGTTCTAATTCCCCTTCCCGTTCCCACACCGACATGTCCGCTCACAGCCTCCACTGCCAGGTCGAGGCTAAATGCAAACGAGGGGAACATCACCCCACGTTCTGCCTGGGCAATCTCCAACCTGGCGGCATGAACACTGAATTCTCAAACCTCCAGTAACCGCTCCCCCTCTGCCCCTTTGCCCCTTTTGTTTTCTTTTCTCTCTCCTCCTGATCCACCTGCCCCAATACCCCCGTTCACACTCACCCTGTTCTGACCCTTTACTCAGGGTTCACTGTTCTCTCAGCTGTAGGCGCCCTGTGAGTGGGGCTGAGTTACACGGGGATGATGTGTGTGTCAGGCTTACCAGATATCCGATCACACGGCCGCCAGCCGCCCCGGGTGAGGTCCAGCTCACAAAGACAGTACCGCACTCTACTTCTGTTGCCCCCAGCTCCAACCTGTGGGGCAGGATGTCACCCGCAGCATCTATGTTCAGGCACAGAGAGGACAGGTCAGACAGCTTGCTGCCCCAACTATTCACTGTAGGCTTTAGCACAGCTTAGGTACAGAATAAAACCTCCACTGCCTGGTTCCGTTCACAAGGACCATGGAGCACCACAGCCAGACCGGGGTGATGTTCTATTATACGCCACTTATCCCAGCGTTTTGCAGCCTCTTGTCTCCATCAGATTCAGCCAAATCAGCCACGTAGAGACCATAGTGACAAGAGCAGGTCAGAGGTTGGGTAAATGACTCACCTCCTGACACCCCAAAGCCTTTCCACCATCTACAAGGCACAAATCAGGCTTGCCCGGTTGTGTGCATCTCTAATTCACTCAAGAACCTTGACTCCACCTGGGGCAGTGCAACCCATTTGATTAGCACCCCATCCACCACTTTAAGGACTCTCCCCCTCCAGCACTGACACACGGTGGCTGCGGTGTGTAGCGCCTACAAAAGGGACTACTGTTATGCCCCCAGGTTATTCCGACAATGCCTCCCAAAAGCTGCAGCCTCCACCAGCAAGAAGGACAAGGGCAGAAAGCACATGGAAATGCCACCGCCTGCAGGTTCCCCTCCAAGCTGCGCACCACCCAGAAATGGAAACACATTGCCATTCCTTCAACGCTGGTGAGTTTAAGACCTGGAGTTCCTTCCCCAACAGCTCTGTGGGACCACCTTTGCCAGAATGTCTGCAGTGAATCATGAAGGTGGCTCACCACCATCTCCTGAAGATCAGTCAGGGGAGGGCAGTGAATTCTGGCCATGGAGCAATGACCAGATCCCGAGTGATGAAATATAAAATATCCATAATTTTGAGGGGTTGAACACAGAACATAGAACACTACAGCACAGTACAGGCCCTTCGGCCCACAATGATGTGCCGACATTTTTTCCTGCCCTAAGATCTACCTAACCCTTCCCTCCACATAGCCCCCTATTTTTCTATCATTCATGTGTCTATCTAAGAATCTCTTAAATATCCCTAATGTATCTGCCCCCACAACCTCTGCCGGCAGTGTGTTCCACGCACCCACCACTCTCTGTGTAAAAAAACTTACCCCTGCCATCCCCCTTATACCTTCCTCCAATCACCTTAAAATTATGCCCCCTTGTGTTAGCCATTGTCGTCCTGGGAAAAAGTCTCTGACTGTCCACTCGATCTCTGCCTCTTATCATCTTGTACATCTCTATCAAATCACCTCTCATCCTCCTTCTCTCCAAAGAGAAAAGCCCTAGCTCACTCAACCTATCCTCATAAGACATGCTCTCCAATCCAGGCAACATCCTGGTAAGTCTCCTCTGCACCACTAAAGCTTCCACATCCTTTCTATAATGAGGCAACCAGAACTGAACACAATACTCCAGGTGTGGTCTGACCAGAGTTCTATAGAGCTGCAACATCACCTCGCGGCTCTTGAACTCGTTACCCTGACTAATGAAGGCCAACACTCCATACGCCTTCTTGACAACCCTATCAACCCGCGTGGCAACCTTGAGGGGTCTATGGACGTGGACCCCAAGATCCCTCTGTTCCTCCACACTGCTAAGAGTCCTGCCATTGACCTTGTATTCTGCCTTCAAATTTGATCTCCTGAAGTGTATCACTTCACACTAATCCGGGTTGAACTCCACCTGCCACTTCTCAGCCCAGCTCTGCATTCTATCAATATCCTGTTGTAACCTACAGCAACCTTCTACACTATCCACAACACCACCAACCTTTGTATCATCAGCAAACTTACTAACCCACCCTTCCACATCCTCATCCAAGTCCGGCAGAGGGTGATCATTTCTCCATAGTCACGGAAGAAGGAAAAGCCCGGGATTTGGAGGAAATATTGAAGCATAATTGCTTGGAGCCCTGTCACCCCTGCAGCCTCCCCCAGTACTTACAGCTTGTGGTTGTGAAGTTGACCAGACGGCCAATGTCCTCCTGCCCACAGTTCACCAGAGCAACAACGTAAACAAAGTACGAGGTGGAAGCCATCAGTCCTGTCAACAGGTAGAGGGGTGGCTGAGGTGTTGTGTTAGAGCATGAGTTGTATCAGAAAATTACCAGTCAATGTGCAACAGGCAGTCCAGCTCCAGCACGGAAACGCGTGACTACCGCCTGTCATTCTGGAGGCCTCCGATACTCCCACCGACTGTGAGTGAAGGGTCTTGGATACCCCCACTGACTGTGAGTGAAGGGTCTCGGATACTCCCACCAACTGCGATGAGAAGTGTCGGTTACTCACACTGACTCACCGACTGTGATGAGAGGTGTTGGTTACCGACAATGACTCACTGACTGTGATTGACCATTCCTTGGTAACCAGCCACTCACAGTGCAGTGTGATGGACTCCATCATTACTTGACCTGGATACCAAGTGATTTGGGTGCCATGTATCACTGTCTCCCCAGACAGCCTGTGCTCAAGGGACAACCATCAATGATCGGTAGTCTAAGCCTTATGAGCCTACCGGTCAAGTTGTATTCACAGGTGCCGGTGACCAGTTGAACTCCTGCCAGTGTTGTCTGCTCACCATACAGCCCATGGTACACCTTGTAGGTGAGGTTGCGTGTGGGTTTGGCCGTGAATGGGTCCCACCTCAACAAAACTGAGGTGGGTGTCAGCTTCAAGATCTCGACACGGCGAGGATCCTTGGGAACTGGTTGAAAAAAGAAGGAACAACATAACAGTCCAGCTTCCCTGTACCAAACAATCAATCATAGGGTCTGAAACATTTTGTCCAGGCCAAGTGGAGTTTAGTGTTGAAAAGTACAACTTACAGGCAGAGTCCTGACCTGACATCAGGTTACAGCTGATATGCAGTGTCTACAACTTATGAAGAGGATGCAATTAGCTTATAGTGTCCACAACTGTCAGGGTGTGGCACTTTATCACCAACTCTCAGGGTATAGGTGCCTGCTCTATATCCTACTGTTGGGGTGTGAGGGCCAGTAACATATTGTCAGCTGTTGTGGTCTATAACACACTGTATGGGTGTAGGGGTCTGTAACACTGTCAGGGTGTAGTGGTCTATAACACACTGTTAGGGTGTAGGTGTCTATAACACTGTCAAGGTGGAGAGGTCTATAACACACTCTCTTGGTGTAGGAGTCTGTAACACACCGTCAGGGTGTAGGGATCTATAACACAGTCAGGGTGTAGGGGCCTATAACGCACTGTCAAGGCATAGGGGTCTATAACACAGTCAGGGTGTAGTAGTCTATAACACACTGTTAGGGTGTAGGGGTCTATAACACAGGGTGTAGGTGTCTGTAACAGTCAGGGTGTAGGGGTCTATAACAGGGTGTAGGTGTCTGTAACAGCCAGGGTATAGGGGTCTATAACACAGTCAGGGTGCAGGGACCTATAACACACTGTCAAGGTGTAGGGGTCTATAACAGAGTCAGGGTGTAGGGGCCTATAACACAGAGTGCAGGGGTCTATAACACAGGGTGCAGGGGTCTATAACACTGTCAGGGTGTAGGGGTCTATAACACTGTCAGGGTGTAGGGGTCTATAACACAGTCAGGGTGTAGGGGTGTGTAACACAGGGTGTAGGGGTCTGTAACAGTCAGGGTATAGGGGTCTGTATACAGGGTCAGGGTTTAGATGTCTATAGCAAACTGTTGGGGTGTATGGCAGTTGGGGCCCATAACTTACTGTTAGCATGTAAAATCACTGACCTAGTGTCAGGACCAAATACTGTCAGGATTTAGCAGAGGAGTTATAGGATATAAGGATCTATTGCCAGCTGCCAAGGTGTAGCGGTCCAGCACTGATCGTCAGGGTGGTCTACACCAGTTGTGAAGGACAAGGTGTCTAGAACAGAGTGTCTGAGGGTCAGTATCATACCCTCTGGGAGTAAGGTCTATATCATCCTCTCTGGGTGTGCGCAGCTAGATCTACCAGTGAGCTGCAGGAATATAGAAGAGAAATCTATTTTTAGGAATTGTAACATGCAAAAACCTTTCATCATCTGGCGTTGGCTTAAACCTCTATCCACTGCTTAATCATCTCCTTTGTGGAGGTCCTATCAGCGTTGCACACACTCACCCACGGTGTAACTGAACCTGAATCCTTTAAACTGGATAGTGTTGTCTGAGTGGAAATGCACGTAGACTTGGAAACCAAAGGAGAAGGGAATTCGAAACGTCTGCCCTCGTCTCAGGATCCCGGTGAGGGACTCTTGCACGGTCCTGGTATCCAAGTGATTCTGGACTCCGATGTTGACCCAGTCATGGTCCTTCTCCAGGTGGAAGTCCTCCACTGTGATCACTGCGGCTGGAGACACACACACACACACACACACACACACACACACACACACACACACACACACACACACACACACACATTCAGGTGAGCCGGTGTTTCATGGCGGATTGTACAGACACCATTCAGCTTGAGAGATGCATCAGTTTTCTCCCCGCTTGGCCTGTTTAAGGCCTTGACAGTCGGCCACTGGAGGTTGTGACCATTGATATGGATGGGGATTGAGGGTAGAGCCGCTGCCTCACAGCTCCAGGGACGCTGGGTTCAATCCTGACCTCGGGCGCTGTCTGCATGGAGTCAGCATGTTCTCCCCGTGACCGCGCGGGTTTGCCCCGGGTGCTCCGGTTTCCTCCCACACCCGAGCGGCGTGTGAATCGATAGGTTAATTGGCTGCTGTAAAGTGCCCCTAGTGTCTGGGGGAGCAGTAGAATCTGGGGGGGGGGGTGCGTGGGTGGGAGACGATGCGGATGTGGGGAGAAGGAAAAGGAAAAGCGGGATTAGTGGAAATGGCCAGTATGGGTTCGACGGGCCAAATGGCCTGTTTCCATGCTGTGCCTCTCTATGACTCTGTGAAGGGCTTGAGGCAGAGATTGGCACCACAGTTGGGCCCCGCGGGGTACCTCTGAGGAACTTCATCCCTAAGGAGGTGAAGCCATTTGATATCTGCCTCCATCAGTCCTCTGCTTACTGCCCTTTCACCTCTTGCTGACACGACCTCTGCCCAGCCTTTTCCACCCTCACCGTTCTCATCAATTTGCCAGCCATACTGCTACATCTGGAGCACACCCGCAGCACATTGTGCCTTAGGTCGTCAGGTCCAGCATGGGCAAGGAAACCTCCCACTGATACCACCTAGCGCCTCCCTCATCCGTGCTCCTCTACGTTGATCGGCACTTGGAAACAGCACCGATGGCAGCAAGGGCACAGAATATACTCTCGGTTGGGGACTTCATAGATAAGGTAAGATGAGATTTCTTTATTAGTCACGTGTACATCAAAACACACAGTGAAATGCAGCTTTTGCGTGGAGTGTTCTGGGGGCAGCCTGCAAGTGTCGCCACCTTCCGGCGCCAACATAGCACGCCCACAACTTCCTAACCCGTACGTCTTTGGAATGTGGGAGGAAACCGGAGCACCCGGAGGAAACCCACGCAGACACGGGGAGAACGTACAAACTCCTTACTGACAGCGGCCGGAATTGAACCCGGGTCGCTGGTGCTGTGAAGCGTTACGCTAACCACTACACTGCCGTGCCTGCACTGGGAGAGGCTTGGGAGAACCTCTGTCAACCAAGCTGGCCAAGTCCTGAAGGACAGAGCTGCCAGGCAGGCAGTCCTGAGGAGGAATACATCTAGTTGACCTTTTCCTCACCGAGCCCACTGTGGCAGGTGCATCTGTCCAGGATAGCATCGGTAGAAATGACATCACCCTCAGGGACATAAAGTCCTGTGTTCATACCAAGCTCCACCGTGTATGTGGCACTCCTATTGTGCTAAATGAGATAGACTTAACAGCTCAAAGTTAGACATCTATAAGACACAGTGGACTATCAGCAGAAATATGCCACTGTGACCTCATGGCCTGGTGTGCTCCTCTGTCTAATATCACAGAGCACCCCTATGTTATGGAGGGTCTGTGTTCCTAGAAAACCATCGTGTCATGATTTTCTGTAATGCACACCATTTTTTCCCCATTGAATCCCATGTTATAGGTGGAGGTGCATTCCTACAGGAAGTTTTTCTCTCAAAAGTCATGCCTTTGCAAATGCACAGACTATAGGCAAGGGAATTCTGATTGTATTGTAGGTGGAAGCCAAAGGGTTGTTGTTTTAGTTTTCTAGAAATAGGTGTTATGTTATGAAAATATCATTGTACGATTCTCAACAGAAGAGATTGCCTTGTAAATTTCCAAAGCAAATCCCTTAAGTGGCCCCCTGCTGTGTATCAGCAGCATGCGTTGGTTGTCCTTGGTAAACTAATTCAGTTCTTTGTATACATTTTGTGCTTGTTTACTTATTTAACTCTACAGAAGTTCGGTAAGAGTGAATTTTTATTCTGCATCTCAGACTTTTTGAGAGTGATTGGTGAATTTCTGTTATGGGTGAATTTCCGTTACCCAAGCTTCCGTAACGTGGGGATACACTGTCCTATCAAACCAAAGGGTCAGCCCCAGTACAGTGAGAAATCCTGTTGCTCCTCAGGTTACTATACCTGATGTCCAGAATCTGTGTTTTTTGGTTATCAAAACTAATAACATGGAATCAGTTCCCTCTTACAGGCCCCATTATAAACCTTTATAACCTGAATTAACTCTATTTTAAACCTCAAGAAGAGAAAGCTGACCTCCACTTTCTGCATATATTCTCCCTCAGCCCAGGTAACACCCTAGCACTTGTGGTATTGGACCCAATGAGCAGCATCAAGTCTTGGCCACAGTAGAGTCATACAGCATTGAAACAGGCCCTTCGGCCCACTGATTCCATGCCAACCATCTACCACCCATCTTCACTAATCCCACTCTAATCTCATTTCTTTTTAGTCTCCGCACATCCCCATCAACTCCCCCTAGCTCAGGTTCTACCCCTCACCTACATGCTAGGGGAAATTCCCAGCAGCCAATTAACCTACCAAACTGCAGGTCTTTTGGGATATGTGAGGAAACCAGGGCACCCAAGGGGCGGGGGGGGGGGGGAAACCCAAAGGGTCACAGGGAAAGCGTGCAAACTCCACACAGACAGCATCCGAGATCAGGATCGAACCCTGGTCGCTGGAGCTGTGAGGCTGTGGCTCTACCCAACTGTGCCACTGTGTCACCTAATGCGTTAGTTAAGGCAAAGCTATGGATTTATAAAGTTTTAGTATGACTCCATTGCTTGTACACTGCCTATATCGATAAAAGCAACTTGAACAGCAGACACTTGTGTTAACGTTGCTCTGATGTTAAGGCAGCCGATAAGGAGAAATGGTTTGACTGGAGCACACTCACCATCAACACTGACGTTCTTGATCAGCTTGAGGAACCAGTAGACATCCTGATTGGCTGGGTAGGACTTTGGGTAGTTGGGGCTCTGGATCAATGCTGAGTAGTAGGAACATTGGCTGTCAGGCAAGCACAAGGGGGCTGGGAGGGTGAACAAAGCCAGTTAAAAGAGTAACCATGGCAGCAGTATCGGGCATTAATTTAGATGAAGAAGATAATCTCCAAAAAGCAAAGTAGAAGCAGGAACAAGCCACTTGCCCCCTTGTACCCGCTTTGCCGTTCAATAAGTTCGTAGCTGATCTGATTTTAACCAGATTCCAATCTACTCGTGGTAACCTTTCACCCCAATTGGTCACAAATACACAAAGACTCTGCTTCCACCACCCCCTGTAGAAGAGAGTTCCAAAGACTCACTGCCCTCAGGGAAAAAACTTGCCTCATCTCCATCTGAAATGGGCAACCTCTTATTTTTAAACAATGCTCCCCTAGTTCTCGATTCTCCCACAAGGGAAATCCTCCTCCTCACGCCCGCCCTATCAAGACCTCTTAGGACACTTATGTTTCAATCAAGTCCGAATCATCTTCTAACCTCCAGCAGGTACAAGGCTGGACTGTCCAACCTCTCCTCGAAAGACAACCCACGCATTCCAGGTATTAATTTGGTAAATCTTCTCTGAACTGCTTCCAACGAGGAGACTAATACTGTGCACAAGTACTCCAGATGTGGTCTCATCAATACCCTTTTAAGTGAAGCATAACCTCACTACAGGCTGTCCCTGGGTAAAGAACAGCTTCTGTTTTTACAGACATCCTGAAGTCAATTCATTCCGTAGGTCAGAAAATACACAAAAGTCACCTGAAAGAGTAACTACACCTCCCCGTATTGTAATGAATGGCACCAAAAGCACATAAGACCGGTTTGAAAGAACAATTGCCAAAAATGGAGAGAGAGAGGAAACTAGTTCTCTCTCTAGTTTCGTAGAAGAGAATAGGAAATTCTAGGAAACTAGAGGGAGAACGAGTAAATGAATAATGATAAGTCTATGAGCTTTCCTAATTACTTGCTGTACTGACATACTAGACTTGAGCAAATCATGCACTAGGACACCCCGACCCTTCCATCTCAGACAGCTGCAATCTCCCACCACTTAGACAAGATGCTTCACTTGTATTCTTTCTACCAAAGTGGACAATTTCAGTTTCCCACATTAGACTCTATTTGTTAATTGTTTTACCACTCTGCATCTCCTTATAGCTTCCCTGTGTGTCATTCATAATTCACTTCCCTTTCTATCTTGGCATCACCTTTGGAGCCTTCCCCAAGTCATTTCTAGAAATTGTGACCATTCGAGGCCCCGGGACCAATCTCTGTGGTGCACCACTTGTTACATCTTGCTGACCAGAAAGATTCCCATTTTTGCCTACTGCCAGCCAGCCAATCCTCTATCCAAAATCTGTTACCTCCTGCTTAACCCTTTGATGTGGTACCTTATCAAATGCCTTCTGGAAATCTAAGTATATTGCATCTACCAATCCCCCTTTATCCACAGCACGTATTGATTAGAGTCATAGGGTCATTCAGCATGGAAACAGGCCCTTCGGTCCAACTGGACCATGCCAACCAAAATCCCCATCCAAGCTAGTCCCATTTGCCTGCATTTGGCCCATGTCCTTCCAAACCTTTACCATCCATGTACCTGCCCAACTGTCTTTTAAAAAGTTGTTCTTGAACCTGCCTCAGCCACTTCTTCAAAGAAATCACTGGGTCACAGAGAGATGCAGCACTTTGGCTCACCGTTTCCATGTCGACCAGGGCAGTTGGTCTCTGTAAACTGTCCCCCATGTGAGTGAGTGGTAGAATGTGGGTGGAGTTGATGGGAATCTGGGGGAGAATAAAAAACGGGATCAGTGTAGGATTAGAGCAAATGGGTCGGTGTGGATTCGATGGGCTGAAAGGCCTGTTTCTGCACTGTATCTCTCTATGATTCTATGACTCTGTTACTGAAGGGGTATGTGAGCGTAAAATCCAGCCTGGAAGTCAGCACTCCTCTCTGATTTAAAGCACTGAGTTGTGTGTTCCTACCTGTGCAGTTCTGGACATCTTGATCAACCGAGTCTCCACCTGAGCCTCTGTTCTCACACTGACTGATCTTCACACCTGTGAAACGTATCAGAGGGTTAGAGCTGACAGCAGAATCTGGGTAAACACACTTCACGGCAACACTTCAAACCCAGGCAGGGAGCGGTGTCATGATTTTCCGAACAGGCTTCGGAGGTCAGACACCTGCAGACTCTGGAGGTGACAGGAAGATTAACACAGAGGTCAGCGATGAGACAGAGGCAGTGGTAGAAGCAACGGAGGAGGGCAGTGCAGAGATGGGAACCGGGAAAGGGTCACAGAGGAGCAGGGAAAATATCACTGTTTACATGTGAATGGGTCCTGGGGTGACGGCAGCGAGTGGGTCAAAGGGGCAGTGAATGAGTCACAGAGGAGATGAGTAGGTCATGAGGGCTGTGAGTGCGTCAGAGGGGCTGTGAGTAGGTCACAGGGGCAGTGAGTAGGTCAAAGGGGCAGTGATTGGGTCACGGGGCAAGTGAGTGTGTCACAGCGGCAGTGGTTGGGTCATAGGGCCAGTGAGTGTGTAACGAGGCAGTGAGTGGATCATGGGGGCAGTGAATTGGACACAGGGGCATGGTGAATGAGCCATGGGTTCACATTGAACAGGAGGTATGTTTGGAGCACTGAATGTCTTAAAATGTATGAAGGTAGATAACTCTACAGGGCCTGACCAGGTACATCCAAGAACACTGTGGGAAGCTAGAGAAGAAACTGTGGGAGCCCTGGCTGAGACATATGCATTGTCATTGCTACAAGACTGGAGTGTTGTGCCTTTATTTAAGAAGGGCTGCATAGAAAAAACTGGGAACTATAGAGCAGTAAGCCTAACATCTGCGGTAGGTAACTTACTAGAGGGGATTCTGAGGGATAAGATATACAAGCATTTGGAAAGACAGGGGTTGATTAAGAATAGTCAGCACAGCTCTGTGTGTGGGAGATCACATCTCACAAATTTAATGGAGTTTTTGAATGAAGAAGTAACCAAGAATGTTGATGAGGGCAGGGCAGTAGATGTGGTCTATATGGACTTCACTAAGCCCTTAGATAGGGTTCTGCATGGTAGGCTGCTGTGGAAAGTTAGATCGCATGGGATCCAGGGAGAGCTAGATAACTGAATACACAATTGGCTTGATGTCAGGAAGCAGGGGGTGATGGTGGAAGGTCGTTTCTCGGACTAGAGGCCTGTGACTGGTGGTGTTTGCCCCAGCTCATTGCTGGGCCCAGTGCTATTTGTCTTCTATATCAATGATCTGGATGAGGATGTACAAGGCACGGTTAGTAAGTTTGCAGATGACAGTGAAATAGGTGGTGTCGTTTTATTTTACTTAAGTTTAATGTAAAAACAAACCACTCATTTGCACTTAACTTTTCACTCAAGGTCAATGTGGAGGGTACACCACTTCATACCCCAGCCACCCCTGGCATAAAGCTGTGGGGCCGGGTGGAAAATGTATCTAATCCTCATTGTCAGAACTCTCCAAAAACCACCAAGACCTTGCCTGGCTACCAGTGAGGGGGACCCTCCCTGTCAGAAATTTCTACATAGCTCAAAATGAAAAAACACGATGATGCTGGAGGAAATCAGCAGGGCAGGCAACATCCTTGGAGAAAAGTAGGCTGTCAACGTTTTGGGTCAGGACCCTTCTTCAGGACCATTCCTTTACCTTCTAACTAAGTCCCCTTGCTCGAGGCTCTCCCACTAGTGAAAACATCTTGACATCCGCCCTGTCTTGTCCCTTTAGGATCTTATGCATTTCAATTCGATCAATCTTCATTCTTCTAATCTCCAAAGAACACAGGCACAGTCTGAGTAGCTTTCCTTGATGGTACTCTTGCCTTTTACTTCCTTACTCAGTCCTCTGTAATTTAAGGGTCAGCCTGATTCACTCTTGCCCTATCAAGCCACGTCCCCTATTCATCCCCCTCCTCCATTTCACCCAACCCTTCAGCTGACTCGAGTTTCAGAGACAGAGAGCTGGACAGAGATGGAGAGAGGGGGGGGAAGTTAGAGAAGAAGCTGCCCACTGTTCCCTTACCTAAAGCGAGTGTCACCAGCCGCAGGCACACAGTGAGATGATACGCAGCGCTCCTTTTGGAAACAGCCTCCATTCTCTCTCAGTCTTCAGTCTGCATTGCCTCTGAAGGCGGGAGTATTTATGCCCCAGCCCCTGCCTTTGCAAGTCCGTTTCTGAAATATTTCAGTCTAATGTTAAGAAAACAGACCTCTCCAGTTTATTCTACCCAAATGTCAGCCTTTTAACAGGCCTCACCGATACTGTATACAGTCACTGGTTTTGATAACGCTGCCCTTTGCAAAACATGAGCGAGTAATGGCTCAGGAGATGTGGGGAACAACACCCTGTTGTAATTTATTGTAACTGCAGAAGATGCGGGCACATGCTCAAGGTCAGGCTGCATGTGTGGAGAGAGTCAGGGGGTAATGTTTCACTTCAATGGCGTGTTAATTCTTTTAAGCTCTGAAAATTTAATTCCTTGAATCTCCCCGCACCTGTTGCCTGGTCTGTTCAATACTGATGGTATTTTCAGTTTTTGTCACAAGTTGTCAGCATCTGCTGTGTGATGCATTTGATCCAATATATTCCAACTTGCTGCAAGAAAACGCCAGCTCTGTTCAGTCCTGTGCACCTTCACACACTACTCTCTTCTCGTTGTTAGTCAGGGCAGGGTGATGTGGACCGCTCTGCTGCCTTTGGTGTGTGTGGGCTGTGAGTGCTGCGTTGTATGGGAGTGCTGTATCAGATGAGTCACGCCACTTTGTGTTGGTGTACGGGCAGTGTGGGTGACGTTACACAACAGGCTGTGTGCCAATGTGGGCCTTGTTTGTCTCAGGTCTCGGGCAGTGAATGCCTGGTGCGTCAGATGGGAGTCCAGTGTGACTGTGGGTCAGGGGGTCTGGTGTGACTGTGGGTCAGTGAGACCAGTGTTACTCTGGGTCGGGGGTAGGTGTGACTGTGGGTCAGGGGGTCTGATGTGACTCTGGGTCAGGGGGTCCGGTGTGACTCTGGGTCGGAGGGTCTGGTGTGACTGTGGGTTGGGGGTCTGGTGTGACTGTGAGTCGGTGGGGTCTGGTGTGACTGTGGGTTGGGGGGTCCGGTGTGACTCTGGGTCAGGGGTCTGGTGTGACTGTGGGTCAGGGGTCTGGTGTGACTGTGGGTCAGGGGGTCCGGTGTGACTGTGGGTCAGGGGGTCTGGTGTGACTGTGGGTCAGGGAGTCCGGTGTGGCTCACTGCATGGATCTCAGCTGTCTGTGCACTGTGTCCCCTGTGTTTATGTCTGCCGCCCAGCCCTTCCCATGCTTTTGATCTGTGGACAATTATTGCCTGTTTCACCCACTGAACAAACTTCCTGCTTCTCTCCACTGACGTCATCCGAACCCTACAGCCGAAACTGTTTTTAGTTCTGCACACATACCCTCTGTCCACACTGACCCTTCACAGCCTGGTGGTATTTTACTGAGGTCATAATGGAGTCTGTAATTAGTAGGTGTTAAGTGACAGTCCTGGCACAGTACCTCACACAGAACTCCAAGCATTCGAAGGTTTGAGCCCCCCCCCACTGCCTTTGAACACTGCTGCTACCCTTGAATACTTGTATAGCTGGTAAAAGGCATTGCAGCCATGCAGATTCCTCCCTTTCTGTACACCATCCCCTGAGCTTTCCCAAATAACCTGCACCCAGTCGCACTCCACACTGTCCACACAGGCATATGGCAGACCAGAGGCATCGTATGGCATTTGCAGGCATCAGTCCAGAATGACAGAGTCACATAGTCAGTGTCTCATCTAGTAATCCTTCCCTGCCTTAGGGTTAGGGTTAGGGTTAGGCTAACCCTAACCCTAACCCTAACCTGCTGAGTTTGCTTTTCATTCCAGATTCCAGCAACTGCCGTCCCTTGTGTCTGCACGCAACGGTTCACATTTGACCAGAAACTTAACCGGACCGGCTACGTATATATTCTGAAGGAGCAGGTCAGAGGTTAGGTATCCCACCGCGAGTGAGGTATATCTCAACTCCTCAAAACTTTCACCATCTGCCCGGCCCATCAGGAAGGTGTCAGCAGTCGTCTCTTCACAGCTGGGTGACTGCAGCGCCAACACAGAAAGACGCTCCACACTATCCAGAATTGGTTAGCCCATCCTGATTGGCACTTCATCCAAATGTCCACAATTCTTCTCCACCTTTTGCCTGATCCTTTCCTTCAGCCAGTGGTTTTTGGTCTTCCTGATCTCCATGAGGGGTCGGAAATTTGCCTTCCTCCAGGCAGCCAAAGATCCATCTGGACTTGCTCACTTTCCCACCCGATGTCCCATGTTGGCATTTCTTCTGCCCTGGGCGCAGGTTATTCCACCTGTAGAATGCATCCATCATTCCAATGTGTAGCCAGGTCAGCTCACACCTATCATAGGTTAGAAATGACTGTTTGTGCAGTTGTTGGTCTATGGGAGAAGGATTAGTACAGTGGACACCATCCACAAACGTCCCTGCTGTTGAGCAGGAGTATTCCAAGCTGGACAATGGCTAAACCATCTATAATAATTAGCACCAAAGTCTCCTCAGGGTTTATAGTGTCCATGTTACTTGAGTTAAAACAATTTATAAATAGGTGCCATTAAAACTCTGATAATCCAGCGTCTGATTGTTTGGAAAATCCTGATGGTCTGGCATCTGGCTCATTCATTAGTCCGGGGCTCTGGAGTCCAGAATGTTGGGTGTGTGTATGGCTGGAGCTGGGGTTGGGGGTGGGAAGACCAGGGGTCAGGTTTGTGCTTGAAGCCGGAGCCCAACGTGCTTGTATATTGCTGCGATCCACAGCTTCCCCAGGCAGTGTTTGGTTATGAATGTTGTTGTAAGGTTCTCAATTACGTTTGGTCTGCCACTCCTAATTCTCAATCCCACTGTTCTCCACAATTCCTCTGATAATCCAGCATCCTTGGACTTTGGTGGTGCCAGACCAGCAGACTTTCTGGACTATTGGATGTTACTCAGATTAATACCCAAACATATTCCCTTTAAGCTCACCAGGTGCACTGGAAAATTTGTGACATCACTGTGTAGCATGTAAAAAAGAAGTGAAATAAAGTATGGTTTGGTAGAGGAGAACACATTGTGAACACCAAATGCAGTAGTCTAGATTGGAAGAAGTTACATCGGGGATATCGAACACAGAGTGGCTGATCACTTTGCGGAGCACCTGTGCTCAGTCCGCGGGTGTAAGCCTGTTACATGCCACTAATTCTCCACCCCACTCCTATTCTGACCTGTCTCTCTGCAGCCTCCTCCATTGCCGTGGGAAGGCCCAATGTAAGCTAGAACAACAACATCTTCTGTCTGGGCACTTGGCAACCTGGAATGAACATTGAACATTGAATTCTCCAACTTCAGGTAAACTGCTCCCTCAGCGTTTCCCATTATTATGCTGCCATCCTTTTCTCACTCTGTTTCTTTAAAAATATCATTGCTAATAGCAGTTAGCGTAAGGCTATTACAGCGCCAGTGACCTGGGTTCAATTCCTGCTGCTGCCTGTAAGGAGTCTGTACGTTGTCCCCGTGACTGCGTGGGTTTCCTCCGGGTGCTCAGGTTTCCTCCCACATTCCAAAGATGTACAGATTAGGAGCCGTGGGCATGCTCTGGAAGCGTGGCGACACTTGTGGGCTGCCCCCAGCACATTCTTAGTCATGCAAAAAGATGTATTTCACTGTGTGTTTCGATGTACATCTGACTAATAAATAAATATCTTAATGCTCAGTACTCCTGCTCCTTAGCACCTGTGTTAACCTATCTCCATGTAGGCTTTCGCCTTATATTTCACTCCACAGCCAGCTCTGTCTTTGAAAACTGTAAAGCCTCCACTCTCCTTCCCCTTCTCCACTGCCCCCCCCTCCCCCCCCAGTTCTGAGGAAAGACCATTGACCTGAGATGTTAACTGGTTTCTCTTTCCAAAATTGCTGCTTGTGACTGGCTGAGTTCTTCCAGCATTTCTGTTTTAGTTTCAGTTCCAGCATTGGTATGTTCTCTTCATTGGTACGTTCGTTTGTTTTACTGGATCAAAATTAGGCAGCCTACACCCTAACGGCACTGTGGGGGCACAGCACTGAGTGCTTGAGGGCGGTGGTTCAAGTGTGGTAGGTGAGTATGGGGAGAAGGTGAATAAATTTCCTGCAACCCCCATATCCACACAATTAAATCTGGTTCTTCAACCAACCAGCACAATCCTAATCACTGGAGATTAGCAACTCTATAACCACTTTGATCACTTTGCACTAAACTTTTTTTTTGTTCTATTAGTGCTCTTTCTTGTAAAAGTTGTGTTAAACTTATGTTTACCTTGTGAATGCTGTTTATCTGATGCTTTGTGCCTGTGATGTGGCTGCAAGTAAGTTTTTCATTGCATCTGCTTGTGCAGAGGACAATAAATTTGACTTTGACTTTGAATTAACAAAGGGTCACTGACTGGGGCAGTGTGCCTCGATGGTCTGTTACATTAGGAGAGGTGCATTTTGGTCTTTCTCCTTCCCTCAGCTGACAGCAATATCTTCGCCTGAGCAATGTTACTGGGGCAGGGAGTACTGGAGGTGGGTGGGAGGCAGAGAAAAGCAGAAGTGTAGATATCGGTGTTCTAGTGGAACAGGGCTAGATTCTTGCCCAACTTCCTCTCCACAACACAAGGAGTCCAAACATCCATTGCTAGATATTTTCATTTAATGAATTTGGGGAGGCACGGTAGCGTAGTGGTTAGTGTAATGTTATTACAGAGCCAGCAGTCGGGGTTCAATTCCCGCCGCTGTCTGTAAGGTGTTTGTACGTTCTCCCCGTGACTGTGTGGGTTTCCTCCGGGTGCTCTGGTTTCCTCCCACGTTACAAAGACGTACGGGTTAGTAGGTTAACACTGACGTAATTGGGCGACGCAGGCTTGCTGGGCTGGAAGGGCCTGTTACCGTGCTGTATAAATGAAGTTTAGTTTAGGGTACTACAAACCTTCGGTGCCTTTTCCTATTATATATGCTGCCTTCTCCTTTCCATCTTACGACATAGGAGGCAATTTAGCCCATTATCTAAGCCAGAGCAATCCTAACCCCCAACAATTCTCCCTGCAACCTCTTTTCCCCACATTCCCTTCAATTCTGCATGAACAGAGGAAAATGGGAAGGTTCTGTGGTCAGAAACCAAACGGCAGAAGCATCTGAAAAGATCTCTTGGCCAAGAATGAAGGCTTAGCTGCCCCTGGGGTGGCTGAGATGGGCATTTACCCAATACCCTGTGTCAGAGACAGGGCTTGGTGATGAGGTGTTGGCTCTGGGCTGGTGGGGTCAATACTACACGTCCGGCAAAGACCAGGGAAGTGGACCTGGTATGGATTCCCCAGCAGCACCACACACGCTGCATGCCCCTAATGCGGTTGGTAATTGATTTATTATTATCAAATGTACTGAGATAGAGTGAAAAGCTTTTGTCTGCATTGCCATCCAAACAGATCATTCCATACATAAGTACTTCGAGGTAGTACAAAAGGAAGACAATAACAGAATGCAGAATATAGTTTTTTACAGTTACAGAGGAAGTGCAGTGCAGGCAGACAAAGTGCAAGGGCCATGACTGAGAGATCACGGGTTCCTTTAGTGCGTGAGCCGTCCGTTCAAGAGTCTGATAACAACGGGATAGAAGCTGCCCTTGAGCCTGGTGGTACGTGTTCTCACGCTTTTGTTTCTTCTGCCTGACGGAAAGGGATTGTGGCTCAGCACTAGAGCCCTTGGAGGCCGTGTGTCCAACCTGCTCTCCACGTTCCAGAATGACGCATCGTTAAAGGAGTGGCGTGCAGTTACAGATGCTGTCCTTCAAAGGAGGTGTTGAAACAAGGTCCATTTGCCTCCTCAGGTCGAAGGTAAAGATTCAGCAACACAACTCAGACACCGGCAGAGGACAATGGCAGGAGTGGACAGCAGATCATGGAATAAAGGGAAGGAGGTGGGGAATAGGAGGGAGGTAGTGGGCCAGTCAAGGGGGAGGAAAGAAGGGGTGAGGGGGCCACAGGAATGAGGGAAAATAAAGGTGGGTTGGTGGTGGGGTGGGGGGAATAAAGGGAAAACAGAGGGGAGTGATTACTGGAAATTAGAGAAGTGGATGTTACCGTCATTCAGTAACATCCTTCGTCAGGCCTTTACCTCTTCTACCTATCACCTCCGAGCTTCTCACATCACTCACTCTCATCCCCCCTCCTCCACCCTCCTACCTGCTGTCATGGTTCCGAGTGCCGGCCCTCGAGTCGGCCCCAGTGATGGGGCCTTGTTGTGCGGCGCATGGCTTCCATGCACCACTAATCGCATAACGACACACACCTGAGCCCCATCAGGAGACTAGTATTAGAACCCTGGTTTCACTACCACTGGTTGCCAGAGTATTGGTCAACCTTTGTGTATACTGTGTCTCCTGGCTGCTTAGAGCTGTCAACTCTAGAGCAGTCCTGGTTTTGCTGTTTCTGTGTCGGGACTCTGCCTCAGAGCCCTGAGGCAAGATTACTCCTGGTTGCCACCTGCGTTCGGTTCTGAGGAAGCACCCTGACTCCAGTCTTGTACAGGTGTTCTGCATTTGGGTTCTCTGCGACCTTGCTCTTTGTTTGACACTGTGACACCTTCCCCCACCCCCTCACCTGGACTCACCCATCACCTGCTGGCCTGTGCTCCTCCCCCTCTCCTGACCACCTTATTCTGCCTTCTGCCCTCTTCCTTTGCAGTCCTGATGAAGGGTCTTGGCCTGAAAAGTTGACTGTTCATCTCCCTCCATAGGTGCTGCCTGACCTGCTGAGTTGTTCATTGCTCTGGAGATGAGTACCTGGGGGAAGGGTTTGCAATGGTTCAGCAATGTGTGTTGGCAAGTGGGGGGTGGGAGATAGGACTGAGAGCATTAAACAATTCTGATGCAGAACATGAGGCTATCAGCCAGCCTCCTGTCTCACCATTGATCTTAACAGTAAGTACTTACTCAGTTTGTGCAGTGTTCCCAGTGGCAACCCAACAGAAGTCATCCTAGTTATCAACAGCAAGTTTCTACACTGTGGTGAGGCCTTCTGAAATGCCTGGCCAGGGCTGGGAGTGGGCTGGAGCCAGAGGGAGGGAGCCAGAGCAAGAAACAACTGGTGAAGATAACAGTTTGGCAGCTGACTGAGCCAGCAGGCCAGCTGGTTCTCCAGGCTGTCAACAAATAACCAGTCCCGATGAAGGGTCTTGGCCTGAAATGCTGACTGTTCGCTTCCCTCCACAGCTGCTGCCTGACCCACTGAGTTCCTCCAGCATTTTGTATTGGTTTATTATTGTCACTTGTACTGAGGTACAGTGAAGAAGTTGTCTTAGAACATAGAACACTACAGCACAGTACAGGCCCTTCGGCCACAATGTTCTGCTGACATTTTATCTTGCTCTAAGATCTATCTAACCCTTCCTCCTACATGGCCCTCATTTTTCTATCATTCATGTGTCTATCCAAGAGTCTCTTAAATGTCCCTAATGTATCTGCCCCCCACAACCTCTGCTGGCAGTGCGTTCCACGCACTCACCACTCTCTGTGTTTAAAAACAAAACTTACCCCTGACATCACCCTTACACCTTCCTCCAATCACCTTAAAATTATGTCCCCTCGTGTTAGCCATTGTCGCCCTGGAAAAAAGTCTCTGAATGTCCACTCGATCTATGCCTCTTATCATCTTGCATACAGGTCAATTCATTACACAGTGCAGTTACATTGAGTTAGTACAGAGTGCATTGAGGTAGTACAGGTAAAAGCAATAACAGTACAGAGTAAAGTGTCACAGCTACAGAGAAAGTGCAGTGCAATAAGGTGCAAGGTCACAACAAGGTAGATCGTGAGGTCAGAGTCCATCTCATGGTATAAGGGAACCGTTCAATAGTCTTATCACAGTGGGGTAGAAGCTGTCCTTAAGCCTGGTGGTACGTGCCCTCAGGCGGGTATCTTCTACCCGATGGAAGAGAAGAGAAGAGAGAATGTCCCGGATGGGGGGGGGGGGTCTTTGATTATGCTGGCTGCTACACCAAGGCAGCGAGAGGTAAAGACAGAGTCCAAGGAGGGGAGGCTGGTTTCTGTGACGCACTGGGCTGTGTCCACAATGTTGTGTCAATAAATATCGATATTTCTGAATGTCACGGACCTATCTACATCAGCATTAAAATGCATGGAAATCAGCAATTAAAAATTGAAGAACACTTCAGAACAATTAACAACATTGAAATAGATAGAACAATTTAAAAAAAATTACATTATTATTTGTCGTAATTCATCACAACTGTCTCCCTCAAGGGTGGGGCAGGAGCTGGCAAGTGATAGGCGCATCCAGGTGAGGAGGGGTGATTGGCCAGGTGGGAGGGGTTGCGACAGAGGCTGGGAGGTGGTACGTGGAGATGACAAAGGGCTGCATGTTATGGAATCTGATAAGAAAAGATGGTGACAAGTGGAACAAGCTAAGGGAGAGGGATGGTGGTCAAATGGGGACGGATTAGGGGACGGCGGGAGGAGTGTGTGGCCAGATAAGGTGGGTGGGGGAGGGGGAAAGAAACTGGGTGATGGGGTTTGGGGGGGTGGCATTGGAAAGAGGGGTGTGTGTGTGTGTGTGTGTGTGTGGGAGGACCTGCGTAGATCAGAAGGAGAGAGAAAAGTGACAGAGGGGGAGCAGGTTACTTGAAATTGGAGAATTAGATGTTCATGCTGTTGGGCTGTAGACTTCCCAGGAGGAACATGAGGTGCTGTTCCTGTCTGCCCTCGCCCTGGCAGTGGAGGGGAGGCCGAGGACAGACAGGTCGGTGTGGGAATGAGGAGGGGAATTAAAGGAGCTTTCAACCAGGAGCTCCCGATGGCCGTTACAGAGCACAGGTGCTCAGCAAAGTGTCTGGGGTAAAAATAGGGGGCGATGTGGGAGGGAAGGGTTAGATAGATCTTAGAGCAGGATAAAATGTCGGTACAACATTGTGGGCTGAAGGGCCTGTACTGTGCTGTAATGTTCTATATTCTATTAAAACACCGAGGAAAGATTGGGCAGACTGGTCTGGTAGCGGCTGGAATTTAGAATATGAAATATATGCTTTAGTTAAAGGTTTTCAAGCTTCAAAGGGACTGATGGAGCAGATGTGCGACAGGGAACCAGAGAACGTGGTTTAGTTTAGAGCCAAGCCCTTCAGTAGGGTTTGGAAACTGATCTGCACAGAAAGGGTGCAATTGCAAACTCCACACAGACAGCACCCACCCCTGTAGTGGTTGATATTGGATCAATTGTTAATTTTATGTCTCGGGGCTCCCCGTGACTGCGTGGGTTTCCTCCGGGTGCTCCGGTTTCCTCCCACGTTCCAAAGACGTACGGGTTAGGAAGTTGTGGGCATGCTATGTTGGCGCCGGAAGCGTGGCGACACTTGCGGGCTGCCCACTGAACACTCGACGCAAAAAAAGATGTATTTCACTGTGTGTTTCGATGTACATGTGACTAATAAATCTATCTTATATATAAAAAAATCATTGAAAACCATGGACAATTAAGGATATGGAGAAAAAGATGTGTTAGTAACATAAAACTCAGCAGGAGTAAACCACCTGGCTCTTTGAGCCTGTTCTGTTACTCATCGAGTTCATGGCTGGATTCCCTTAGTATCCAGAAATCTTTCGATCAGTTTTGAATGAACTCAGTGACTGAACCTCCACAACCTTCTGGGTTAGTGAGTCACAACCCTATGAATGTGGAAATATTTCTTCATCTCAGACCTAAATGGTCCCCCCCCCTTTATATTGAGACTGTGCCCCTTGGTGCTAGACTCCTTAGCAGGGAAAACACCCTCCCTGCACCCGGCCTGTGGAGCTCTGTAAGAATTCCGTAAGTTTCAACAAGATCTCCTCTCATTCTTCTGAACTCTCGGGAATACGGGCCTCGTCTACACAATCTCTCCTCTTGCAGCATATCTGCCACCCCAGAATCAGTCTGGCGAATGTCTATCACGCTTCCCCTGTGGCTGGTATATCTTTTGGTAGATAAAACCAAAACTATACACAATATGCATTTTTTGTCTCACCAAGGCCCTATACAATTGTAGTGGGTGAGGTTAAAGATCAGCCATGGTCTCACTGAATGGAATAAAACAGATGAGAACAACTAAATAGACTGCAGAAAATTGTACAACTCACAGTTTCATGGTGCAATGAAAAGCTGATGTTGGGAACAGCTCGGTAAATCATATAAACCGCAAGGAAAGATCTAACGTCCATCCATCTTTGCAGACAATCTTGCAATGCAGATCGAAGACAGAGGGTTTGAGGTAGCCGGTGTGAAAAAATGAAGGAGACACTGACTAGGAAGGAGGTGCATTCCAGTGAATAATCACATCTAGGACCTGAGGTGTCCTTCACATTCATTTTATGAGTTGTGTGGCTTGAACGGGATCTTGAAAGGGGCAGGGTTTCCCTATAACAGGGCACTGTGTGGTTAAAGCAGACACTGTTTCTAAGTCATCCAATAGCTTGGATTAACTGCTGCATTTTCTCACGTATCCTGATACTTCCTCACAAGACAGAAGGAGGCCATTTAGCCCATCGGGTCTATGTTGGTTCTCCGAGCAATCCCATCGATCCCACTTGCCCACTTATTTCTCTCTAACCTACTCCCTCTCACGTTCTGATCATCCCCCCCACCTCCTAGTTCTCCTGACTCCCACCTACACAAGTGGCAATGCACAGTGATCATTTAACCCACCAATCCGCACATCTTTGGGATGTGGGAGGAAACCGGAGCACCCGGGAGAAATCCAAGCGGTCACAGGGAGAACGTGCAAACTCCACACGGACAGCACCTGAGGTCAGGATTGAACCGGGGTTGCTGGGACTGTGAGGGAGCAGCACTAACTGCTGCAACCAATGTTGACAGGGACGCTCATGCATGAATGCCCCATCTGACTTAAACCTGGATCCTCGGTAATGGATCTGTGTCAAGTGAGGGGGGCAGTAAGTATAAGCTTCAGCCCCAGTGGTGGGATGAGAGGAGCTGTCACTCGGAGTGAGTAGTGCTCATAGTTCACAGTGGACTCTCCCACAATGGCCGCAGAGCTGCTGTCACTCATGTTGCACGGATCTGGTCAACACTAGTGACCACACCCTGAGCTGCAAACTTGCAGCTGACAGGCTCTCTGTTCGCACACAACAGCCAACCGTTCTTTGTGGAGAGCAAGGTGTTCCCCAGTCGCACGCCTGTCCCAGGGAATGGATGGTCTGCTCCCAGTAAGACTGGAACCACACACAAAACGCTGGAAGAACTCAGCGGGTCGGGCAGCATCTGTGGAGGGAACTGGACAGTCAACATTTTGGGTCGAGACCCTTCACCTGGACTGGTAGTGCAGATGAAGGGTCCTGAGCCAAAACGTCGACTGTCCATTCAACACACAAAATGTTGGAAGAACTCAGCAGCTCAGGCAGCAGCTATGGAGGGAAGGGGACAGTCAACGTCCTTGCTGCCTGAGCCACTGAGTTTCTCCCGGGTCATTCTCTCTTCTCCCCTCTCCCATCAGGCGGAAGATACAGGAGCTTGAGGCACATACCACCTGGCTCAAGGACAGCTTCTATCCCACTGTGATAAGACTATTGAACTTTGCTTATATGTTGAGATGGATTCTTGACCTCACAATCTACCTTGTTTGACCTTGCACCTCATTGTCTACCTGCAGTGGACTTCCCTGTAGCTGTGACACTTTACTCTATACTCTGTTATTTTTTTACCTGTACTACCTCAATGCACTCTGTACTAACTCAATGTAACTGCACTGTGTAATGAATTGATCTGTACGATCAGTATGCAAGACAAGTTTTTTACTGTACCTAGATACAAGTGACAATAATAAACCAATACCAATGTTTTGTGTGTGGCTCCAGATTCCAGCATTTGCAGTCTCTGGTGTCCCCAATAATACTGATCTGTTCCCATTGTGGAATCTCTGTCCCAGAGGAATGGACAACCAGCTCCCACCAATACTGATTCATTCCCGTGTGGAATCTCTTGATTCCTTAATGATCCTGGGTGATGGTAAACCAGGTTCTCATTGGCTTTGTCTGGGACTGCGCGTTGACCGAGACTCCAGGCATCCTCTGCCTGTGCTCTGTGGAAACGTTCACTGGGTGCTGTAGCGCAGGTGTATCAGTGCTGGCTGGCACAGAAGTCTGGTCCATTTCTGACGTGGGCACGATGCCCTGCTGGACCACATAAGCTCCTGTGCAATGCTGACAATGGGTTCTCCCATGTTCTTAGGCAATCCCTCAGGTAGGCCTTTGGCAAGTCACCATCTGGATCCACCTGTCGCCGCCAGCTCCTGCTCCACCCCTTCCCTTCACCTCTTTATACTGTCTGTCTCCCCTTTCTCTTTCAGTCCAGATGAAAGGTCTGGACCAAAAACGTCGACTGTCTATTTCTCTCCACCGACGCTGCCTGACCCGCCGAGTTCTTCATCATCTTGTGCGTTGCTCCAGATTCCAGCAGCTTTCCACGGATCCTCTCCCACTGTTCTTTGGGGGGAAGTACCTCTTCCACCAGGGAGCCAGCACGCCAGCTTCCCCTGCCCTTGTATCAGAAGGCTGCTTCTGATTGGGGTCAGGCACAACGAGGAGGTCCAAGTCCTTCTCCACCGCCTCTCCCTCCCTCCTCCTCTGCAGGTGTGTGTTGTTCCTGTGTAGGAAGTGGAGGAGGGAGGGTTGTTTGTCTTCCCCCTGTGCGCTTCAGCGTTGAAGATGCAGATGGGTATGTTTCTGGGGAGTGTGCATGGCACTTTTTATCGGAGCAGGTCACACAGCTGCTGATGCACAGAGGCAGAATGATCTGTGTCAAGAGGGAGGGATGAATGTTCAACATCGAGAACAAACTTGCACATCGGGGAGAACTGGGGCTGCGTCAGGGCAGGTGGGGAGGGGAGGGGAAAATGCAACCTCTGAGCCCCGGAGAGACCCTCCATTCTGCTGAGTCTGTCGTCTGCCCTGCGGCTTCGGAGACGAAGGGGAAGGGGTTGTTATTTCAAAGTGCAACATTGATATAGAGGTCTTCTTTGATTTGTGTCCATGTCTGTGTGTGAGAGAGCATGCACACGCATGTGTGTGTGCATGGTGTGTGTGTTTGCTGTGTGTGTGTTCTGGCACTTTGTGTGTGTGTGAATGCTTGCATCTGTGTGTCTGAGAGAGACTCTGTGTGTGTGCATGTGCGTTTTTGTGTGTGTCTGTCTATGTGTATGTGTGTGAAAGGGTGGGTGTTGGATGGGGTACTGTCTATGTGTGTGTATGTGACTCTGTATGTGTGTGTGTGTGTGTGTGTGTGTGTGTGTGTGTGTGTGTGTGTGGGACTGTGTGGGTGTGTTTGTAGGTGTATGTATGTGTGTATGAGTGTGGGACTGTGTGTGTGTGTGTGTGGGACTGTGTGGGTGTGTTTGTGTGTGAGTGTGGGACTGTGTGTGTGTGTGTGTGTGTGTGTGTGTGAGTGTGGGACTGTGTGTGCGTGTGTGTGTGTGTGTGAGTGTGGGACTGTGTGTGTGTGTGTGTGTAGTTGTAGCTGGCATGGCCCCACAAGCGCTAGTCACCTCCCTCCTCATCTCCCCCTCGTGCTCAGTCTCCGCCCCTTCCCTTCCCATGCCTCTGCTTCCCATTTCGGTTTATAAACCCTCAGGACACATTCCCGACAGCGCTATGTCTCGCTGGAGACCACTTTCCAAGAGGGAGCACCGACATGCTTTATCAATGTAAGGTGCTGTCAGATGCACCAACTCCAATCTGGAACGTGTCACATTGCACAGAGGGAACCACAGGGCACAAACGTCACACTAGGACTGCAATTCAAAGCTGCCCCAGCCTGTGCTGATAGGCATTGCCCAAAGCGAGCTTCACAGCACTGGATCAGTGCTGTTACTCAAGAGCAAATGAGCATCTCCCCTTACACCTATCTTCTGCAGAACCATTGGGTTTAACTTTCATGGGTGAGATACCTCCAACTGTTTTAATAAGCAGCTGTAATATGGCTGTTTCCTGCGCTAAGTCACAGACCCACAAGCTGCTATTTATTCTGAGTTAAGTGTGAGAGGAAGGCAGGCTGTGAGTTAACTGAGCGATTAAAATAACCGAGCTAAACCCTTCCAGTCTTGACCAGGTGAGGCCAGTCCCAGACCCAGTCCCAGTCCCAGTCCCAGTCCCAGTCCCAGTCCCAGTCCTGGTCCCGGCCCCGGTCCGAGTCCCAGCCCCAGCCCAAGTCCCAGCCCCAGCCCCAATCCCAGTCCCGGTCCCAGTCCCAGTCCCAGTCCCACTCCGAGGTTGGAAATAGAGATCTTTTCACTGTTAGCAGAACACAACTCAGATATTAGCACAACAGAAAACACCAGGAAATGACCACAAAGGATCACAGGAAATCAGATGGAGACAAGTGTGTTGTTACGTGAGCGCCCTGTCCCACTCATGACTTGCTGCTGTGTTTCCAGCGGTGGTTCATCTGGGAGCAGATTCCTCTCTGTGCTGGAGGGTTGTGGGTTTAAGTCCTACTGCAGTCAGCTGTGCCTCTTATTGCTGGTTATCTTCCAGCACTGGTTTCATGCTGGCCTGTCGCTGGTGCCGTCTTCCAGACGAGAAGTGTTCACAGGTGGTGCTGCTGAAGGAGAGGGGAAGGATTTCCCCCAGTGTCCTGCCCAACACTTATATCTCTTACAGAGTTGCAAATGGGTGTTAGTTACTAACACGCTGCTGTTAGTGAGCCTGCTGTGTGTCACTTGGCTCCTGTGGTTTCTGCATTGCAAGTGTGAGCACTTCACTGGCTGTGGAGGGCTTTGGAACATACAAGAGCTTTATGAATATGGAGTCCTCTATCACAGCTCTCAGTGAACAAATGCACCGCCCTTG
Organism: Pristis pectinata; assembly: GCF_009764475.1. Classification (NCBI taxonomy): domain Eukaryota; kingdom Metazoa; phylum Chordata; class Chondrichthyes; order Rhinopristiformes; family Pristidae; genus Pristis; species Pristis pectinata. The sequence continues at coordinate 35,128,057 of NC_067424.1, forward strand.
TGTGTGAGGAGTTGTCGGACAAGCTCCTCTCCAGCAGGTCGGTGGAAACCAAGTGCTGGCGGCCTGGAATGGTGGGCTTTCTTCACTGCAGTCTCACCAATGGCCTGGCCTCTGCCTTTGTCCTGTGGCAGGCTAGTCAATGGGATCTATGCATCAGCATGCAGGCAACAGGCGATCCAGCGGCCCACTCTGGTGGGAGGAATGTACTCTATGGCACCTGTCCATCCACACTCTACTGGACGAGTGTACAGTCCCAGGTACTCCAGAGACTCGACCATCCACACTCTGGTGGACGAGTGTACAGGCCCAGATACTTTAGAGATCTGTGCATCCACACTCTACTGGACGAGTGTACAGTCCCTGGTACTCCAGAGACCCGACCATCCACACTCTGGTGGATGAGTGTACAGGCCCAGATACTTTAGAGATCTGCCCATCCACACTCACACTCCATACACACAAGTGTACAGGCCCAGGTATTCTTTGGGATTTCTCCATCCCCACTCTGATCTGAACACAAAGAACTGGTGACAACAAATCATAACCACAACTGATACTGCCCTTCCCCCTCCTTCACAGGAAGTGTCACTGGCTGCCGTGGTTATTGCTTAAACTCAACTTGATAAAATCAACGGAAAAACTGATGCAAGTCATGACTCCGGCATTTCTCCACAGCACAGAATGCACACAGAGGACACAGAGCGTGCACCAGGGTAAGCACTGCTCCTGATTGACACACAGCTACTGGACACACTGCCGCAGTTCCAGGGAGAGAGAGAGACTGCACTTCTTGCCTGAACACATGACTGCGTGTCCGGGGAGCATGCGTGTGCACTGAGTGAGTTGTTCTGTGTGTGAGTATAAGGACCTGTGCTGGCGTGTGTTAATGCATGTATGTTTGTTGAATGTGTATTTATATGCATCCGTGTGCAAGTTAGTTGTGAGTGGCTACCTGCTCTGTGCATTTTTGGCAGCTGGTTAGCTGTGTGTGTCATTGTTGAATAGTAGAGGGTGTGTGTGTATGTGTGTGTGTGTGAGGGTGGTGCATGTGCACATGTGTGTGCATATCAGTATGCCTATGTGTGCATATGTAATATGTCTGTGTGTGTGTGTGTGTGTGTTAATAATTCCAGATATTGAATCCTGATGATGATAGCTATTTGGGTTCCAATGGCGATGTTTTTTGTTGGGACCTGTCAGTAGGCCCTACAGATGAATCCTGTTAATCAGGTCTATTGGACCCCTTGGTGATTCCCATTGTTGGGACTTGTTGGTGATTTCTGTTGTTGGGGCCTCTTGGTGATTCCTGTGTTTGGGGCCTGTTGGTGATTCCTGTGTTTGGGGCCTGTTGGTGATTCCTATTGGTGATTCCCGTGGTTGGGGCCTGTTGGTGATTCCTGTGTTTGGGGCCTGTTGGTGATTCCTGTGTTTGGGGCCTGTTGGTGATTCCTGTGTTTGGGGCCTGTTGGTGATTCCTGTGGCTGGAGCCTGTTGGTGATTCCCGTGGTTGGGGCCTGTTGGTGATTCCTATTGGTGATTCCCGTGGTTGGGGCCTGTTGGTGATTCCTGTGGCTGGAGCCTGTTGGTGATTCCCGTGGTTGGGGCCTGTTGGTGATTCCTATTGGTGATTCCCGTGGTTGGGGCCTGTTGGTGATTCCCGTGGTTGGGGCCTGTTGGTGATTCCTGTTAATGCCAGATGTGGAACCCTGGTGTTGATTCATTTCAATCCCTGTCAGTTGGCCCAACTGTAAACTATTGTTATTTCCTGCTTTTGGCTATCTTTGAATTGTTGACGGATATCTTAATGGTATTGTTCAATATAGTCAAACATTGAGTAATAACACCACATGATTCAACTGTTAAAACTCTGCAAAGGAGCCACCTTTTTTGTATATTAATCTGCAAGGTTTTTCACTGTACCTCGGTACAAGTGACAACAATAAACCAATACACCATCGAAAACAATTGGAATACAACACAAGGTTCTCCAGGGGATATTATTTCTTCTCCTTAACTTGGATGAAAACATACAAAATGGATGATCAAAAATGTCCGATATTAGCAACAAGACTTCCCTATATATAACTTCAGGCTGGTGGTTTCTAGTTGTGACACCGCTCAGTTTTTGCAAGGACACCACCTGGGTAGCACTGCGATGGTAGGTGGTAGCGCTGCGTTCTGAGGTGTGTCCACCTTCTCTGTGGCAGTTCCAGCAGAGGGTGAGGACCTCAAAGTGACAGTCTCAGCTCCGGCCTCGTGTTCTTCTATCTGTCTTCCTCCTTCCGACCGTCTGTTCCTGCATCACCAAGTCCAGGAGCCCTCTCTGCCGTGTCTCCCTGCCAGTACCTCAGCAGGTGTCTGTTCTGTTGTAATATGAGGGCTTTCTGGTGGTGAAACATTTGTCTCAACTTCACCCCCACTAATGCTTTCCAGTCCTCCTTTCACCGCCTGAACTGTCAAGCCATTTGAGGCTGGGTGTACACACGCTTGACTCCTTTCTTATCTTTACTTTTGACATACTGTGTCATACACTCTGTCCATGGTGGCTCACCACAGCAATTGCCCCACTTGTTTCCCAATGACCTATTCTTTCTCATTTGCCTAACACTCCCCCCCCCGCCCCAGATTCTACCACTCAGAGGCAACTTATAGTAGACAGTCAACGTACCAACCCACTTGTCATTTGGGTTCCCCCGAAAACCCGCGCAGTTGCAGGGATAGCGTGCAAACTCCATGCAGGCAGCGCCCGGGGTCGGGATCAAACCCAGGTCTCTGGTGCTGCGAGGAAGTGGCTGTACCCGCTGCACCACTATGCCGCCTGTCTGAGGAAGTCAGCAAGCTCAGCTCTAGAGAAGCTGCCTCTGTTGTCTCTCAGAGGTAATTCTGGAAGCCCACGTTCCACACTCTCAATTCTAGTCTGAGATGCGGCCGTTTCCATGAGAACTGCTTCTTCCCATTTCAAATGTGTAGCTTGGGCACTTTTCCAATAAATGGGAATGAGTGGTGATCCACATTAATATCTCGAGCACGATGTGATTGGTCAAGGCCGTGGGTCAAGATGAGTCACCGATAAGTTCTTGAGCCTTTCCTGCCCTTGCTTTTGTCTCTCCTCTGCGCTCTGGTCGTGATGGTCTTGCCGTACACACATGGCCTTTCCACGAAGAATACCCTACCCCTAGCAGTCCAGGTGCAACATCGCTCCACACTCAGATGAGGCCTCGATGCAGAATGAACCGGTCACTCATCTCCATTCTCCACACGGTGTGACGTCACTGCGCGAAGCCTGTAGCCAACGCATCACAAGCACGGCTTCCCTGATTCGCGATGAACAAGGACCCATGAGTTCACCGGCGGGCTTGTCATTCATCTCTCGTGAGGAGGCCTTAATTGTGTGCCAAGGAGCGTCCGTCTGAGCTGAGCAGTCCAACTCTGTTTAGTCGGTGAGGTTTGGTGCATCCGGCACTGTCTTGGCCTTGTCCTCAACCAACTCCGTCCTTATACCCCAACTCTGAGGCAGCAGAGGCACACTTGTCTTTCCTCAGCTGTACTCCTGCTCCCCAGAATGGAAGCACCTCTCTTTGGTTCTCCTTGTATTTCAGTTCAGGCTCTCTACCCTGGAGGGATATTTGTCTCTCATGCCTCAACCTTACCTGAACCACCTCCCTTAACTCATGTTGCTCCCTACAGCCACGAGCTACATAGAACACAGAACAGTCCAGCACAGGAACAGGCCCGTTGACCCGCAATGTCTGTGCCGAACATGACACCAGATTAAACTAAATCTCTTCTGCTTGCACTAGGTCCATTTCCCTCCATTCCCTGAGTATTCATGTGTCTACCTAAAAGCCTCTTAAACGCTGCTATCGTACCTGCTTCCACCACTACCCCTGGCAGCTTGCTCCAGGCACCAGCCGTGCAAAAAAATTGCCCCGCACATCTCCTTTCACTCTCTCACCTTAAGTGCACGTCCTCTAGTACTTGCTATTCAGTCGATACTCTGCCTTGTGTAAATGTACCTGACATGGACCCAAAGCACTGTCTCTTTGAAGTCACCCTTTCTTTACCTGCCAAGGCAGGTCTCCATCTTATCCTGCCCAGATCCTCACCCCTTTGAAATTATCCTTCTTCCTACTAAGTTTCAAGTCAAGTTGAGTTCAAGTGGAGTTTATTGCCATATGCACAGGTACAATGAAAAACTTACTTGCAGCAGCATCACAGACACATAGCATCAGAGACACAACATTCAACTAAATAACATAAATTATACAAAAATTCTGTAAGAAAGAACACAATTAGAATAAAAATGACCAATGTAATGCAAAGCGGTCATAGTGTTCATCTATAAGAGGCGGTTCCTCAGGGAGGTGATGTCCATCATTAAGGACCCCCACCATCCGGGCCGTCCCCTTTTCCCAATGCGGCATCAGGCAGGAGGTACAGGAGCCTGAAGACCCCACACCTCAAGGTCCATGAACAGCTTCTTCCCCACTGCCGTCAGGTTCTTAAACCAACTGATAGAAAACTGATAAGCTGATAGAAAAATAGGGGAGCTATGTGGGAGGGAAGGGTTACGTGGATCTTAGAGCAGGATAAAATGTCGGCACAACATTGTGGGCTGAAGGTCCTGTACTGTGCTGTAGTGTTCTATGTTCTATGACCTGAAAAACCCTAACACTGCCTCGGGCTATATTTCCCTCAACTTGTACTAATGTTGTTACATATATGTTTGTTTTTGTTTATGTTGACCTGTAAGTTATGTGTAATTTACGTTAATTGAAATTAATGTGATTTGTCATGTCTGTAATATACTGTACTGCTCCAGCAAAAAACTAATTTTCATGCCATTTATACCCTGGGTATGTACGCCTATGGCAACAAACCTAGAATTGGAACTTGAGCTTGAATCTCGTTGCTATACCGAGATAGTGATTAGGATTGTGCAGGTTGGTTGATGCCCACCCAGCTTCTGAAATATTTGAAGTATTGCATCCACTTTCACTTTTATTGGCTGCCAGGGACATGTTGCTGAAACAAGAAACTACTTTTCCCCTTTCTTTATCAGAAGTCACAATTATTCTCTGGCTTTCAACAATTTATATGCAGTTTGCATGTAACCCAAGGAACCCAGGGCTACGAGCCTGACTCAAATGCAGTGTAACAGGGACCCAATGATCTGTTTTAATGATGTTGGTAGCAGGATCAATATTGGCCAGGATACCGATTAGAACTCTTTATTCTTCTTTTTTATGGCGCTGCATTGCGGTTTAAAAGTATCCGAGAGAGCAGTCTGGATATGTTTTTAGTAATTCACTTAGAGGAACGGAGTTGACGACATAATATTGCTCTGTTTCTATTGAGAAATTATAGTGCAGTTTTTTTTCTGTTTTTTTTAAAAAAAATTTTCTTTAGCTCGATTGGTTTGATATATTGTTTATAATTTTTCTTATTGTTTTGGGAATTTTTTTTCTTTCTTTTATATTTTATAATAAATCCTTCTCTTTTATATTGTATTCATTCACTAACAGATTGTTGGATCTACAGATTTCTTTCATACTTTATTGTTCTTTATGATTATCCATGTCATGATTGTTCTCCTGATCTCTTTGTATTACATGTATAAACATTGATATATTAAGCTGCATTAATTTGAAAACTAATAAAAAGATTGATAAAGAAAGAAAGTAATTCACAAAATCACAAGACAAAGGAGCAGAAGTAGGCCATTCAGTCCATCGAGTCTGCTCCATGAGCTAAACTAATACTATTCCTATCTAGCCCCAATTCCCAGCTTTTTCCACAAATCCCTTGATACATTGACTAATTAGATACCTATCAATCTCCTCCTTAAACACCCCCAATGATTGGGCTCCACGGCTGTGTGTGGCAAAGAATTCCATAATTTCACTACCCTCTGGCTAAAGAAATTTCTCCTCATTTCTGTTTTAAACCTGTACCCTCTAATTCTAAAACTGTGCCCTCCAGTCCTGGACTCACCCACCAAGGGAAACAACTTAACCACATCTACTCTGTCCAGTCCTTTCAACATTCTAAATGTTTCTATGAGGTCCCCTCTCATTCTTCTGTACTCCAATGAATACAGTCCAAGAGCCGACAAAAGCTCATCATAAGTAAGCCCTTTCATTCGGGGAATCATCCTCGTAAATCTTTTCTGAACCCTCTCCAACACCAGTACATCCTTCCTAAGATAAGGGGCCCAAAACTGCACACAGTATTCCAAATGAGGCCTCACCAGTGCCCCATAGAGCCTCATCAACACTTCCTTACTTTTATACTTTTATACCTCTCGAAATGAATGCCAACATAGCATTTGCTTTCCTTACCGCCGATCCAACCTGGTGGTTAACCTTTAGGGTATCCTGCACGAGTACCCCCAAGTCCCTTTGTACTTCTGCACTTTGAATTTTCTCCCCATCTAGATAATAATCTGCCCGTTTATTTCTTTTTCCAAAGTGTACAACGACACATTTCTCAACATTGAATCTCATCTGCCATTTCTTTGCCCATTCTCCTAAACTATCTAAGTCTCTCTGCAACCTTCCTGTTTCTTCAATACTCCCAACTCCTCCACCTATCTTGGTGTCATCTGCAAGCTTAGCCACAAAACCATTTACTCCATAATCCAAATCATTAATGTACAAGGTAAAAAGAAGTGGTCCCAACACCGACCCCTGCGGAACACCACTAGTAACCGGTAACCAACCAAAACCCTGATCATTTTATTCCCACCCTTTGCTTTCTGCCAACCAGCCAATGCTCCACCCATTCCAATATCCTACCTGTAATTCCATGAGCTCTCATCTTATTAATCAGTCTCTTATGTGGCACCTTGTCGAAGGCCTTTTGAAAGTCTAAATACACAACATCTACAACTTCTCCCTTATCCACCCTACCTGAGATTTCCTCAAAAAACTCCAATAGGTTGGTCAAGCAGTATCTTTCCTTCACGAAATCATGCTGGCTTGGACCTATCTTGCCTTGCACCTCTAGGTATTCCATAACCTCATCCTTGAGGATCGATTCCAATAACTTTCCCACCACAGGTGTCGGACTAATAGGTCTGTAATTTCCTTTATGCTGCCTCCCACCTTTCTTATACAGTGGAACTACATTTACGACCCTCCAGCCCTCCGGAACCATGCCAGAGTCTATTGATTCCTGGAAAATTATCACCGATGCCTCCGCAATCTCTAAAGCCACCTCCTTCAGAACCCGGGGGTGCACCTCATCTGGTCCGGGAGACTTATCTGTCTTTAGTCCATAAAGCTTCCCTAGCACCTTCTCTCTAGTAATCTTGACTGAACTCAGTTCTATCCCCTGAGACCCCTGACTATCAGGTATATTGCTGATGTCCTCCACAGTGAAGACTGATGCAAAATACTCATTTAGTTCCTCTGCCATCTCTTTGTTATCCATTATAATCTCTCCCACACCGTTTTCAGTTGGTCCTATATCAACCTGTGTCTCTCTTTTACTCTTCACATACTTAAAAAAACTCTTAGTATCTTTTTGAATGTTATCTGTCAACTTCCTTTCATAATTCATCTTTTCTTTCCTAATGACCTTCTTAGTTTCTTTCTGTAAGTTTTTAAAAGTTTTCCAGTCTTCCGTTTCCCCAATAATTTTTGCCTCCTTGTATGCCCTCCCTTTTGCTTTTATTTTAGCCTTAACCTCTCTTGTAATCCACATTTGTGCCTTTTTTCCATTCATAATATTCTTTTTTCTTGGAATATATCTATCCTGCATTTTCCTTATTTCTTGTAGAAATTCCATCCATTTCTGCTCTGCCGTCCCTCCAACTAGCTTACTTTTCCAATCAATTTGGGCCAGTTCCTCTCTCAGGCCACTGTAATTTCCTTTGTTCTACTGAAATATTGACACATCTGATATCAGCTTCTCCTTTTCAAGTTTGAAACTGAACTCAATCATATTGCGATCGCTAGTTCCTAATGCTTCCTTTACCTTTAGTTCCCTAATCACCTGAAAGATGGAAGTTCTGGTGGTGGAGCAGCGAGGTTAGGTGTTCAGATCCCCGGATTAGACCTTGATCTCAGGATCTTCCATGTTAGCATCAAGACTGATGCCACCTGAGCCAAGTTTACAGTCAAGCCATCCTCCATTTCCTCTCTGCTGCTCTCAGTTGCAGCTGCTTGAGGTAGGATACCAAGTGAAACAGCTTCGTGTCTAAGGTATGAACCAGCAGATTCTTTACACCTGAGCCTGCTGTGGAAGTGGTTGTGGAAATAGTCGGCCTTTGCTATTTTAGAGGCACGACAATGTATAGCACAAAAATAGGCCCATTGACCATCAACCACCCATTTACACTAATCCGACATGGATCCCATTTTCTTAATTCTCCCACATTCCCATCAACCCTCATATTCCGCCACTCACCTACGCACTAAGGACAAGTTACAGCAACCAATTAACCCACCAACCTGCTCATCTTTGGGATGTGGGAGGAAACCGGAGCGCCCCGGGGGGGGGGAACCCACGCGGTCACAGGGAGAACGTGCAAACTTCACACAGACAGTGCCTGAGGTCAGGATTGAACCCGGGTCTCCAGCACCGCAAGGCAGCCGCTCTACTCGCTGTGCCACTGTGCTGTCATTTTGATCAGGCAGATCTTGGTTGAACACACTAATATTTTTCCTTAGTTAATCACTTCTCAACATATTTATGGAAAGTGCTTTTTTTTCTCTTGTACCCTTTATATAATCCAATTAATAATTTGCATTGAATCACACCGGTTGCTCACCACACAATCAACTCCCTTTCTCCATCTCCCACAAAGGTAGGAAGAGGAGGATTGGTCTGATGGGATGGCAGACCACAGGAGCCCCACTCCCAAAGCCAGGAAGTTCGCCAGGGATGCGCGGAGGACAGCAAGGCGCAGGAAGGGGCTTCCTGAATTCCAGGATCCCGAGGTCGAGGAGGACACACAAGCGGAAAAGTGGAGCTCCGGAGAAAAGTTTATAATGGAGAAGGTCCATGAATTCTTCCAGGAGTGCGGTGGGGGTGAGCGGGGTTTCATCACGCGGGAAGACATGAAGGTAAGAAAGACCGCATCCTATCCACATTCCAACTCCTACCCTGGAGTCACGGAGACCTGGAGGGATCCAACATAACTCATTAAATTAAATTAAATAACTCATCAACACCAAAGAATAAGAGGTGCAGAATTATATAAATTAACACATGAAGTTATTCGAAATTCAAAAAACAGCAGGCACCAGAAATCTAAAATAAAAACAGAAGATTTTGGAAGTACTCAGCAAGGTCAAACCATTTCGCTTTTTTCTTTTCTACCTTCTGGGAGAAGGTACAGGAGCCTGAAAGCTCAGACATCCAGGCTCAGGAATAGCTTCTTCCCCACTGCTATCAGACTCCTGAACCACTTCCCTCTCTCACACCCCCTTCCAGATGAAGGACTCTCAACCCAAAACGGCGACTGTCCACTTCCCTCCTTAGGTGCTGCCTGACCCGCTGAGTTTCTCCGGCTTTTTGTGTGTTGCTACCAACAGTGGCATTCTGTTAACTTCCCTCATTACCTCTGTACCTGCATGCCAGTCGTTTGTGAACCATGCACTCCATCGCACGAATCCCTCTACAGCTCAGAACTCCACAATCTCTGAGCATTTAGGGTAATATGCTTTTTAAGAAAAATTCCAACAAAATTTCAATTTTCTCCACATTGAGACTCAAATTGTCATATCTTTGCCAACTCACCTAACCTATCTATATGCTGTTGTGGCCTCATTTGTCCTCTTCACAGCTCACTTTCCTACCTATCTTTGTGTTGCCAGCTAAATTTAACAACTATTCCTTTGTTGCCTTTATTGAGTCAATTCCATACATTGTAAAAAGTTGAGGCTCCTGCACTTATCCCGTGACACACCACTTGCTACAACTTGCAACCCAGAGAAAGGTCAATGTAACATATTGCCTTCTCGAAATCTTTCACATCCCCTTCACTGTGGTGCTGCCACATTCTCGAACCTTTAATCCTACCTCTTCCGTTACTGTCACTTTAGCATTTCTTTTTGCTCTACTTCAGTTTGCAACACGATACTTTGCACCATTCAGCTACTTTGTGCTCATCAATGTATTTATTGTTGTATTTAGTAATACCATGTACACTGTTTACTCCATGACCTACACACCAGCAAGGAATTTCATTGCACAATTTATGGCAATAAAATAACCTGAGTCTGAATCTGAATCTAAATATAGTACAACCACTGGTTCCCCCTTATCTACATAACTCATTGCCTCTTCAAAGAACTCCAATAAATTGAACAGACATGATTTCTCTTTTACAAAACCATGTTGGTTTTGCCTGATTACTTTGAATTTTCTAAATGCTTTGTATGTTTTTGTCTATGTGTGTGTGTGAGTATATGTGTGTGTGTGTGTGAGTGTGTGTATTTGTGTGTATGTGTGTGTGAGTGTGTTTGTGTATGTGTGTATGTGTGTGTGTGAGTGTTATGTGTGTGTATATGTGTGTGTGTTTGCAACATCTGTGCATATGCGTGTATGTTTTTCAGTGCATGTCAATACATTTGTGCGTGTCTATGCATGTATGCATGCCTGCATATTTCTGTGTATGTGGAACCTGCATTTGTGCAGGTATGTGTATGCATGTGTGTGTCAGAGCATGCATCTACATATGTGTGTATACCTTATTGTTTCTGTTTTTGCAGCATCTGTTTTTGTGCGTGTGTCAGAGCATATATCTATGCACGTGAGCATGCCAACGTGTTTGCCTGCGTGCATGTCTCCCTGTATGTGAATGTGCACTTTTTTACTGCTGTGTCTTTTTCAATCATCAGAAGCTCCAGCAGAAGTTTCCTTTCAGTTCTGAGGAGCTGGAGATGGTGTTCGATAAACTGGACGTTGACACCAATGGCATCCTGACCCCTGAGCAGCTAACTAAAGGACTGAGTAAGTTCAAAACATAAACTCTGCAACCTGCCCTTGGATGGAGCTCCTGTGGGTCTGGGGGTGTGGGATCTGGAATACTAGATACACAAAGGTGTTGTGCAACCCTTGGATCTTTCACTGTTGTAGGCAGCACCTGTAGGTGAGTGCCTGCAGGAGAGATGTTTCAGTAAGTGCTCACTTGACGCTAGAAATGTTGGGCTCTGATTAAAGAATAGCTCTTCCAGCATAACTCCCCTCGCTCCCACACACAGTTGTTCTCCCCTGGTTCGAAATGGCCAATAGCACAAACCAATCCTTTATCGAAGTGGGAAATCTTGTTACCCACTGCGAGACCTGCCCCACGTTCCCCACACATTCCGTGAGTCTCCCTGCCGCTCAGTCCCATGTTCCATATCAACACTGTAACCACACACTGTGCACCCATCACCCACACTCGCAACACCTTCCACAGTCCCATCCCTCGACCGACACCCTCACACCCATCTACTCCAGCCCCAGCCCACTCACCCCTCAACTACCCTCCCAACACCGTTCCCGCTTCCTCATCTCCACTCCCACCACACTCACTCCTCAACTCCACTTCCTGCCTCAACCCCTTACTCCAGTGTGTGAGCAGTGAGGGGGGTGTGGAGAGTGAGGGGGTGTGTGGACAGTGAGGGAGTGTGTGGACAGTGAGGGAGTGTGTGGACAGTGAGGGAGTGTGGACAGTGAGGGGGGGTGTGGACAGTGAGGGAGTGTGTGGACAGTGAGGGAGTGTGTGGACAGTGAGGGAGTGTGGACAGTGAGGGGGGGTGTGGACAGTGAGGGAGTGTGTGGACAGTGAGGGGGTGTGGACAGCGAGGGGGGGTGTGGACAGTGAGGGGGGGTGTGGGCAGTGAGGGGGTGTGTGGACAGTGAGGGTGTGTAGATAGTGAGGGGGTGTGTGGATAGTGAGGGGGTGTGGACAGTGAGGGGGGGTGTGGGCAGTGAGGGGTGTGTGGACAGTGAGGGGGGTGTGGACAGTGAGGGTGTGTGGATAGTGAGGGGGTGTGTGGACAGTGAGGGAGTGTGTGGACAGTGAGGGGGTGTGGACAGTGAGGGGGGTGTGGACAGTGAGGGAGTGTGTGGACAGTGAGGGGGTGTGGACAGTGAGGGGGGTGTGGACAGTGAGGGGGTGTGGACAGTGAGGGGTGTGTGGACAGCGAGGGGGGGTGTGGACAGTGAGGGGGGGTGTGGGCAGTGAGGGGGTGTGTGGACAGTGAGGGTGTGTGGATAGTGAGGGGGTGTGTGGATAGTGAGGGGGTGTGGACAGTGAGGGGGGCTGTGGGCAGTGAGGGGTGTGTGGACAGTGAGGGGGGGTGTGGACAGTGAGGGTGTGTGGATAGTGAGGGTGTGTGTGGACAGTGAGGGTGTGTGGATAGTGAGGGGGTGTGTGGACAGTGAGGGGGTGTGGACAGTGAGGGGGTGTGTGGACAGTGAGGGGGGTGTGGGCAGTGAGGGGGTGTGTGGACAGTGAGGGTGTGTGGATAGTGAGGGGGTGTGTGGACAGTGAGGGGGTGTGGACAGTGAGGGGGGGTGTGGGCAGTGAGGGGGTGTGTGGACAGTGAGGGGGTGTGGACAGTGAGGGGGTGTGTGGACAGTGAGGGGGGTGTGGGCAGTGAGGGGGTGTGTGGACAGTGAGGGTGTGTGGATAGTGAGGGGGTGTGTGGACAGTGAGGGGGTGTGGACAGTGAGGGGGGTGTGGGCAGTGAGGGGGTGTGTGGACAGTGAGGGGGTGTGGACAGTGAGGGGGGTGTGGACAGTGAGGGGGGTGTGGGCAGTGAGGGGGTGTGTGGACAGTGAGGGTGTGTGGATAGTGAGGGGGTGTGTGGATAGTGAGGGGGTGTGGACAGTGAGGGGGGGTGTGGGCAGTGAGGGGTGTGTGGACAGTGAGGGGGGGGTGTGGACAGTGAGGGTGTGTGGATAGTGAGGGAGTGTGTGGACAGTGAGGGGGTGTGGACAGTGAGGGGGTGTGTGGACAGTGAGGGGGGTGTGGGCAGTGAGGGGGTGTGTGGACAGTGAGGGTGTGTGGATAGTGAGGGGGTGTGTGGACAGTGAGGGGGTGTGGACAGTGAGGGGGGTGTGGGCAGTGAGGGGGTGTGTGGACAGTGAGGGGTGTGTGGACAGCGAGGGGGGGTGTGGGCAGTGAGGGGGTGTGTGGACAGTGAGGGGGTGTGTGGACAGTGAGGGGGGTGTGGACAGTGAGGGGGGGTGTGGGCAGTGAGGGGGTGTGGACAGTAAGGGGGGGTGTGGACAGTGAGGGGGTGTGTGGATAGTGAGGGGGGGTGTGGACAGTGAGGGGGGGTGTGGACAGTGAGGGGTGTGTGGACAGTGAGGGGGTGTGGACAGTGAGGGGGTGTGTGGACAGTGAGGGTGTGTGGACAGTGAGGGCGGGTGTGGACAGTGAGGGTGTGTGGACAGTGAGGGGGTGTGTGGACAGTGAGGGAGTGTGTGGACAGTGAGGGGGTGTGTGGACAGTGAGGGAGTGTGTGGACAGTGAGGGGGTGTGTGGACAGTGAGGGGGGGTGTGGACAGTGAGGGAGTGTGTGGACAGTGAGGGGGTGTGGACAGTGAGGGGGTTTGTGGACAGTGAGGGAGTGTGTGGACAGTGAGGGGGTGTGTGGACAGTGAGGGGTGTGTGGACAGTGAGGGGGTGTGGATAGTGAGGGGGGAGTGTGGTGGGACTGTGAGAGTGGTGATGAATACAGAGCAACACACAAAGTGCTGGAGGAACTCAGCCGGTCAGGCAGTGTCTGTGAAGGGGAATGGACTGTCAATGTTTTGGGTCGAGACCCTTCATCAGGACTGGAGAGGAGGAAAACTTCTTCAAAGTCAAATGGCCCAGAGGAAGGGTCTCGGCCCAAAACGTCGACTGTCCATTCCCCTCCACAGATGCTGTCTGACCCGCTGAGTTCCTCCAGCATTTTGCGTGTTGCTCCAGATCCCAGCATCTGCAGAATCTTGTCTGCCCGTGAATACAGATCATCTGTTTACATAGTTATCCTGAATGATGATTGCTTGGATTGGATTGATTCGATCCACACACCCTTAGGTTGACGAAGGTTTGATTTGCTGCTTTGAGACCACTGCGACGTCCTGTGGAGACGTTGCCTTTGAACCAAGCCACGTCTGTTTCTCCTCTCATCGTCAGGCCACTTCCTCAGCGACCAGAAGGAGGACGCGGGTGGTGCCCATCTGAAGGATCCTCCCGAATCCCTGTACCAGTCCCAAAGCCTCCAGCAGCAGGTGGAGGCTGAAGATGAGGAGAAGCAGCAGTTTGCCGCACTGATGGGAAAGCTGGGAGCCGGTGCCATCTTTGAAGAGTAAGTGGGTAACCCAAGGGCTCCTCAGGCAGGTCAGGGCTCTGGTCAGTGACCGGGAGCACTTCCATTCTTTTCCAAGGGACAGATAATCCCCAAAAGTGGAAGAGTTGTACGGCAGTGACCCAACTGTTCCAAAACTCCAAATATTGGTGGGTTCCATCTGGAAAGCTGACGTTATAATTAGCTGTAGTTTTCCACAGAAGATCTGCTTAAGCTTGGCCTGGGGTTTGCTCATGGTGTTATTAGAGAGCATTATTGATGGTGATCACAGGGTATGACGAAAGAGACCGGGGATACCAGTCTGTTGGGAATAGCACGGTGACAGTGGTGGTGTGAGATACTGTGTATTGTAGTGTGAGTGAAGGTCTGGTGTACAGCACATTGTTACGCTAAGCAGTTGGGGAATATCACACTGGAACAGTGGGGTTGTGGTGTACATGTTAGCCAAACAGGGGGGTAATGGGGGATATCGCAGTGTAACAATAAGTTTGTGGTGTATATCATTGGAGAACAGGGAAAGTGTGAGTATCAATCACATTATAACACCGAGGGCATGGGGAATATCACAATAGAACTGTGAGGATATGGATACCACTGTGGGTACCAGTGAAGGTGTGGGGCATTTCAATGTTATTATGTGATATTCCCCAGCCTTCTCCCGACAGTGTGAAGTGCCCCCTTCCTTTCAGTGTTATACTGTAACATTCCCCACATCTTCACTGTCACAGCTGTAGACAGCACAGAACCAGGTCCTTTGGCCCAACTAGTCCACAACAACAGTGAATCCTATCCATGCTAATCCCATTTGCCCTTATTAAGGCTGTATCCCCTTACACCTTTCGTATACAAGTGCCTTTTAAACATTATAGTTGTATCTGCCTCCGTCACCTCCTCCGGCAGCTCATTCCATACAACCACCTCTCTCTGTGTGAAAAGCTTACCCCTCAGTTCAGTGTGCTATTCTGCATTCCATCATTGACATTCCCCACACTCTCACCCTGCGGGGTGATGTACCCCACTCCCTCACTGCTCTACCATAATAGTTCCCAACACCCCCAATGTTATACTGCGACAGCTCTTCACATCCTCATTGTTACACTGATGTACCCCAGTCCTTCAACAGGGTATGCTGTGATATACCCCAATAACAGTGTGGGGTTCATTATGGTGTAAAAGTGAAAGAGCAGGATATATCATACTGTAACAGAGAAGGCATGGGGATTATTAGTGCATTATTTAATATGGGATTATATATGGGTGTATATATTTTTACATTCATTTTCAGGATCTGGATGTCGCTGGCAACATCAGCATTTATTGTTCATCCCTTGAGAAGGTGGTGATGAGCTACGTTCTTGAACCAGCACTGTCCTTCTGGTGAAGGTGCTCCCACAGTGTCATTGGGCAGGGAGTTGCCGCTACAATGAAGGCCCGGCAATGTACATCTTACTCTCCTCCAACCTGCTCACCTCTCACTTCAAATCCTTGTCCTCTACTGCCCCTCCAGACGCCACCAAAACTTTCTCACCAGGGTACCTTCACCAGTGTTGTGCATCAGCACCAAGTGACTTCTCATCCTCAGTGACTTCAACCTCCATCTCAATTCTCTGTGCTCGCTCCTCACTCCAAACATTGCCCTTTTATCTTCCCTTAATCTCTTCCCCACTTCAACTTCCTAACCCTTATTCCAGTTCATCTCAAGTGCCCTTGGTACCCCCTTTCATCTCAGTCACAGTTCAGGCCAACTCACTCAATATGTGTTGGCTATGGACACCTCCCATTTCCTCCTGGCATCACTTCCCACCCATATCCCCTTTCACCTTCCTCACTTGCTCTGTATCCATCCCAGAAAAAGAAAACACATCTGTCAATAACAACTGCATCTTGCAAGCTCCAGATGCCCAAACTTAGACCCTTTCACCATGACATTTCTTGCAGTTACCAATACCTCAGTAATACCTCACCTCCACCATTGATGCCCAAGCCCCCATTAAACAAGGTCGTCTTTTCAGCCTAGCTATTCCCGCTCATTCCTGCTCCTCATCCACAAATAAAACAGACTTCGGTGGATATATTGGATATTCATTTAACCATCCACAGTCAGATCTGCTTGGATCACCCAAAACATTGTCCTCTTCTGCCCAAACTGCCTGTTATTCCATGATTATACTAGAACGCGAAGACGCCAATGGCTTTTCATCTCTACTGCAGTCAGTTTTCGTAAAGAGTTGATATCTGCATTCCTCTAATTCTGGCCTGTGTAGCAGTCACTGTTTGGTTTTGGTATTGGCATTGGTTTATTATTGTCACTTGTACTGAGGTACAGTGAAAAACTCGTCTTGCATACTGATCGTACAGGTCAATTCATTACACAGTGCAGTTACATTGAGTTAGTACAGAGTGCATTGAGGTAATACAGGTATAAACAATAACAGTACAGAGTAAAGTGTCACAGCTACAGAGGAAGTGCAGTGCAATAAGGTGCAAGGTCACAACAAGGTAGATCGTGAGGTCAGAGTCCATCTCATTGTATAAGGGAACCGTTCAATAGTCTTATCACAGTGGCCCTCAGTTCACCATTGTCTGCAGTTCTTTTTCACTGAACTGTATTCTTCATACTTAGTTACATCAGCGTGTTTAATGTGGGATACGTGGTATGTTGAAGTTTACTCGGAGAGCGGGGGTCAGTTAGTGATTCCACTGATTCTCTCTCATTATTTGTCCATCTCTCTCTCGGTCTCTCTCTCTCTCTCAGTAAGTCAGAGATCTGGAAGCTGTGGATCCAGCTTCGACGTAATGAACCCAACCTGCTCGGACACCTGGAGGACTTCCTGTCCAAAGTAACTGGTCAAATTCAGGAGACTCTGCATGAGAAGGAGGAATTGGAACGGACCCTAAAAAAGTGAGTAAAGTCTCACCAGCTACAATCTAAAAATAAAGGGATGCAGATGTCAGAAATATGAAATAAAAAACAGAAAGTGCAGGAAATGCTCAGCAGGCCAGGCAGCATCTGTGGAGAGAGAAGCAGAGCTAATGTTTCAGGTCAATGGTATTTCTTAAACCTGAAACGTTAACTGTTCCTCTCTCCATAGATGTTGCCCGGCCTGCTGAGTATTTCCAGCATGATTTGTCTTTATCTCACCAGCGTTCAACATTGTCCCACCTCAGTCTTTTTCTCCACCTTATAAATGTTTCTCTTCTTAATTGTTTGCTGCATCTTTGTGTGAATTGGAGAACACACCTCAGGGAGTATGTATCAACTTTGCAGAAGATGCTGTTTAGGTTCACCAAGATTACAGAGAGTCACAGAGTTATACAGCATGACCCTGAAGCCCAACTCGTCCACACTAACCAAGGTGCCTACTTGAGTGAGTCCCATGTGCCTGCGTGTAGCCTATACCCCTCTAAACCTTTCCTATCACGTACCTGTCCAAACGTCTTTTAAACGTAATTGTACCCACTTTACCGCTTCCTCTGGCATCTCATTCCATATACCCACCACCCTCTGAGTTAAAAAAACTTGCCCCCTCAGATCCCCCTTAAGTATTTCCCCTCTCACCTTATACCTATGCCCTCTAGTTTTAGACTCCCCTACCCTGGAAAAGGACGGTGGCTGTCCACCTTATCTATGTCCTTCATAATTTTATAAACCTCTGGAAGGTCACCCCTCAGCCTCCTTCGCTCCAGGGAAAACAGTCCCAGCCTGTCCAGCCTCTCCTTATAATTCAAGTAGTAACATCCTTGTGCATCTTTTCTGCACCCTCTCTGGCTTAATCACATCCTTCCTATAGTCTGGTGACCAGAACTGCACACATTGCTCCAAGTCTGGTCTCAGCACGAGGACCTAAAGAGTTAAACTAAGCCTACAACTCTTTCATTTTCCTGAGCTTAGAAAATGGATGGATAAGGTCATTGAAGTAACTGCTTAATTAGTTGGAATGAAATAAAAACACTCTGATTTTAAATTTCTGGTGTCAGCAGCTTTTGTGTTTAACTACTCGGACCCATTGGATTCAAACACAGCCCTTCCTCTCTCTCAGGAAGGGCTGCCTGTCTATTCAGTAGTGGTGGGAGTGAGCTCTCTGTGGACCACCACTGGTTTAACATAGAAACAGGTATCCACGGTCTTTTGTTTCCATGTGGATTTATCATGCTTTGAGACCGATGGTTATCTGAGATAATCTACAAATGGTGTTAGCTTTATACCCAGATATCTGTGTGTTTTTAAGACAGAAACATAAAAGGTAGGGACAGGAGGAAGCCATTCCACCCTTCTAGCCTGCCCAACTATCCTATACAATCATGGCTGGTCCCCTACCTCAATACCATGTTCCCACTCTCTTCCTGTGCCTCGAGATCCCTTTGGGCCTTGAAATGTATCAATCCCCCTTTCACAAAAACCTGGCCTGTATGGGAGCCACTTCCAGAGATTCTCCACCTTCACCTCGTCTAAATCTCCTGCCTTTGAGACTGTGACCTTCCCCTCCCCCCTTGTTGAAGACCCCCAGCCAGGGGAAATATCCTCCCCACATCCAGTCTGCCCATCTCCAACAGCAGATGGTACCCAGGAGCACCTAGGCCACATTGAGGCTGAGGCCTGACTCGGAAGTTGGGGAGCAATGAACAATCTGCTGGAGGAACTCAGCAGGTCGAGCGGCATCTGTGGAGGGGGGGTGGTGGTGGGGGGAAGCCCTGCACCAGGACTTAGTTGAACCACCAAGTTCCTCCAGCAAATCGTGTATTGCTCCGGCTTCCAGCCTCTGCGGTGTCTTGTGTCTTCAGAGTTAAAGATGTGGTGATTGTACATTCTATCCACTTTTCCTTCATCTGTTTCATTCACTCAAACCTCCCATTGGTTCAGATCCTGAATGGTCCTCTGATAGATTATATATTCCGTTCACTTTTCCCACCGGGGAGAATGTTGTGGTAAATGACACATGACACTCCTTAGTGGCTGATGCACAAGGCAAGAGCTACAATGCATGGGTCTCACTGTCCCTGGGCAAGGAAAGGTGAATCTCAGAACACAAGGGGTGAGCGGCCCACACAGGAGAATGGATTATGGTAATAAACTGAGGATAAATGAGGAGCTTGCTGAGGCTGGAGCTTTGTCGAAAAGCAAGCTAACTGCAGATGCTGGAGATCTGAAATAAGAAAATGTCGGAAACACCCACCAGGTCAGGCAGCATCTGTGGAGAAGGGAAACAGAGTTAATGTCTCAGGTCAATCACGCTTCATCAGAACATCATGGACCTGAAATGTTACCTGTTTCTCTTCTCCACAGATGCTGCCTGATCTGTTGAGTATTTTCAACACATTGTCTTTCGATTCCTGTTACTACTTGCTATAGAAAGCAAAGCGTTGTTTGAAAATCTTCTTTTAAAACCCCAAAGGTCACAGCTGGTGTGAGATTGCCAGATGTTGGGACCCCTGTCCAAAACTGATGTCCCTTCTTGTTCCTCAGGAAGATGGTGGAACACAATGCAGATGTGCAGAGACTATACGAGGAGATGGAGCTCCAAATCAACAACGAGAAGGAAAGGATTGAGACTGAAGTGAGTACTGCAAGCTGCCAGGCTGAGCCTTAAGTAAGCTCATGAATAGACCTAGCTCAGCCACAGCCTGGGCAGTTGGCTGGGGGTTGGTATATATAATTAGATATCACCACATGTACTGAGTTGAGTCCTTACTGACATCCAGTTGGGATGTTAAACAAAGTCAACAATGGAATGAAGATATTAGATCTAATTGGTCCATTTATTCAAACCAATGCCCAAGTCAAAACTGATGCATTAATTAATTTCAGTTAAAGGGAGGGTCCTTAAAGATACAGTTCATTGACGGTTCTAAAGATTAAGAAAAAAGTTAATTTTTTTTACTTGTATTAAACTTGCGTTATCAAAAATCTGGTCAAAAACACAAGGTAGCAAAGAAAGATAAAAGGAACCAAAAGTCATTTTCTTGCTCCCATTTTGAGAAATGATTAACTGGTCCAATAAGGGGCATCTGATCAGAGAAAGTTAGAAATGGGTTTCATACCTTTTAAAGGCGTTAAAATGGCATTGTTTGTCGTTCTAATGTTGTTGGTCGAAGTCCCAGGTGATCATCAAATGTAAGAGCCCCAGAAACTGTATGTAACTCAACACTGCATCAGTTTGAGAATGGTCCACTCTGTTGATGTCTGTTGATCACTGGTTGCAAACCCGGCAACTGGTCATTGATGTGACCTGCCACAGTACAAACACCACTCTTCCAGCTACTGGAGAGTGATGCTGCTTAAAGCACATGGTTGCATTAAATGGGAGAAGGAAGGAGTTCTTCCAAGGTTGTGGAGGGACTAGGACATGTTGGTGGAGAACAGACCTAAAGTGGGCTTGATCTTTGTACAAGGGGGCCACCATGAGTAGACACTCCTGCCAGGAAATTGCTAGGGAGGTCTCTGTAAGGAGGAACATTACATGGATGCAGGTTACGATTTCCTGTACTTTGGAGAAGCATGCAAGTATAGCAAATCCCTATGCAAGCTCCATTTGGCTAAAGCAGAAGTATAGGTATTGGTATTGGTTTATTATTGTCACTTGTACCGAGGTACAGTGAAAAACTTGTCTTGCATACCGATTGTACAGGTCAATTCATTACACAGTGCAGTTACATTGAGTTAGTACAGAGTGCATTGAGGTAGTACAGGTAAAAACAATAACAGTACAGAGTAAAGTGTCACAGCTACAGAGAAAATGCAGTGCAATAAGGTGCAAGGTCACAACAAGGTAGATCATGAGGTCAGAATCCATCTCATCTTATTAGGGAAACATTCAATAATCTTATCACAATGGGGTAGAAGCTGTCCTTAATCCTGGGGGTACGTGCCCTCAGGCTCTTGTATCTTCTGCCTGATGGAAGAGGAGAGAAGAGAGAATGTCCCGGGTGGGTGGGGTCTTTGATTATGCTGTCTGCTTTGCCAAGGCAGCGAGAGGTAAAGACAGAGTCCAAGGAGGGGAGGCTGGTTTCCGTGATGCACTGGGCTGTGTCCATAACTCTCTTGTGGTCCTGGGCAGAGCAGTTGCCATACCAAGCCGTGATGCATCCAGATAGGATGCTTTCTATGGTGCATCAGTAAAAGTTGGTGAGTGTCAAGGGGGACATACCGAATTTCCTTAGCGTCCTCAGGAAGTAGAGGCGCTGGTGAGCTTTCTTGGCCATGGCATCTACGTGACTTGACTAGGACAGGCTATTGGTGATGTTCACTCCCAGGAACTTGAAGCTCTCAACTCTCTTGACCTCAGCACCATTAATGTAGACAAGTGCATGTGTAGATGCTCAAGTGTGGAGCTTGGGTGCAGCAAACTTAGACTTGTTGTCAAGATCAGCAGACTCTTTCTACCCCTACTCCCCTTTCCCAATTGCTTCCCACTTACATCCGTGCCTTAAGCACAATCTGCCCTCAATGTCCATTCCAAGTTGCCCAGAAAAGGTGGTGGCAGCCAATTCCCTTGGTCCATGGGTTGATTGGCCATTTTGGAGGACAGATCAGGGGCAATCATGTGGCATGGGACATGGACAAATCTGAAGCCCAGACTGAACGAAGACAGTAGTTTGCTTTCCACAGAGTTTATTAAAGGGGTGAGAATGTTCTCTGAGACAATCCAACAGCTTCACAGACAATTTTTGCGGTAGCAGCCCTTTATTATTTGTTGAGTTCTCAATATTATGGTGGGTTTTCATCTCATGCTCTCTGAATTATTAGTCTAGAGGTGTAACTATTCTTTTACTGCACTTTGTACACACAACCAATCAGTGACGGTACATCTTCCGCCTTCCTTTCAGAGCGTTGTGAAGTTCCAAGCCCAGGGGCAGGACCTACAAAAGGAGTTAGACAGCAAACAGGATGAAGTGCAACATCTGGTTCAGATGCAGACACAGGTAAACCAGATGTGTATCCCAGGTGCTACTTCACATGTTATCTTGCAGTGTGTTCCCGCCCTGCATCCCCACCTCCAGATGAGGCTCATAAACTGGGAACTGCTGTAAGTTCTGCCAGCCAAAGACAAGTGGTTAGCTTGGGCTGGAAAATCCTTCGCAAAATTCCAAAAGGGATTGAAAACAAAAAGCAGACTCCAGATGCTGGAGATCTGAAACTTAAAAAAAAGGCATAATGCTGCATAATGACTCAGCAGGTCAGGCAACATCTGTGGGGAGAGAATGACCTTTCATGAGAGCTGTTTCTCTCTCCACAGCCCCTGCCTGACCTGTTGAGTATTTGCAGCATCTGCTGCTTTTACTTCAGATGTCCATCAAGGGCAGTTCTTTTTGCTTTGCGGTCACTGAAGTACCATAATGGCCTTGAAATGGTGGCGATAGTGTGATCCCCATGATGGGGGCAGTCCAAGCCTGGGGCCAGGCTGAGCTTGGATGGCAGGAGGAGGACCATCCACCGGGCATTGGGTGGCATCTGCCTGGACTGCAGTGGAGCTGCAACCTCTGCTGTTAGACAATGCACCAAGGGTGGCTTCTGTCTGCGGACATCCATTGACAGGATGTGGAAAGGAAGGGCTTCAGGCTCTGTACAAAACTATGTGCAAGGTTGGAGCTGCAGAGCCTCATGATCCAGCCAGCACTGGTTATAGTGGTATTGGTTTATTTTTGTCACTTGTACTGAGGTACCATGAAAAACCTGTCTTGCATACCGTTCGTACAGATCAATTCATTACACCGTGCATTGAGGTAGTACAGGGTAAAAGCAATAACAGAATACAGAGTAAAGTGTCACAGCTACAGGGAAGTGCACGGCAGGCAGACAATCTTTGCCTGTACCCTGCCTGAGTGCTCAGGGACAGAACTGCACGTGACCGCGCTCTCTGCAAAGCCAACACGAGTCCCACTTTCTCCTCTGCTAATGTCTATTGACGCATCGCATGCAGATCCTGCCTCCGAATTGCTCTGTCTGCCAGGGTGCAAGCTTGGAATGCATACGGGAGAAGCAATGACATGGTGTGTTGCCACCTTCCTCCTCTCAGTTGGCACAGTGGCGCAGCGGGTAGAGCCGCTGCCTCACAGATCCAGTTGCCCGGGTTCGATCCTGACCTTGGGTGCTGCCTGTGTGGAGTTTGCACGCGCTCCCTTTGACTGCATGGGATTCCTCCAGTTTCTTAGAACATAGAACAGTACAGCACAGGAACAGGCCCTTCAGCCCACTATGTTGTGCTGAACTAATTAAACTAGTAATTAAATGCCTGACTAAACGAATCCCTTCTGCCTACACAATGTCCACAACCCTCCATTCTCTGCACATTCATGTTCCTATCTACAAGTCTCTTAAACACCTCTATCTTATTTACCTCCACCCCTACCCCAGCAGCTCAAACCAGGCACCCACCCCTCTCTGCGTAAAAAAAACTTGCCCCGCACATCTCCTTTGAACTTACCCCCTCTCACCTTAAGTGCATGCCCTCCCACAGATGTGTGGATTGGTAGGTCAATTGGGTGCGGGGCAGGAGAAATGGGGAAGGGGGCAAGTTGATGGGCAGAGGAAGGAGAATAGATTAGAGGGAAGTGTGGTTGAATGGGGCTGATGGGATTTCTCTGAGAGCCGGCATACATGGAGGGTTGAGTGGCCTCCTCCTACGTTGTAGGGAAGTAGAACGATTATATAAGGGTAATGAGTCAATCTGTAGAGAGCAGCTTGCAATGAGTCGCCACGGTCCGGCGCTGTCTTCCTGTGGCTCCTCATCCAGCTGGGAGTACCTGCCTACCCGAAAGGAGAAAGGCACAAGGGCATGGTGACGGAGGGGTGAGAAGGAGGGAGGTGGTCCAACCTTCTGGTCAAAGACACGATGGGATGAGGGGAAAGCGGGAGCTGAGGAGGAGGACTGGATGTGCGCGGGCCATTTATACACAAAGGCCTTCGATCCTCCGCGCCCACGGGCCCTGCGGCAGACAGGTACGCCCAAGTAAACGAACCCGTGGCCACGCTGGAGCCTCAGCCCCTCGGTAGGCCGCTGGTCCAACTTTCTCCTGCTAAAGAGAGGCAAGGGTGTTAGTGCAAGCACTGCGCACGGCTCACTAGCTGCAAGTGTGTGTGAGGTGTTGGATGCCCCTTGCGCTGGCCGCTGCTGTTGTCGACAGCGATGGGGGCTGTGTGAGCGCAGCACACTGAGGTTCTCAAAACCTCCCCCAGTGCTCCTTCTCCACCTTGACCAGCTGTGGGCCAGAGATTTTCAGGACACGGTGGGGTTGTCCAATTTCTTTGCTCTAATCCTGTTCACTTTACAGTACTGCTTGGTACTTCATACGTGAGGACCACTAACCTTCAAAAAAAAACACACACACAAAATAATATGGCAGGATAGCAGAGTCTGTGTCGACACTAAACCTGAGGAGAAATTATTCAACCCTAGCAACGTTTGTCAGGAC
This sequence comes from Pristis pectinata, assembly GCF_009764475.1. Classification (NCBI taxonomy): domain Eukaryota; kingdom Metazoa; phylum Chordata; class Chondrichthyes; order Rhinopristiformes; family Pristidae; genus Pristis; species Pristis pectinata. The sequence goes on from NC_067424.1 coordinate 35,152,770, forward strand.
TGCTCGGTGGGAGGCAGTAGGCAAGGAACCCTGTGCCTGAGCCCACACGTGTGTGAGTCAGTGTGGACACGTGTGCCACTAACACCTGAGCGTTAACACCCATGCAGCAGGGCCTGGTCTCCTTGAATCTTCCCCTGGTGACCCCTTCCCACGACAGAGCTCAGAATAGGGGTTCTGCTTCAGGAGACCGGGGGTCGGTTAACGAGGGAGCCTGCCCAAAGTAGCTGACCGAGTATAACTAGGGTCTCAGTGCTTGGGCATGAGGGAGGTCACAGGCATTGGCTCTCTTGCCCTCCTGTGTACCCGCTGCCTTGCCCTTTAAACTGGCGACCCCTGCCCCTGCTGCCTCAGTCGGGCGGATGTGGACGATGGAGTTCCCGAGCTATGACAACAGGACAGTGCTCAGACCAGCCGGCTGTTGAGATTGTCTTTGAAGGTCCCTGACAAACTGAACTTCATACAGTGCAGTGAAAGCTATCTGTGTCATGTCCTTTCATGTAGGGTAGACATTACACAGCAGCCGCCATACAGGCTTCACGGAGCAAGGGCTTGATCCAATGGTACGGGGGAACCAAGGCAACTGGAGACCCAAGCCCTGCTGCATTGGGCGTTAATGCTCACACATTAGTGGCACGCGTGTGGTTGCAGCCTGGTATGTCCACACTCACTCACACATGTGTGGGCTCGTCCACAGGATTCCTTGCCTACTGCCTCTCACCGAGCAGGCCTGACAAACACTGCTGGGTTGAATAATTTCTCCTCCGGTTCAGGGTCGACCCGGACCCTGTTTTCCTACCACATTATTTTGCACGTGTGTTTTGAAGGTTAACGGTCATCAGGTATGAGGTATGAAGCAGCATTGTAAGGTGTACAATGTAGCGGCTAGTGTAACGCTATTACAGCGCCAGCGACCCGGGTTCAATTCTGGCCGCTGTGTGTAAGGAGTTTGTACGTTCTCCCCGTGTGTCTGCGTGGGTTTCCTCCGGGTGCTCCGGTTTCCTCCCACATTCCAAAGACGCACGGGCTAGGAAGTTGTGGGCATGCTATGTTGGTGCCAGAAGCGTGGCAACACTTGCGGGCTGCCCCCAGAACACTATGCAAAAGATGCATTTCACTGTGTATTTCAATGTACATGTAGTAAAGAAATCTTATCTTACCTTATTATTTTGGCGTGAGGAAGGCCTGATGCAGTGGGATGTTGGGGCACTGGATCAGGGCACAGAGGTCCAAATTATACCTTCAGAATACCGGGCAGTACGTAGAGTTGTGGAGAGTAACATCACACAGATAAGGAGCAGTCAACAACTAGAGGAAAAAACATAAGATTGAAGGCAGGATGTTGGCTCAGTTACTGGAACGAAGAGATCGAACACAAGGAAGGGTCTTACTCCCATGAACCTATCCCAAGATTGAAGGATGTCTCCAGGGTTATAATCACAAGCTTTCCTGTCCTTCCCTCCCCTCCAGTTACAAGCGGAGCTCGCGTCTCTGCTCACGAAACAGGACGAGACCACCAATGAGAACCAGGAGCTCAAACTGACCAATCAGGAGATGACGTTGCAGCTGGAACAGCTCCAACAGGAGCTGCGGGAGGCCCGGGATCGGCTGGTGATCGTCCAGGAGGAGGCAGCTCACCGGGAGGAGAAAAGAGGGTGAGGGACCTAAAAGGGAACTAACCGGGGCATTGGGACTATTGGGGGTGTTGCCAGAGCTGGTACAGACTCAACAGGCTGAATGGCCTCCTATGTTGTAGGGGTATAGGAGAGAAACACAAAAGATATGAAAGAGATGTTGTTCAATGCTGCATTTCCTCAGTCTATGCCCACTCACCCTGCACTGTGGGTGCACACACCCCACACACTGCGCATACACCTCCATACTGTGTGCACATACCGTTCACACACAGCCCACACACCATGTGTAAACCTCATGCTCTGTGCACACACTAACATATCCCAGACACCGTACACAGGGACAGTGTGAACAGACAGACCCTGATGCACTAATACAGTGCACTCCTGTGGAACAGTGGACTTGGTCAGGGATTTGAGACTGAAAGGCAAATGAGAGAGGAAGTCTAAACTTTGCTGCTGGCAACCTTTCCATATGTCAGTGTCATTGATGTTCTCATCCTGTTGCAGAGAGTGGGACCAATCTCTCGGCAAAGAGGGGCCATGTTCGGAAGAAGCTGTTCAGCAGGTAATGAGGGGAGGTCACAGCCGGGAAAGGGACACGTCACTCACTGCCTACTTAAGGATGAAATCTGGTCTACAGCCAACACATATTGGGGAGAGCAGAGAGGGCCCATTATTCCTGCATGAAGCAGCACTGCAGGGAGGTTGATTATTGTGTGAGGCTGATCTGGATGTATCCAAAGTGGTGAAATGCTGGGGCAGTTGTTGAGGGTACAGGTGTATATGATCCAAATTTACCTTCACACACACAGAATGTTACACAGTCAGGACTGTGGAGATTTACACAGCACAGTTAGCAGGAACTGGGCCTTATCAAGAGTGCAGTCAGTGGTGCACCTTTTAGAGCTGCCACCTCACAGCGTCGGAAACCCAGGTTCGATTCTGACCTTGGGTGCTGCCTGCGTGGAGTTTGCACGTTCTCTCTGTGACCGCATGGGGTTTCCCCCGGGTGCTCCGGTTTCCTCCCACATCCCAAAGACGTGGGGGTTGGTAGGTTAATTGGCTGCTGTAAAATTGCCCCCGTTGTATAGGTGGGTGGGGAGGACCTGGGGGGAGTTGATGGGATAGCGGGGAGAGTAAAATGGGGTCAGTATAGGAATGGTGTATCACGGAATCATTCAGCACAGAGACCCTAGCGACCCACCTCGTCCATGCCGCCTGTAATGTTTATCTACGCTAATCCCATTTGCCTGCATTAGACCAGTATCACTCCCAATCCAAGTACCTGTCTAAGTTACACCGACTGTGCATCTGCCTCCACCATCTCTTCTGGCAGCTTGTTCCGAGTAGCCACCACCCTCTGTGTGAACTGCTTGTCCTTCAGATCTCCTTTAAATTTCTCCTCACTCACCTTAAATCTGTGCCCTCTAGTTCTCGACTTCCCTTCCCTGGAAAAAAGACTCTATCTATCCTGCCTATGCCCCACATAATTCTATAAACCTCCACACGGTCACCCCTCAGCCTTGTGCATTCCAGTGAGAACAAACCCAGTCTGTCCAATCTCTCCTTGTAACTACAGCCCTCCATTCCCAGCAACATCCATGGGCGCTTGACGATCGGTGATTGGTGAGGAATCAGTGGATGGAGCGACTGTTTCTGTGCTGTGTGAATCTATGACTGCAGCAAGGGCATGACACTGATGCCAGGATGTTGGCTCATTCCTAGAACAAAGAGATCAAGTGCGAGGAAGGGATTTGCACCCATGAACCTATCCCGAGATCTAAGGTAGACTGTGGTTATCCTGAGGTTTGTCACCACATTTCCTCCCCCCTCCAGTTACAGGCGGAGCTCGCGTCCCTGCGCAGTAAACAGGATGAGACCAGCACTGAGAACCAGGAGCTCAGAGCGACCAATCAGGAGCTGGAGACGCGGCTGGAGGGGATCGGACAGGAGCTGCGGGAGGCCCGGGATCGGCTGGAGGGGAAGAGAGGGTAAGGGACTTATACAGGTCTTGCGTGCTGTACACTCATCCTTCAACCTGTGTGTACACGGGACATGGTTTGCATGCACATACCACATGTAGCTCTCACACTCTGTGCACATACTACACAAACACATTTGCACACACCCTGCATGTTCTATGTAAGCCTCAAGGTCCATGTAAACACTGCACAGATACAGTGGAACATCCCGTACTCTATACATACAGTATACACTTGCAACAGTACAGTGTGTCCCCTCATGAGAGTAGAAACAGGGGACCTCATGGAACAGGTCCTTCAGCCTACCATATCCATGCTGACCATCAATCCCATTCACCAGCACTTGCCTTATAGCCTTCAATACCTTGGTGATTCAATCGCTTGTCTAGATACTTAAATGCTGTGTGAGTACCTGCCTCCATCAGTGTGTTCCAGCTTCCCGCCACCCTCTGCATCAAAAACCTCTTCCTCATATCCCCTCTAAATCTCTTACCCTGGTCAGGGACTTGAGACTGAAATACAAGTAGTGAGAAGATCTAACAAGAACGTGCCCAATGAGCCTCTCACTGCCACTGCCTCTCCCACATCTGCCTGACCCTTTGGTTTTATTACAGAGAGTGGACTCAAACTCCGGACAGTGAGAAGCTGCACTCTGAAGAAGGCGATCAGCAGGTAATGAAGAGTGGGTAGAGCTGGGGAATAGGGCAATTCCCCCTCTGTGTGTTGGACAGTGGACAGTGTTCTGGTGTGCAGTGGGGGCTCTCATTCCAGTGAAGCTCTTACTCAGTTAAAAAGGTGGAGGCATGAATTCATCACCTATAAGAAATAGACTGGTTCTAAATCAATGAAAAATTCTGTGGACTTTTATGAGGACTCAAACTAAGAGTAAATCACTCATAAAAGACTACAGTAAAACTCTGTTAATCCAGTACATTCGAGACTTCCCTCATGCAGGACCAGCAGATGTTATGGATTATTGGATGTTATTCCTTTGATAATCCAACACATTTCTAATTCGGCTTTTTAAGATATTACACAACAGAATGATAAACTTTCCAGTGAATGCAGTAAGCTCCAAGTGAGCGTAGGAATCAGGGCCCTGGTGGCCTGAGGAGATTGTGATGAAAAGTGATCAACCTTTGTTCCCTTCTCCACAGGTGAAGCCCTGACTAATGTGTTAAGGTACTGTAGCGTAGCGGTTAGCGTAACGCTATTACAGCATCAGCGACTTGGGTTCAATTCCTGCCGCTGTCTGTAAGGAGTTTGTATGTTCTCCCCATGTCTGCGTGGGTTTCCTCCGGGTGCTCCGGTTTCCTCCCACATTCCAAAGACGTACGGGTTAGGAAGTTGTGGGCGTGCTATGTTGGCGCCGGAAGCATGGCGACACTTGCGGGCTGCCCCCCAGAACACTCTACGCAAAAGATGCATTTCACTGTGTGTTTCGATGTACATGTGACTAATAAAGATAGCTTAATCTTAATCTCAAGTGGTAGAGATGGGATCTGTAGGTCAGGCTTTGAGGGAGGCCAACATCCCATAATTAAATGGCAACACAAATTGTGCTGTTTTGTGGAGAGCTCAAGTTAAATCTTCTTAAAACAGTAATGGAGCCATCGCAACTGCTGAAATGAGAAGGATGGTCAACGAGTAGAAGCATTCGAGGGACTGGGATCTGCCTTTTAGTTTATAATCACTAGCTTTTCCTTTCAGGAGGCAAGACGGAGGAATCTAAAGTCCGAAGAGTAAGTGATGTGTCTCTTTCTTCTAAAACCCTCCCCATTAAATAGAGCTGCCCTTGGCTGTGGAATAACACAGAGAGACAACTGACATTGGTCTCTCAGTGTTTCCAATATTACAGAACAGAAACAATTCATTCAACGAATCAGCTGCTCAGGCTCCTGTTATTCACCGCCGGCACCTGTAGCCTTTGGCTGTGTGAATTTCAGATCTCCGTGGTGTGAAACAGTCCTTCGTGTTTCTCTTCTGGGTCAGCTAGCTCTAAGATCACACCTCCTTGTTCTTAGAGTCACAGGGAGCTACAGCTCGGACTCAGGCCCTTCAGCCCACTGAGTCCGTTCTGACCATCAGCCACGCGTTTACACTGATCCGACATCAATTCCACTTTTATTCTGCCCACATTCTGTCAATTCCCCCCAGATTCTACTACCTACCTACACACTTGGCTAATCAACGCACGCGGGGGGAGACCAGAGAACCCGGAAGAAACCCACCTGGTCACGGGGAGAACGTGCAAACTCCACACAGACAGCACCCGAGGTCAGGTTCGAACCCTGATCAGTGGAGCTGTGAGGCAGCGGCTCTACTCGCGGCACCATTGTGCAGTGCACTTCATTCCCACTCAAGAAAACAGATTGTCCTCCACTCTGTTACGTCCTTCCAACATTTAAGCACATCAATCAGATCAACCGTTGGCCTTTTAAAGCGCAAACCACATTTATACTCCTGATCCTCTTAATTTAACCCCTCAAGCCCTGGAATCCTGCGAGCGGAGGCAACTGCTGCCTTCAGACTAATCCAAGTGCCCCGTTGTTTTGTAATCACTGTACCCTCTCGTCAGCCTTCAGTCCGGACAGAGAAACCTGGGCCACATAAGTCGCATCATCTCCATTGAAGAGGAGCCTCTGCCTCAGCAGGATCCTGGGACCCATGGTTCAGTGATCACCAGGCAGGAGGTCGGTGTGAGGGCTCTCAGCGGTGGAGATGCCGTCTTTGAAGAGGCAGCTGGGCCCCTGTGGAGAGATGGAGCAACGGATCCAATCGCAGAGGTAGAAAACGCCGGCCAGCTTCTTTCTCCGCTATTAAGCCAAATGGGCGGCACCTCCACCAGCTTTTAAGACACAAATGCTCACCCCAGGCTCCCGCTTGACTTTAGATGTAGAACACAGAATGCAAAACAGTACAGCACAGGTACAGGCCCTTCGGCCCACGATGTCTGTGCTGACTGATCTACCAAATTGAACTAATCCCACTTGCTTGCACGTGGTCTGTACCCCTCCATTCCTTGATGTTCATGTGTCTGTCTAAATGCCTCTTCAGCTCCACTAACACTGGTATTGGTTTATTATTGTCACTTGTACTGAGGTACAGTGAAAAACTGGTCTTGCATACCGAGCATACAGGTCAATTCATTACACTGTGCAGTTACATTGGGTTAGTACAGAATACATTGATGTAGTACAGGTAAAAACAATAACAGTACAGAGTAAAGTGTCACAACTACAGAGAAAGTGCAGTGCAATAAGGTGCAAGGTCACAACAAGGTAGATCGTGAGGTCAGAGTCCATCTCATTGTATAAGGAAACCGTTCAATAGTCTTATCACAGTGGGGTAGAAGCTGTCCTTAAGCCCGGTGGTACATGCCTTCAGGCTCCTGTATCTTCTACCTGATGGAAGAGGGGAGAAGAGAGAATGACCTGGGTGGGTGCGGTCTTTGATTATGCTGGCTGCTTCACCAAAACAGCGAGAGGTAAAGACAGAGTCCAAGGAGGGGAGGCTGGTGTCCGTGACACGCTGGGCTGTGTCAACAGCTCTCTGCAGTTTCTTGCGGTCCTGGGCAGAACAGTTACCGTACCAAGCCGTGGCTTAACTTCCAGCTGTCCAGACTTTAGACTTTTCCCCAAACCTTAAACTCTTCCCCAGCCCCCTGCTCCCCCAACTCTCCCATCCTTAAAGTCACTCCTTCCAACCAAGCTCAACTTAAGGTGAGAGGGGAAACCTTAAATTTAAATTTAATTTTATTAAATCAAATTTAATTAATAAAAAAATAAAATTAATTTAAATTTAAAACTAAAACCTTAAGGTCAAACCTTAAATCAATTTAAGGTGAGAGGGAAAAGATTTAAAGGCAATCTGAGGGACAGGTTTTTCACACAGAGGGTGGTGGGTGTATGGAACGAGCTGCCAGAGGAAGTGGTAGAGGTGGCTACAATTAGAGCATTTAGAAGACATTTGGACAGGCGCATGGAGACTAGCTCAGGAAGGAACCTTGGTCAGTAGGGACAAGTTGGCCTGTTTCCATGCTGGAAGGTTTCATGGCTCTAGCTCCCGAGATCCGGAGGTGGGAGGCAGCCACTCTTCTAGCTGTGCCTCTCCGTTGGCTATGTGACAGGACACAGCAGAAAGAGTAGAGAGAGTGAGCAGGTGAGTCAGAGCAAGAGACCGCGAGCAAATGTTCGCGAACGTATGGAGTGTTGGCCTTCATTAGTCGCGGTATTGAGTTCAAGATCCATGAGGTGATGTTGCAGCTCTATAGAACTCTGGTCAGACTACACTTGGAGTATTGTGTTCAGTTCTGGTCGCCTCATTATAGGAAGGATGTGGAAGCTTTAGAGAGGGTGTAGAGGAGATTTACCAGGATGCTGCCTGGATTGGAGATGAGGATAGGTTGGCTGAGCTTGGGCTTTTCTCTTTGCAGAGAAGGAGGATGAGAGGTGACTTGATAGGGGTGCACAAGATGATAAGAGGCATAGATCGAGAGGACAGTCAGAGACTTTTTCCCAGGGCGACAATGGCTAACACGAGGGGACATAATTTTAAGGTGATTGGAGGAAGTTATAAGGGGGATGTCAGGGGTAAGTTTTTTACACAGAGAGTGGTGGGTGCAAGGAACGCACTGCCGGCAGAGGTTGTGGGGGCAGATACATTAGGGACATTTAAGAGACTCTTAGATAGACACATGAATAATGGAAAAATGGCTATGTGGGAGGGTAGAGTTAGATAGATCTTAGAGCAGGATAAAATGTCAGCACAACATTGTGGGCCAAAGGGCCTGTACTGTGCTGTAGTGCTCTATGTTCTAAATAATGGGCTGAGTGATTGGGAGTCAACGAACTGAGGATCAGGGAGACAAGGGAACTGGTCGTGAATGTATTTTATCAGAAGATTTACTGATAATTGGTGAGTGCAGTCCCTGCCGCAGTATTTCTCTTATTCACTCTCTAAGGTAATAGAAAATACCTGGCCATTTATTTATGGAACCTTATTTATGAAACAGCTTAGAGTCAGCAGGCATCCTTATGTTTGCTTTCTTTCCAACAATCTCCTTCTGGAACTTTCTGCCCCAACACTGGAAGGTGTCAGTCAGATGTAACGTGTGGGTGGGGGTGTTGTCAAATGAACCTCAGTGTTAAAGGAATTGTCCATGGTCTAATATTAGATAAGGCACATATGTTACATCTTTAAATAAAGAAAGACAAAAGAAATTCAAAACATCCAAAGACCTATCCAGTTCCCGTGTGCTTTATTTTGGAGCAAAATCCTTCTGGGTCTGGTCCCGGCTGCCTGTGGTTCTCCCGGGGAACTGCAGTCGAGCTGTGGTGTCCTCACTCTGCAGGGTCAGTGCTGCCCCCTCTGGTGTCTCCACACGGGCTTCCATCGACCCCCTTCATAAGATAAGATAAGATAAGATAAGATAAGATAAGATAAGATAAGATAAGATAAGATTTATTAGTCACATGTACATTGAAACACACAGTGAAATGCATCTTTTGCGTAGAGTGTTCAGGGGGCAGCCCGCAAGTGTCGCCACGCTTCCAGCGCCAACATACACGCCCACAACTTCCTAACCCGTACGTCTTTGGAATGTGGGAGGAAACCAGAGCACCCAGAGGAGACCCACGCAGACACGGGGAGAATGTACAAACTCCTTACAGACAGCGGTGGAAATTGAACACGGGTCGCTGGCTCTGTAATAGCGTTACGCTAACCGCTACACTACCGTGCCTGCCTGAGATGGCTCCTGTGCCCCACTGATGGGGAGCACCCTGCTCCGTCAGGACCTCGTGTGGCCTGGGCTGTGGTGTTGACTCGGCTCTGCCTTCCTCCACGTCCCGCGTCAGCCTGGTGCGGGCCCGGTCCTCACTGCCCCTCCAGCTCTCTCTGGTCCAGGTCTTTGCCTCCCCTGATATAGTGCTGAGTCCAGCTCCAGTTGTCTGCCTGCACTTTTGGTTCACTCAGCCTTCGTGTTGTTGGGAGTGGAGCTCAGGTTCATCTGCTCACTTGTCACTGCCCAGGACAGTTCGCTGTCCCTTGGGTCAGGGTACTGGGGGAGGCCAGGATGCTCACAACTCAGTGACCCTCGTACCAATCTCTGGGGAACTCCACTGTACCCCTCCTTTCACAAGGTCTCACTCCTCTCTGCTTCTCACGTGTCTGATTGCCGATGCAGGCTGGTTTAGCCCCTTTTATTCCATGGCCTTCAATCCTGACGACAAGCTTGTTATGTGGCTCTTCATCGAATGCCTTTCAGAAGACTATACACGGCGGATTTCCCTCATCAACCCTCTCTGTTACTTCATCATAAATCATGTTCATTAGATACAATTACTAACATAGGATTAGTACAAACGGGTGGTTGATGGGCAGCATGGATTTGATGGGCAGAACAGCCTGTTTCCCTTCGATTCTATGACTCTAATTTGCCTTTAACAAATCAGTGTTGCCTTTTCCTAATCAATCCACACTTGTGCCAACTCTGTTCCTTATTATTGTTTTTTGAACCCTTCCCTCAAACGGGGATACACTGAAGGTGGTCTGTGGTTACCGGGTTTATCTAGGCATCTTTTATTTGACTAAATGTAAAACATTTGCAACTTTCCATTCCCCGGAGCCCCCTCTATCCCTCTAGAGGTTTGAAAGGTTGCGGCTAGGGCCTCTACAATTTCCCTCCTTTCTTTCCTCTGCATCCACGGTACATCCCATCTGGACCAGGTGACTTATCCACTTCAAGTAACATCTCAATAGAACCTGCTGTCTCTTGGCCATGTGTTATCTCAATTAGAGAGCGATCAGTGCCTGAATTTGGTATTTCAATTCAGGGATTGTGTCTAAATTTCATAATTTCATCAACCAGCACATCTGACAATGTGTTGCCGTGTCTCGGTTATTCACTCTCTGAGGTACCACTGTCAGTAACCTGGAGTCAACCAGCATCCTTAGAGTTGCTTTCATTGCCACAGCACTGCTTGGAACTTTCAGCATCATCGTGTTTCTCATCTAGATTCCAGCAACCACAGTACTTTGTTTCTCTACCCCCTGGAACTTTCTGTCCCAAACACTAAAAGCAATTATTGATATGAAACAATATTTGAATTTTTTAAATTTAAATTTAAATTTTATTTACCGTGTGGTAACAGGCCCTTCCGGCCCAACGAGTCCGCGCCGCCCATTTTAAACCCAAATTAACCTACCCGTACGTCTTTGGAATGTGGGAGGAAACTGGAGCACCCGGAGGAAACCCACGCAGTCGTGGGGAGAACGTACAAACTCCTTACAGACAGCAACGGGAATCGAACCCCGATCGCTGGCGCTGCAATAGTGTCGCGCTAACTGCTACGCTACCGTGCTGCCCCAAAAAAAGAGGAGTGGCATTAATGGGATAACTATTGTTAATGGATTGATGCACGTGTTACATCGAGTTCTGTGTGTTCCTCCCTCCTCCAGTTACAGGCGGAGCTCACGTCCTTGCGCAGTAAACAGGACGAGACCAGCACTGAGAACCAGGAGCTCAGAGCGACCAACCAGGAGCTGGAGATGCGGCTGGAGGGGATTCAACAGGAGCTGCAGGAGGCCCGGGATCAGCTGGTGATCCTCCAGCAGGAGAAGGAAGGGTAGGAGACCCTGCAAACATTGTACGCTCCATGCCCACAGACTGCACAGTGTGTGCGTACCTCCCACGTTGTGTACACACACTGGACACTGTACACAAACCACACAAATGGTTCACACATCCCACACGCGCCTCACATTGTGCACATCCCTGCAGACTGTCTGCACAGCTCACGTTACGCACGCCGCAGTTACGTTGTACACTCCGGGTACACCGTCCACACAGAGAATGGTGAGCCTCACACCGATTCAGTGGGTGACGAGTCTGCAGGAGTCCCTGCTGAAGGGATGCAGAGGACTTTGTTCTGGAATTTGGTGGGGAAATCTAACACACCACCAACAACCCCTACCCGTTTCCCTGTCACTGAGGGCCTGGGTCTGATCAGCCAGGATCATATCAGGTGATGGGATGGGCTTAAGGGGCCAAGTGGCCTAAAACCCTTCCTATTTTTATGTGTTCTCTCCCCATCCCCAACTAACTCAGAGCGTATGGGGAACGTTTCTGGGCCTGTACTCAATGGAGTTCAGAAGGATGAAGAGGGATCTCATTGAAACCTACTGGATACTGAAAGGCCTGGACAGAGTGGATGTGGAGAGGATGCCTCCATTAGCAGGAGAGTCGAGAATCCGAGGGCACAGCCTCAGAATAAAGGGACGTCTCTTTAGAACTGAGATGAGGAGGAATCCCTTCAGCCAGAGGGTGGTGAATGTGTGGAATTCGTTGCCACAGAGGGCTGTGTAGGCCAAGCGTATTTAAGGCAGAGATTGATAGGTTCTTGATCAGTAAGGGGGTTAAGGGTTACGGGGAGAAGGTAGGAGAATGGGATTGGGTTGAGAAAAAGAATCAGCCATGGTTGAATGGCGGAACAGACACGATGGGCCGAATGGCCTGATTCTGCTCCTATATCGTATGGTGTTATGGTGACTTCAGACCGCAATCTTCAGTTGAACATCTCATACGAAAGACAACACATTCCATAATACTGTTTGTCTTCAGTAAGACCCTGAGGGGTCTTAACGGGGAGGATGTGGAGAGAATGTTTCTTTCTCCAGGCAAACCTAGAACTAAGGGGTCATTGTTTCAACTTATTTAGTCCTGACCGATAGCCTGTCCCGGTCCAACCGTGGAGATGCCATGACCAAGAAAGTGCATCAGCACCCCTATTTTCTCAGGCAGCTAAAGAAATTTGGCCTGTCCCTGTCGACCTTCACCAATTTTTATCGATATAACATAGAAAGCATCCTATCTGCTTGCATCACCACTTGGTATGGCGATTGCTGCCCGTGACTGCAAGAAAATACAATGAGTTGTGGACACAATACATCACAGAAACCAGCCTCCCCTCCATGGACTCTGTCGACACTTCTCGCTGCCTCAGTAAAGCAGCCAATATCATCAAAGTCCCCTCCCACCCCGACATTCTCTCCTCTCCTCCCTCCCATCAAGCAGAAGATATAAAAGCCTGAAAGCACATACCACCAGGCTCAAGGACAGCTTCTATCCCGCTGTTATAAGACTAATGAGCAATCCCTTAGTATGATAAGATAAGGACTTTTGACTTCACAATCTAGCTTGTCATGGTCCTTGCACCTTATTGTCTTGTGACTCCTTCCTTTCATTACAGAGGCCGGGATCAACCCTCTGGCAGTGGAAGTGCAGATTCTGATGAAGCAGTTCAGCAGGTAAGGAGGCAGGAGGAGGGGGATTTCCTCCTGGTTATCCTCCAGTTAGTGCTCAGTACTCATGGGAGGGAGCGGTCGAGATTCATCCAGCACCCCTGGGATCGGCACTGATGCGGGGTGGGCAGTGACTGACCGCCAGGGACCAAGTCACTCTGACTGTGGGTGAGAATGGGGGGAGCAGACTGGGTGACTGGGTTCCAGATCTGTCATCACTGGGTGGTCATCTTAGAGACACAGGTATAGAGTCATTCAGCCATAGAAACAGGTCCTTCGGCCCACTGAGTCCATGCCAACCCATTTACGCTAATCATACACCAATCACATTTTCTTCTCCCCACAACCTCAGACTCTACCATAAAAAACAGAAAACGTTTGGATATACTCAACAGGTGAGGGAAGAAAAGCAGAGTTGACGTTTCAGGTCAAAGAATCTTCACCAAAACTGGGAAGGAGACAAAAGACAAGACAAGACAAGATATCTTAATTAGTCACGTGTACATCGAAGCACACAGTGAAATGCATCCTTTTGCGTTGAGTGTTTTGGGGGGCAGCCACAAGTGTCCGCCACACTTCCGCCGCCAACATAGCACGCCCACAACTTCCTAACCCGTATGTCTTTGGAATGTGGGAGGAAACCGGAGCACCTGAAGGAAACCCATGCAGTCACAGGGAGAATGTGCAGACTCCTTACATACGGCAGCCAGAATTGAACAGGTTGCAGGGATGGTGGGGAAAGGGGAAATCTCTGATAGGGTGAAACTGTAAGTGGGGTTATCCGGTCAGTGAGTGCATGGGAGCAGTTAGAGAGTGATAAAATAGACAAAAGAATGTAGGAGTTGCAAAATGCAGAGCAGGAGGACATGCCCGGCAGGTCAGACTGGACAAGTCCTCCACTCCCAGAAGGAAAGAAAAGGAAAAAAAAAAGTTGATTAAATATCACAGATGGCAACTGATACAGACAGAAATCAAGTTACCTGAAGTTGATAGAATTCAATATTGAGTCCAGAAAGCTGCAATGTATCCAGACGAAGATGAGGTGCTGTTCCCCAAGCTTGCGTTGGGCCTCACTGTGACAGTAGGAGGCCACAGATCGATAGGTCAGAGTGGGAGTGGAATGGAGAATTAACGTGCAGGCAACGGGAAGCTCAGGGTCACCCGTGGACTGAACACAAAGCGGGTTCTGCCACTCACCTGCACACAAAGGGCGATTTACAGTGAAGCAGCCACATACGTAACATTGGGTAATCCATGGGAAATTTTAGACCATTTATTGATGCTTGTGCTCAGGGAGGTTGCGACAGGTGGTCAGGTCTCGATCAATGGAACTGAGGGAAGCCAGTTGTTCCCCAGTCTGATTCCTGAAGTTGGAGCAGGAATAGACCCATACACTTCTCACGCCTCCTCCACCATCATGGCTGGTCAGATCACTGGCTCCACTTTCCTACCTGCTCACCATGACCCTTGAATCTCCTGCAGTTTGGAAATCTGCCTTATCCTTGAAGACACAGAAAGACTTCATATCCACACGTAGGATAAAATGTTCCTAAAAATTCTCAGCTGCTGGGAGCAGAAGTTCAGTCTTAATAGGCAATCCCTCATTCTAAGATTATGCTCAAAGCAGCTACACAGGTTGACTGTGGTTGAGAAGGCATATGGTGTATTGTCCTTCATCAATCAGGGAATTGAATTTAGGAGCCGTGAGGTATTGTTGCAGCTATATAGGTCCCTGGTCAGACCCCACTTGAAGTACTGTGCTCAGTTCTGGTCACCTCACTACAGGAAAGATGTGGAAGCCATAGAAAGGGTGCAGAGGAGATTTACAAGGATGCTGCCTGGGATTCAGGGCATGCCTTATGAAAGCAGGTTGAGGGAACTCGGTCTTTTCTCCTTGGAGAGACGGAGGATGAGGGGGGACCTGATAGAGGTGTATAAGATGATGAGAGGTATTGATAGGGTAGATAGTCAGAGGCTTTTCCCCAGGGCTGAATTGATGGCCACAAGAGGACATAGGTTTAAGGTGCTGGGGAGTAGATATACAGGAGATGTCAGGGGTAAGTTTTTTACTCAGAGAGTGGTGAGTGTGTGGAATGGGCTGCCGGAAATGGTGGTGGAGGCGGATACGATAGGGTCTTTCAAGAGACTGTTAGATAGGTACATGGAGCTGAGTAAAATAGAGGCCTATGGGTAAGCCTAGTAATTTCTAGGGTAGGGACATGTTCGGCACAGCTTTGTGGGCCGAAGGGCTTGAATTGTGCTGTAATGGTTCTATGTTCTATGTTCTATGCCCCAGTTTTAGGCTCCCCCACCACAGGTAACATCCTCACAGCATCTACTCATTATACCCCCAGAACCTTATAGATTTCAGTGAAGATCACCTCTCATTCTTTTAAATCATAAGCCCAATTTACTCTACTGATGCTCATGAGACAGGCATTTCACCCCAGGAGTCAACCTGATAAATCTTCTGTGCATTGCCTCCAAGGGAAGCACATTGTTTCTTAAATACGAAGGCTACAACTATACCCAGCACTGCCCAAGTGCCATCTCACCAAAGCCTTGGACGGTTGCTGCATAAAGTCCCTGCTGTTGTATTGCTCCCCTCTCCACAGGAGTGGGGAGAGAAAGCACAGGATACACCTGCATCTTCTCAACAATGGAGACGTTCACAGAACGCACTCATGTATCATTGCTTCTTGCAGAGACTCCCACTGATCACCTCCCGCAGGGAGCCTGTAGGGTTTCAATGGCCCGCTTACACAAGGGTCATGCCTCCCACAGCCACTGGTTCACCAACCTGTCCAGGCCCCTCTCACTGCCTGGAAAGACAGTCCCACCTGCCCCTCCCATCACCGTTAAAACAGCTCCAGAACAGGACCTTCGGCCCACGATGTTGTGCCGAACTAATTAAATTAGTAATTAACCGCTAAATAAAGTAATCCCTTCTGCCTACACAATGTCCATGTCCTACCATTTCCCTCACATTCATGTGCCCATCTAAGCTCCTCTTAAACGCCTCTGATCGTATCTGCCTCCACCACCACCCCTGGCAGTGCATTCCATGCACCCACCACTCTCTGTGTAAGAAACTTGCCCTGCACATCTCCTTTCAATTTACCCCCCTCTCACCTTAAGTGAATGCCCTCTAATATTAGACATTTCGACCCTGGGAGAAAGATACCGGCTGTCTACCCTAGGTTCTTAGCATGTGGGTTGAGTGTGACATCAGGTATGTTTCAGGCACTCCATGTGTTTACATGCATGATCCACTCTTGCACACGGAGGTGTCCAGGTATCAGCTGATTGGTCAAACGGTGTGCAACGCACATTTTGACATCCGGCACAAATTCCATTTTAACTTGTGCGCCCCCCCCGAACAATGATCACTGACCGCATGAAGGTGTCCGCTGGCAGGTGGATGGGGCATTTCGACCCTGGGGAAAAGATACCGGCTGTCTACTCCATCTGTGCCTCTCATAATCTTATAAACTTCTGTCAGGTCTCCCCTCAGCCTCTGCCGCTCCAGAGAAAACAACCCAAGTTTGTCCAACCTCTCCTTATAGCACAAGTGTTCTAATCCAGTGATAAGTTGTATTGACTCATTCAGGAGCAACACTCCTCTGTAACCGCTTGCACTGTGATATGCCCCTTTGAAGAGTGAAATGCAGAGAATGCACTTGAGGGCCACATGTTGACGTCTGTGAGAATTGGTGATGGACAGGATATAACTACCTGAAACTGACACAGTGTGATATTACCCAGGGAAATATCTGTGAACCTTCTCATTGAAGGTCTCCAATTTTACGGGTGTTCCACAACCGTTTAGGTGCTCTAATGCTCCCAGCCATGTTCTTATTGGATGGTGAAGCATCAAGGGGCCAAATGGCCCACTCCTTCTGTTTCTCCTCTTATATCCTAGGTCGACAATTTGGAAACATCCATTAACGTTAATTGGTGGAAGGAATAGGAGAGGAAGGGAGATGTCATTACGTCAGCAGTAACCAGGTCATCCTGTACAGCCATAACCAACAAGGCCATGGGAGTAATCAAATCACTCCATTTTGGCTAGTATGGCTGCAGTGGGCCGAACTACCTCCCTCTATCCCTGAGATCTTGATCCTTCTGTGATAAATTGGTGATTGGTCATTGAGTGATGGATTTGAATCCAATTTTATGCCTTTTGACTGCTGATTGGACTGGGTCCCTCTGTGTGTTCCCCCCCCCCTCCAGTTACAGGCGGAGCTCGCGTCCCTGCGCAGTGAACAGGACGAGACCAGCACTGAGAACCAGGAGCTCAGAGCGACCAATCAGGAGCTGGAGACGCGGCTGAAGGGGATCCAACTGGAGCTGCGGGAGGCCCAGGATCGGCTGGTGATCCTCCAGGAGGAAGCAGCTCACCGGGAGGAGAAAGAAAGGTGAGGGAGCCCACAAACACCACACACACTGCACACACCCTGCACACACCCAATGTACTTCACAGATTTCAAACACCCTGAGTAATGTGTACCGGCTCAGAACACACACCACTCTGACACCTGTAGCTTCAGGCCCACACCCCACACACCACACACCACACCATGCCTGCACCATGCACACTGTTCGACACACTGCCCACCAAGAGTACACCCTGCATTCCTTGCATTCTGTGTGCAATCCCCTGGTGCAGAGCACAGAGGCCTTACACATCCAAAACATGGCGTAGACATGCCACACAACACGTACCCACCATGAAAACATTGCACACACTTTGTAGAATATGTGCAACAAGTGCCAACTCTCTGCACCCTGTGCAGACAGCCAGACACTTCTCACTTAATGTGCATACACTGTGCACATTGTGTGCACACACAGCACACTGCACAGGCACACCAATTCTACGTGCACACACATCAGACACTGTGCACAAACACTGCATGTACCCTGTCACTCTGCAGGCACCTGGAAGGTCGAGTAGACACGGACAGCATGAATGGACAGACTCAGCCTCACACTGATGCAGTGAACAATTGGGGTTCACCCACCCTTAGATCCCTGATCAGCCATAAGGTCTGGGGATTGCTCTGGGATTTGGGAATGAGGCGATAATGGGAGAGGAAACCTAATGCTGCATGTCACTGGTGACCCCACTGTCACTGACCCTCTCCCTGTCTGTCTGGTTCCTCATTACAGAGAATCGGATCAATCTCCGGGCAGTGCGGGACTGCGTTCTGAAGAAGCTTTCCAGCAGGTAAAGTTGGTGCAGGGCACAGCATGGGGAAACGTTCAGAGAACAGGAGGATTTTGTCAGGGAGTTTGACTGTGTCCCTCTGTAAGTCTGTGGGATCAGTGACTCATTGGATTAAAGTTTGGGTCCGTGGTGGAAGGGAATGAGTGATATTCAGTGGGAATATCAGCGAGTGGAGGGCTGCGTGGAGAGGGGCCTGCGGGGTTCAGTCGTTGACCACTTGCTACTTGTGGCATTTATCTGTGAGTTGGCACTTTGCCCTTGATAGAAAAATGGGCAGTGTGGTCGTCTGTGAGGAAGGTTGCTCTCACTGGCTGGAAGTTATCAACGGATTCATTGGGCTGGCAGAAACGTGGCAAATGGAATTCATGGTGGGGATGTGTGAGGCTTAGGGAGGGCAAGCAGAGTGAGGAAATGCAGGATATGTGGCAGGATACTGGAACGTGGAGGGGAATAGAGAGACCTAGACCTGCAGCGCATGGATCCCTGAGGTAGTGGGACAGGTCAGAAGGTGGTTGATAAGGTGCACAGGGCACTTGTCTTTATTGGCTGAGGCATGGTGTGTATGAGCAGACAGGTCGTGTCAGCACTGTACAACACATCTGTTGGGCCACATCTGGAACTTGGCATCCATAGCAGGGTACCACACTGCAGGGCTATCACCGGGGGTAGGGGGTGCACTGAGCTCAGTGAGGACGTTGTCAGAGCTGGAGCGTTGTTGTGAAGAAGAACAGAAACACCAGGCCTCTGGAAATCTCAGAACCCTAAAATGCTGGAAATGCTCAGCAGGTCAGGCAGCATCTGTGGAGGGAGAAGCACAGCTAATGTCTCAGCCCACTGACCCTTCATCAGCAGTGAGAGGATGAGCACTGATGAAATGAGCTCCAGGTGTCAAGGGAGGTCATTGACATGAAACGTTCACCCTGCTTCCATCTCCTCAGATACCGCCTGACCTGCTGAAAGCTCTCCATATTTTTCTCTTTGTCTTCTGGGACCCTGTTGTCATGGGTAGAGACCGACAGCTGGGGTTACTTTACTTCGTCCACTGAGAGGAAATTTAATTGTGGTGTGTAGGACCATGAGAGACCTCGACAGTGTGAAAACGGGGGGGGGGGGGGGGGGGGCTGTTTCCCTTGGCGGAGGTTATCTCTCTGAGACATCAACTTCAGTGGGTGGGAGGAAGGGAGCTGAGGGTAATATGAGCATTCTATGTGTCTGGGGCTCACTGCCTGCGAGGGTGAGACAGGCAGAGAACTTCAGCTCAGTTCAGTGGAACGCAGATGGGATTTGTAGAGTCACAACCTACCAGGCCATGGACTGAGAGCTGGGGTGTAGGAGTAATCCATGGAATGCTATTTGGCTAGTATGACAGTGATGGGCCAAATGGCCTCCCTCTAGGCTGTACATCTCTCGCAACCTATGAGGAAGTGGTGATCATTCCCTCTGTGTGTTCCTCCCCTCCAGTTCCAGGAGGAGCTCGCGTCCCTGCGCAGTAAACAGGACGAGACCAGCGCTGAGAACCAGGAGCTCAAAGTGAACAATCAGGAGCTGGAGACGCGGCTGGAGGGGATCAGACAGGAGCTGCGGGAAGCCCGGGATCGGCTGGTGATCCTCCAGGAGGAAGCGGCTCACCGGGAGGAGACAGGCGGGTGAGGGAGCCCACACATACCACACACACTGTGCAAACACCCTGCACCCACCCCATGTACTTCATACACTTTTCAAACACCCCACATTCTGTGTACACACCCTGCCCACACGCACCACTGTGACACCCTGCACACTATGCACACACTGAATATGCACTGCACACACACTTTGCTCACTCTTTCCTTGTGATATGCACCATGTATACCCACACACATTGTGCTCACCCTGCATGCTGTTCATGTGCACTACACACCATGTTCAGACCAGGTAGCGTTTGCTCACACTCTGAAGGATAGGTGCAACATTTGCAGAAGTGCACACACCAGGCATTGTCTGGAGATTGCCCACACATACCTTGCTCATTACATGCACACACAATGCTCTGCACACACCCTACACAGACATAAATATATAACATCACATACCACTAGTGACCCACCGCACTGTCACTGACCCTCTCTCTCTCTCTCTGATTCTTTGGTCTTATTACAGAGAGTTGGATCGATCTCCAGACAGTGCGGGACCTTGTTCTGAAGAAGCTTTCCAGCAGGTAAAGTCAGTGCAGGGCACAGTATTGGGAAACGTTCTGAGGAGCAGGAGAAATCGGCCCTTCAGGTGGCAGGCTGATCAGAGGCAGTTGGCGTGGGTTTGTGAAGGTAGTTGCTGTCTGACCAATGGGATTGAATTTTTTTTGAGGACGTAGGAAAGAGTCTCGATAGGGGGGAGCGGTTGATGTGGTCTACGTGGATTTTATCAGTATGTTTGACAAAGTCCCACAGGGTAGATTGAAGAAGAACATAAATGTTCATGGGATGGGAGAATGAATTAAAGTTTGGGCCAGCAACAGAATTCAAAAGTTAATCGTCAATGGGAATATCAGTGACTAGGAGGCTGTGTGGTGAGGGGTCAGTGGGGTTCAATGATCAGCCGCTGACTTCTTGCGGTGTTTGTCAGTGACTTGGAGATTAATTCAGAATTGCAAAGAAACATTTTGCCAATGATAAGAAAATGGGCAGAGTGTTTGACTGTGAAGAATAACGCGCTTGATTGCTGCAAATTGCCAACGAATTCACTGGGTCAGCACCAAAGTGTTGAAGGGAACTGAGTGAAGGGACATGTGAGGTTTGGGGAGGGCAAACGAGGTGAGGAATTATAGGATACGTGGTGGAATTCTGGATTGTGGAGGGGGATTGAGAGATCTGCAACTGAAGTCCACAGATTCCTGAGATAATGGGACAGGGCAAAACCATTAAAGAGGTACACAAGGCACTTGTCTCTATTGTCTGAGACATTGTGTTTGTGAACAGGGAGGTCACGTCACAACTGTATAACACACTAGAATACTGTGTACACATCGGTCACCATTCGATGGGAAGGATGTGCCAAGGAGGTGAATGAGAAGCTCGCTGAGGTGGGAACAATGTTGAAGAGCAAAATAACTGCAGATGCTGGAGATCTGAAACAAAAAGAGAAAATGCAGGAAAGACACAGCAGGTCATTCAGCATCTATGGAGGGAGAAACAGAGCTAATGTTTCAGGTCAATGACCATTCATAAGAACTGGGAACATGAGTTCTGATGAAATGACTTCCAGTTCCAATGGAACTCATCGACCTGACACGTGAATTGTTTCCCTGTCTTCAGACACTGCCTGACCTGCTGAGTGTTTCCAGAATCTTCTGCTTTTATTTCTGGATCACTGGGGAGAGACAGCCGGCGAGGGTTACTTTCCTTGGGATACCAGATGGAGACTTAATTGAGTTGTGTAAGACCATGACAGATATTTACAGTGTGAACGTGAAGGACCATTTCCCTTGATGGAGGTTAATATCCCTGAAACATCAGCTTCAGTGAATTGGTGGGAGGGAGGAAGGGAGTTGAGGGAATTATTTCAGCTGAGGAGCAGTGTGTGTCTGGGGCTCACTGCCTGCGAGGGTGAGAGAGGCAGAGACCCTCAGCTCACTTCAGTGGAACACAGACGGGATTTGTAGAGTCACGACCTACCAGGCCATGGACTGTTAACTGGGGAGTGGGAGTAATCCATGGAATGCCATTTAGCTAGCATGGCAGTGGTAGTCCAAATGGCCTTCCTCTAGGCTGTACACCTCTCACCTTCTCTGAGGAACTGGTGATCATTCCCTCTGTGCATTCCTCCCCTCCAGTTACAGGCGGAGCTCGCGTCCCTGCACAGTAAACAGGATGAGACCAGCACTGAGAACCAGGAGCTCAAAGTGACCAATCAGGAGCTGGAGACGCGGCTGGAGGGGATCCGACTGGAGCTGCGGGAGGCCCAGGATCGGCTGGTGATCCTCCAGGAGGAAGCAGCTCACCGGGAGGAGAAGGGCGGGTGAGGGAGCCCACACACACCACACACACTGTGCAAACACCCTGTACACACACATCACATGTTCTTCACATGCTTCTCAGACACCCCAAATTTGTGAGCAATCCCTGCCCATGCACCACTGTGACACCCTGCACAAGATGTACACACTGTTTATGCAGTGCATATACGCTTTGCTCACCCTTACCTTGTCACATGCATCGTGTATACCCACAACACATTGTGTGCACCCTGCACTCTGTGTATATACACTGTACGCCATGTACAGACCAGGTGCATTTTATTCTCTCTGTGTAGGATATGTGCAACATCTCTGGTCACTGGTGACTCACCTCACTGTCACTGACCCTCTCCTTTTGTCTGATACTTTGGTCCCATTGCAGAAACTTGGATCGATCTCCAGACAGTGCGGGACCTTGTTCCGAAGAAACCTTCCAGCAGGTAAAGTCAGTGCAGAGTATAGTATTGGAAACGTTTCAGGGAACAGGAGGAATCAGCCTTTAGGGTGGTCAGGCTGATCAGAGGCAGTTGCCATGGATTTGTGAAGGTAGCTGCTGTCTGACCAATGGGATTGAATTTTTTTTGAGGAGGTAGGAAAGAGTCTCAATGAGGGGGGAGCGGTTGATGTGGTCCACATGGATTTTATCAGTGTGTTTGACAAAGTCCCACAGGTTAGATTGAAGAGGAACGTAAAAACTCATGGGATGGGAAGTTAGATTAAAGTTTGGGTCAGCATTGGAATTCAAAAATTAATGCAGGATATATGGTAGAATACTGGAACGTGGAGGGGAATACAGAGATCTGGAACTGAAGTCCACAGATCCCTGAGGTAATGAGACAGGGCAGAATGGCTAAAGGTGTGCACAAGGCACTTGTCTCTGTTGTCTGAGGCATGGTGTGTATGAAGAGGGAGGTCACGTCAGAACTGTGTAACACATCAGAATTCCGTGTCACCATACGAGAGGAAGGATGTGCCGAGGAGGTGAGTGAGGAGCTCACTGAGGTGGGAACAATGTTGAAGAGCAAAATAACTGCAGATGCTGGAGATCTGAAACAAAAAGAGAAAATGCAGGAAAGGCTCAGCAGGTCATTTGGCATCTGCGGAGAGAGAAACCAAGCTCACGTTTCAGGTCAATGACCATTCATAAGAACTGGGAAAGTAAGTTCTAATGATATGAATTCCAGTTCTAATGAACTCTGGCAACTCCACTGTGACCACACGGCAGCTTTGTGCTAAATGCTTCCCTTCTGCACCAGAAATCTCTATCACTGTATGAGGAATTGCTAATCTGAAGTGGTCCCTCTGTGCGTTCCTCCCCCTCCAGTTACAGGCGGAGCTCGCATCCCTGCGCAGTAAACAGGACGAGACCAGCGCTGAGAACCAGGAGCTCAGAGCGACCAATCAGGAGCTGGAGACGCGGCTGGAGGGGATCGGACAGGAGCTGCAGGAGGCCCGGGATCGGCTGGTGATCCTCCAGGAGGAAGCGGCTCACCGGGAGGAGAAGGGCGGGTGAGGGAGCCCACACATACCACACACACTACACACACACTGTGCAAACACCCTGTGCACACTGCACATGCTCCACACAACCTGCACGCTGTGTACACACACCACAATATGCATACACTGCCTCTGAACTAGGCACGCGCAATGCTTGCTGGTTTCATGCGCTGAACAGAATGTGCATCCACAACGCTCTGTACATATCCTGTGTAATGTGTACACATACGTGCTACACACCCTGTACATGCCCTGCATATTTTACACACATTGTACAACATTTGGACATGTGTGCATCCTGACACCCTGTGTTGAAAGCCCACACGCTCATTGTGTGTACATGCAACACACTGCACACATCCTGCACAGACGAGTCCAGCTCTGCACATGGGCTACACACATGCAACACATCACACAATGCGCACAAATGCAATGCCCTCTAAATGCGCCCTGCTCGCTCTGCAAGCAGCTGGAAGGTGTAGACAAGGACAGTTTGAATGGACGGACTCAGCCTTACCCTGATATGGTGAATGATTGGGGTCCCCCAGTCTTAGACTCCCTGATCAACAGTAAAATCCGGGGATCTGCTTTGGAATTTGGGTTGAGGTGTTAGTGGGTGATGAAATCCAGCATCTGGTATCTGTGGAGTATCAGCTCACTGTCACTGACACTGATTCTTTGGTTTTGCTACAGAGAGTTGGATCAGACCCCTGGCACTATGGGACCATGTTCTGAAGAAGCTATTCAGCAGGTAAAGGGCACATTTTGTTTCAATATCTGTGGGACAGGACAAATCAGTGTTAGACAGGTGCGTGTTAAGCAAGGGCAGTCTGTGTGGATCTGTGAACGAAAGTTCCGGTTTGACCGACTGGATTGAAACTTTGAGGACATAACTTGGAGTGTCAATGTCTGTGGAGCAGTTGATGTGGCCTATGTGCATTTTATCAAGGATTTTGACAAGGTGATGATGAAAGTAAAAGCCCACGGTACCAGGGGAATGTGGTACCTTAAACCAAAAGCTGGGCCAGTGGTAGAAGGCAAGGAATAATTGCCAGTGGGGACATCAGTGACTGGGGTCTGTGTGTGTTGGGGTACAGCACAGATCAATACCAGGCCCCATTAGATTACATGGATAAGAGTTGAAGAGCCTTGACCTACAAGGCTATGAAGTGAGAGCTGGGAAGTTGGATTCATTTTGGCTACCACGGGCATGATGGGCAGAAGGGCCTCCTCCTGTGCCATACGTGTCTTTCGTGCTGCAACGAATTGGTGATTGGTCATTGAATGTTCCTTCCCCCTCCAGTTACAGGCGGAGCTCGCGTCCCTGCGCAGTAAACAGGACGAGACCAGCACTGAGAACCAGGAGCTCAAAGCAACCAATCAGGAGCTGGAGACGCGGCTGGAAGGGATCCAACTGGAGCTGCGGGAGGCCCGGGACCGGCTGGTGAACATCCCGGAGGAGAAAGAAGGGTGAGTAACAGTGTTTCCCCTTCCCCCATCATACTCTACACGTACTGTACCCCGTTAAACACACTGCACTTTATATACACTACCTGTACTGCACAGTCTCTCTGCACACTCCACAATCCACGCACACACACACTACACTCACTGCTACACCCCTTGCACACAAAGTGAACACTTTGTACAAACATTGCGTACACTCCATACAATGCGTGCACTGTCCGCATGTTGTGTGTACATAGCATGCATTCCACATGTATCCTGCATACAGCCCACATCCACCCTGCAGTGTGCATTTAATCCACACAACGAGCACACACACTGCACAATGTGTAAACACTCTACACACAGTGAAGACACACCCCATACATACTGCACACTGTTAACACAATTGACAGACATGTCACACAGACTCCACACAGTCTGAATACCATGCACACACACCAGTACGTGCACAGAGTGCAGACGTTCTGCACGAATTCCGCAGATTCACTGCATTCTGCCTGCAAGCACACATGGTGCGCATTCCCTGCATATTGTGCACACTTTGCAAACTTTGCATACACCTTGCACAATTCCCATAAATCTGGCTAAGTGTGTATAAACACCATGTTCATTAACAAGCCCAGTCTCACCCTTTGTTTCTTCTCTTTTCTCCCCTTTTACAAACATTTATTTGCTAAAAGCACTACAAAAAGGCACCCAGTGCCAAAAATACTACAACTAACACAAGAATGTAGAAGAAAAACTATGCAAACTACATCTCTGCAGCAATAATGCTAACTAACAACCGCTAAATGCACCCGCAACACTGCAGATGAGAATCGCATTCTTGCCGTCCACAACACACGTGGTCCCCTGAGGGGTCTGCCGGTCGTGGAATTCCAACCAGGGTGCCCGCAGACCCAGTCTCACCCTCCTGCAGTGAGTGAACGCAGTCTCCAAACCACACGGGTTCCTGTTGGGGAGCAAGGACTTCCAATTATCATCGCCACCTCCACTCTCTCTCTCGCTTTCTTTCTCGCTCTCTCTCTCTCTGTCATTCTCACTGACGCTCTCCTCGGACCTGACTGACTCCTTCCCTTTATTACAGAGGCCGGGATCAACCCTCTGGCAGTGGAAGTGCAGATTCTGATGAAGCAGTTCAGCAGGTAAGGAGGCAGAAGGTGGGGGATCGCAGGCACAGTCCACTGTGCTCTGGTGAATGGCCAGTACACACAGGGGGGAAGCAATGTAGACCCGTTGCTTAGTTGGGACTGCGGGCAGCCAGAGATCGAGTCACATAAGAATTAGGAGCAGGAGTTAGGCCACTCGGCCCTTCTAGCACTGGTTGTAAATTCGCTGATGACGCAATAACAGGAAGGAAGTTGAATTGTGAGAAGGTTGCAAAGGGACATAGATGGGTTAATTAAGCGGACAAACTGCTGGGGGGAGGCTCAGCAGGTCAAGGATCATCTACTGAGGCAAAGAGATGGTCGGCGATTCAGGTCGAGACCCTGCACCTGCGACCTGAAACGTCGACCATCTCTTCACCTCCACAGATGCTGCCTGACTCACTGAGTTCCTCCAGCCGTTTGCTTTCGTTTTGCTCTGCATTCCAACATCTGCAGTCTCTCGTGTCTCCAAAGTTTTTGCAAATGAGGGAAAATGAGAAATTGTGCGTTTTGGTTGGGAGGAGAAATTTTAAAAAAGAGGCATGTTATCTAGATGGTGAGAGATTGCAGATTTCTGAGATGCAGAGGGATCTGGGTGTCCTGGTCCACGCTTTGCAAAAGGCAGTGTGCAGGTACAGCGAGTAATTAGGACAGCTTACAGAACAGCACCACAGAGTCACAGAGTTACATGACGTGGAAACAGGCCCTTCGGACCAACTCGTTCATGCCGACCAAGTTGCCGCCCTGAGCCAGTCCCATTTGCCTGTGTTTGGCCCATACTGTGTCCCTCTAAACCTTTCCTATCCATGTACCTGTCCAATTGTCTTTTAAATGTTGCAATTGTTCCTGCCTCTACCACTTTGTCTGGCAGCTCGTTCCATGTATGCACCACCCTCTATGTGAAAAGCTTGTCCTTCGGGTCTCCTTTAAGTTATTTCCCTCTCACCTTAAAACTGTGCCCTCTGGTTTTAGACTCCCCTACCTTGGAAAAAAATGATTGAGACCGCTTACCTTATCTAAGCCCCTCATGATTTGATTAACCTCTATAAGGACACCCCTCAGCCTCCTATGTTCCAGGGAAAACAGTCTTATCCTATCCAGTCTCTCCTTATAACTATGGAATTTAATACAAAACATTTTGGTACATAGTACAAATGCTTCAGTTCTGTAGGGCACCAGTGAGATCACATCAATGTACTGTATTGGCCTCTCTGTTTAAGGAAGGATAGCTTCATTGGAACAGTTCAACAAAGGCTTATTTAATTCCTATCTGGAACAGCTGGATTGTCGGATGCAGGAAGGTTTGACAGAATTGGCTTGCAGCTGCTGGGTCTGAGAAGAAAGAGAGGGGACCCTGAGGAGTCTCGACCGTGTGAATACCGAGAGGACGTTTCCTTTGATGGGAGAATCGAGAACCAGGGGTCACTTTTTAAAAATTAGAGGTTGCGCATTTAAAGCAGAATTGAGGAAAATATTTTTCTCTCAGAAGGTCATTGGGCTTTGGAGCTTCCTGGAAGCAGAGTAATTTTAAGGCAGAGGTAGATGGATACTTGATAAGCAAGGGGGTGAAAGGTAATGGGGGCAGATGGGGATGTGGTTACAATTAGATCAAGCATGATCTTTTTAAGCAATGGAGCGGTCCTGAGGGGCCCGATTTTCCTTTCTTGCTCCTGATTGGTTGGTTTGACCATGGCTGAGAATGGCGAGATTAAACTGGGTGAAATACTGGCAGGAACTCCAGGTCAGATCCAGTCACCAAACGGGAACTTTGGCTGAAAGGAAATGCGTGTAATCACAACAGGGCTTCAGAAAGAAGGGTGGCAGGAATTCCATTTCTTTCAAATCAGTTCTCTGGAGATTTTCTTTCCTTTTGTTGCTAATGAGTGGTGAACGTGCAAAGGATAACGAGATAGTCCGATGGGTAAGCCAGGAATACCCTTCTTCTCATTTTTTTGTCCCATGTATTCAGGTGTTGTCTGCAGAAAACAACTTTGGAATTTCCAGATGGAGAAGATTGAGGGAAACCAATCTTCTCCAACTCTGTCTGGACCATTGTAGATTCCAAGCAGGATTCTTGATGCTGGGAGCGCGAATTTAAGATGTGAGTGGGAAGAGTGTGGGATAACATCTGGTTGTGGCTTTTGTTGGACAGGTTGCTATGGTGATGAGAGAATGTGAGAGAGACATGGAAAGTTTTGGAGTTCGTTCAAACTGCATGTTACAATGGATTTTAATTACCGCATTCCTCCCTTCCAGTTACAGGCAGAGCTCGCGTCCCTGCGCAGTAAACAGGACGAGACCAGCACTGAGAACCAGGAGCTCAAAGTGACCAACCAGGAGCTGGAGACGCGGCTGGAGGGGATCCAACTGGAGCTGCGGGAGGCCCGGGATCGGCTGGTGATCCTCCAGGAGGAAGCGGCTCACCAGGAGGAGAAAGAAAGGTGAGGGAGCCCACACACATCACACACTGTGCACACACACTGTACGTGGTGCACACACACCACACACTGTGCACTCACACTGTACGTGGTGCACACACACCACACACTCTGCACACACACTGTACGTGGTGCACACACACCACACACTCTGCACACACACACTGAACACAGTGCACATACAACACACACTCTGCACACTCAATGTACGCTGTGTGCACATACTCTACACAGTGGACACACACTCACTGAACTCTGTGCACCCACTGCTACACTGCACACTGTGCACCCACTGCTACACTGAACACTGTGCACACACCGCTACACTGAACACTGTGCACACACCGCTACACTGAACACTCAACTCACACTGGTTTAGAACAGCTTGCGCACACCCTGCATGTTGTCTGCTTCACTGCCCCAACACCACGTGCATCACCTCGATACCCCACACTCTCTGCTCACCTTGCCTGCACCATGCTCAAACCCTGACTACACTGTGTATGTTCCCAGCACGATGCATTAACCCTGTGTACACACCCTACACACTGCACCTCCAGACAGTGTGAATGGGCATGTCAAACTCCTGCACTGATACGGCAAGTAACAGAGCTTTCCAAGCCCTGGGAGTCCTTGGTGAACGACAAGAACGGGGGCTTTGGGGTTTGGGATTGAAGTTCCAGTGAGGAAGTGCGTCTAACAATTAACGTCATCATTAACCCTTCTCACTGTCCCTGATACTCCCTACTCGTCCCTCTGAATGTGTGGTCTCATTACAGAGAGCGGAGTCGATCTCTGGACAGTGAGCGGGCACAAGCTGATGAAGCTGTTCAGGAGGTAAGGAGGGACGGGTATGGCAGTGGAACGAGGGAACCCGGCCGTGGCCGTGTGGGTCTGAGGTTGAGCTCTGGGGGTGCAGTGAGGATTCACCACCGCTGGGCTCAGACGGCAGGCAGCAGGCGAGAACAAGGAAGGTGGACTGGGTGAAGCTTGGGGGAGCCTTCACCGCGTGGGCGCCATGGTAGGTAGAAAACGTGTGGGATCTGAGTTTCTGACTGGCAGTGGGGAACCTTCACCACCCTGCCTGAGAGAGGCGTCATGGGTAGACAGGCTGGTGAATAAGGTGTTTGGCTTGCTGGCCTTCATCAGTGAGAGCACTGAGTACGGGAGCTGGGATGTGTCGGATCCGGTTATTTTCAAATCCGCAGGTTCTTTCAGGAGTCCGAGAATGAGTTGTAAATGACTTGGTGCTTCACAAGGTTTTATTGGAAAAGTTTAAAACAAAGAAACAGTCACAGAGCACGTGGCACTAGCTTTACTACTGGGAGATGAGCCGAGACAAAAGGAACTAAAATGAGCTCGGGCCGGGGGGAGAAGAGAGCAAGAGAGAGACAGAGGCAAGAGAGAGACAGAGGCAAGAGAGCAAGATAAGCAAGAGAACAAGAGATGCAAGAGAGAGATTAACAAAAAAAACACCTTTTACACCTGAGATAAGAGGTCCTCCTTAGCTAACAATAGTCCAATCAGAAAACCTATTAGATACCTGTGGCAAAACCAACCAATGAGAAACCACGTGTTCACCTGCTGAACGAACCAATAAGCTAAGAAGCGGCCATTCCTTGTGCAGCCACTTGAGGTGTGTTAAACACTAAACATGTTAAAAATCTACTTAAAACAGTCAAATCCAACATGTTATGTTGCAGTTGTTTTAAGTCATTGGTGAGGCCGCACCTGGAGTATTGTGTACAATTCTGGTCACCCTGTTAGAGAAAGGACATCATTAAGCTGGGAAAAAGTGCAAAGGGGATTTACGAGAATGTTGCAGGACTCAAGGGACTGAGTTATCGGGAGAGATTGGGCAGGCTTTATTCCTTGGAGTGCAGGAGACTGAGAGATGATCTTAAAATCGTGAGGGGCATTGATAGAGTGAGTGTACAGTCAGCGAAAGGGGATCAAAAACTCAAGGGCACAGGTTTAAGGTGAGAGGGGAAAGACATAAAAGGGACCTGAGGGGCAACTTCTTCATGCAGAGGGTGGTGGGTATGTGGAGTGAGCTGCCGGAGGAAGGAGTTGGGGTTGGTACAATAACAACATTTAAAAGACATAAGTACATGGATAGGAGAGGTTTAGAGGGATGTGGGCCAAATGCAGGCAAATGGGACGAGCTTAGGTGGGTACCTTGGTCAGCATGGACAAGTTGGGCCAAAGGGCCTGTTGCCGTGCTGTGCGACTCTATGACTCTCTATCTACATTAACACTGTGGCTTCAGGATGAAATGACTCAAATCCTCTTTCAATTACCTGCCTCTGTGTGGGACATTTGCTTAACTTTGCTCTTGGACCAACGGTTATAGAGACAGGGGGCAGCCAGTGTAGCAAACTTTGAGAGATAATCCGTTGTGATTCAAGGGGGGAAATTTTTGGTGGCGGTGGAAGTCAGGTGAAACATTTTCCTCTGGAGTCTGACTCCATTCCCAGCACCATTCCTGAGGGGAGGACCAGGAGATTGAGCTCAAAGGTTGGATTGTGCTGACGGGGGTCAGATCTGTGATTTGATTGTGGCTGGGAGGTTGCTCACAGAGAGCGAGAGCTGGATAACATTCCGATAAGTGGCCCACACAATGACCTCCTCCAAGTGGCAGAGAGTCTAAGCAGCATTGCCATCACCGTGACCAGATCTTCCACTGCTAACCTGCTGGCGGCCACCATTGACCACAAACAACACCAGCCCTGCCACATAACTAGCCTGGCTGCAGGAGTCTGTCAGATGCTGCTCCTGGGTGTCCTCTGGAGCAAGTGACTCACTGAATGATTCCACAAAGCCTCCTAACCATCTGCGAGGGACACACACACTGAATGCAGCTCTAACAATACTCAAAGAAGCTCAACACCATCCAGGATGAAGCAGCCAGCTATATAACATCCCATTTTCATCCTAAACATTGACTCCCTCCAGTATCAACTGCTGTGTGTACCGTCTACAAAACACACTGCTGCAAGACGTCTTCAACAGGACCTCCCAAACAAGCCAGTCCTGCTGTCTAGTTACATAGAACATGGAACATAGAACATGACAGCACAATGTTGTGCCGACATTTTATCCTGCTCTAATATCTATCTAACCCTTCCCTCCCACATAGCCCCCTATTTTTCTATCATTCATGTGTCGATCTAAGAGTCTCTTAAATGTCCCTAATGTATCTGCCCCCACAACCTCTGCCGGCAGAGCGTTCCATGCACCCACCACTCCCTGGGTAAAAAGACTTACCTTTGACATCACCCTTAAACCTTCCTCCCATCACCTTAAAATTATGCCCCCTTGTGTTAGTTGGAGAAGAGCAGCCAGGGGTTCAGAACACCACCATCTCCCAGTTACCCTCCAGGACACGCACCATCCTGATACTTAAATACTTGGCTGTTCGTTAGCAGTAATCAGTCAAATCCTGCACAGTGTAGTTAGACTGTGGGAGAAACTTCTCCAGACTGACTGTGGTTGCTCATAAGGTCATGAGGTGGCTCCCTGACACATCCTCCAGCACTACAAGGGATGAGCAAGATAGAATTTGAACCCTACTTCCTAGGAGTCAACCATGAATGAATCATGTGGAAGACTCTGATATGGGCCTCAGAAAGTCAGTGAGGCTGAAAATCTGAGAGGGGAGGGAGAAAAAGAGGAAGAGGACAGAATACAGAGAGAGAGAGAGAGAGTGACAGAAAGAGAGCAGAATAGATATATTGAGAGAGAGCAGCAAGAGAGAGAGAACATAACAGAGAGAGCAGAATAGAGAGTGAGAAAGAGCAAAATAGATAGAGAGTGATAGAGAAAAAGAGCAGAATAGATAAATAAAGAGAGAAAGAGTGGAGTAGGTAAAGGGAAAGAAACTGAAGATGTGATTAGGAGAAGGGCAGTTGGCTTTGAGTCGACTTTGAGACGACTTACCTTAGACTGCCTCTGTGTGTTCCCCCCCTCCAGTTACAGGCGGAGCTCACGTCCCTGCGCAGTAAACAAGATGAGACCAGCACTGAGAACCAGGAGCTCAGAGCGACCAATCAGGAGCTGGAGACGCGGCTGGAGGGGATCCAAGAGGAGCTGCGGGAGGCCCAGGATCGGCTGGTGATCCTCCAGGAGGAAGCAGCTCCTCGAGAGGAGAAAGAAGGGTAAGAAATTCCTTAGGTGATTTGTGGGACATGGAGCATTTGCATTCCAGTTTTCCCAGTCCTGGTGTTTCCAGCTCTTTCCCTCAGGGATTCCTGGACATGTTATTAGCTGCTTTGTGACCCACTTTCTCTGGTGCTCAACAGCATGGAGTGCAGGTCGCACCTGAGCTGAAGTTTGTGGTGCTGTGGCCTATTTGTCCATTCATTGGATTCATGGCTTAATCCAAGAAGTTCTGAGCTCTGAGTTATTCTTGGGTTCACATATCTCACTGGAATCCCACTTCCCTACAGTGAAAACCAAGTCCACATTTAACGATCACTTCTGACTATAAAATTGGGCGTGAGATCCTGTTTTCCTTCAGTGCTGGGGCACTAAATTGCTTGCAGTTTTGATTCCAAATCGTGTGTACACATTATTAGCTACTTATTGAATCGGAGGTAGGCTCATATAATGAAGGAGTCCAGGTCAAAAAGGTCTCGGCATTATTCAAGTGTTGGGTTATAGAAAGGACAAGTAAATTTGAGTCACACATAGGTCAGGCTATGGTCATCTTGAGCACGGAAGAGGACTCTGTCATTGGTTCACATAATCCTTCCAGTGAATTTGGAGGATTTTGCAGAGGTGGTGTTGGTGGTACTTTTCCAGTGCCTTGAGATGTCTGATGTAGGTAGTCCAGGTCTTAGAAGCATATAGGAGGGCAGGGATCACTGCTGGCTGGTAGACAGTGAATTTTGTGTCAGGCCTGAGGCTTTGATCTTCAAATACCTTATTTGGTAATTGGAATTGGTTTATTATTGTCACATGTACCAAGATACAGTGAAGAGCTTTTGTTTGTGTGTCATCCAGACAGATCATTCCATACATAAGTACATCGAGATAGTACAAAAGGCAAACAATAACAGAATGCAGAATATAGTGTTACAGAGAAGATGTAGTGCAGGTGGACCAATAAGGTGCAAGGGTCACGATGAGGTAGATTGGGACTTTAAGGGTTTATCTGTATCATATAAGATGTCCGTTCAAGAATCTTATAACAGCAGGATCCAAGCTGTCCTTGTGCCTGCTGGTACGTGTTCTCAAGCTTTTGCATCTTCTGCCCGATGGGAGGGGGGAGAAGAGAGAATGACCGGGGTGGGAGGGGTTCTTGATTATGTTGGCTGCTCTCTCGAGGCGGCAGGAAGTGTAGACGGAGTCAATGGAGGGGAGGGTGGTTTTTGTGATGGACTGGGCTGCGTCCACAGCTCTCTGCAGTTTCTTGTGGTCTTCAACAGAGCAGTCGCCATACTGAGCTGTGATGCATCCAGATAGGTTCATCTGTAAAAATTCCTCAATTGACCAAAGGCTATTGTATTGAAGGTGGAAGTGAACTTCATTACCAATGTCTACCTTAAGCAAGAGCTGGCTTCCGAGATATGGAAAATGGTACTACATTATCAAGATCTGCTGTAAACAACTATAGCTGGGAGCTGCAGGGTTAGGTTAGCAGAGGACTTGGTCTTGCTAGTGTAAGGACCATCCTCAGGTATGCTTCAATGAAAGAGTCAACAATGGGCAGGCGTGGTAGTGTAGCAGTTAGCATGACACTCTTACAGCGCCAGCAACCTGGGTTCAATTCTAGCTGCTGTCTGTAAGGAGTTTGTATGTTCTCCCCGTGACTGCGTGGGTTTCCTCCGGGTGCTCCGGTTTCCTCCCACATTTCAAAGACGTACGGGTTAGGAAGTTGTGGGCATGCTATGTTGGCGCCGGAAGCGTAGCAACACTTGCGGGCTGCCCCCAGAACACTCTACGCAGAAGAAATATTTCACTGTGTGTTTCGATGTACATGTGACTAATAACGATATCTTATCTTATCTTATCTAATGTCTTGGGAGTTGGTCCCTGAGTGTGGGCAATTGCAAGTGTCAGCCGCATACTGGGCTCCACCGTTGAGGTTTGGGTGACTATGGTTCTGGAGTGTGGTTGCTGTGGGTTGAACAGTTCCCCATCAGTTCCAAAGATTGATTCCACCCCATCGGGAAGTTTGTTGGAGGAGAGGTGAAACATCAGGGTGAGAAAGCGTTGGGGCAAAGTGAGGTGATGCATTTGGGCATGTGCAACAAGGCATGGGAATACACAATAAATGAGAGGACGGGGAGACGGGGTGAGTGTGTGAACACAGATCCGTAAAGGTAGCAGGACAGGTCTATAAGATAGTTAAAAAGTCACAAGGGTTTCCTTTATTAACCAAGGCACAGAACATAGGGGCAGAGAGGTTACTGTGGAACAGTAGCTGGATCAAAGTTTATGTTCTGTGGTGTGTTCCCGATCTCTATGTTGCTAGAACAGACCGGATTTCACTTGAGTGGGTACAGAGGAGGTTTATGTGGATGTTGTTGGAACAGGAAATTTGCAACCGAAACCTAAGACTGAGAAAGTTCGGATTGTTTTCCTTGGAACAGAGGAGGCTGAGAGGAGACTTAATTGAAGCCGACAAAAGTGATCTGGATAGAGTTAACATGAAGGACCTGCTTTCCTTAGCAGAAGGTTACAGGGTTAAAGTTGTAGGTGGACAGGTTAGAGGGGAGGTGAGGTAGCATCTTCTCACCCACAGGGTGGTGAAGGTCTGGCACTCAGTGCCTGAATGGGTGCCACAGGCAGAAACCTTCACGACGTTAATCAAGTGGGTGTGTATTTGAGGAGCCGTGACTCTGGATCTGTGGGCCAGGAGTGGAGGCGGGGTGGGGGGGGGGGGGGGGGTGCGGATATTAGCTTGGCAAGCTCTTTTACAACCAGTACAGTCATGATGGGCCAAATGGCCTCCTCCTGTGTTGTAAGTTTTCAATGATTCACTCATTCTTCCACACGAGCAGCATCCTAATCATCTGAGCCTTTTCTGCGTCTTCATTATTCCTCACATCCAGAGCAGGGAGGGCTGGAGGCACTCAGGTCAGGCAACATCCATGGGGAAAGAAACAGAGGCAAGGTTTCAGGTCAAGGATCCTTCACTGGAACCAGAAATGGTCTCTCCACCCCTCCCTCCCACACAAAACGTGCTTCTTTGCTCATTTTTCCTGTTCAGACCTTGACCTGAAAGATTGAATCTGTTTCTCTCCCCACAGACGCTGCTCGACCGGCTGAGTAACCAAGCACTTTTGCATCAGCTTTCCAGCATCTGTGGATTTATGGTCCCATTAGCCTTCCAGGTGAACCAGCTCTCTACCTCATCCTGGTGTAGGGCGGAGCTCCCTCTTAATCATGGGATCACCCTCTCATCCAATAGCGGGCCACCAGCAGCAATCGCTATCCTACACTCTCTGGCAGTCAACACAGACTAATGCTCTCCTCCCTCTGTAACCCCTGTCCCACAGGCTCCAGAGAACTCGCTCCATCCGACGCCGTGCCGCTGCCAACACTTCGAGCAAACCAGACACCCGGGGAGTGGACCCTGGACTCCCCCACCTGATGGTCGAAGGTCAGGACGTGACCCCGGAAGGAGGCGGAGATGGAGCCCACGAGGAAACAGCAGTGGCCTCGGCAAGAGACGGAGCAGCAGAGAGAATCGAAGAGGTAGCTGGGCCCGGGAAACAAACCCCCTCCACGGTTAGAGCAGCAGGAATGTCTCTTCCTGCAGGAACCGGGTCCCACAGTATTGTCCCCACAGAGGGACTCAGGTCGTCTCACAGAGAGACTGGGGTCCCAGCCACACTCAGAGCTGCCCCCATTGTGAATAAGCCTGTTAGATTTGAGTCTGATGGAAGATAGTTGGGGTTGGGGAGTTCAAAGCCAAAGTCGAGTTTGTTCTCATGTGCACAAGTACATGTACGCACAGGTGCAATGAAAAACTTACCTGCAGCAGGCACTTGCATCAGAGACACAACATTCACAAGAAAACCATAAATAAAACAAAATTATACAAGAAAGAACACAATTAGAACAAAAAAAAACAAAGTCCATTGGTAGTGCAAAGTGGTCATAGTGTTGCAATACTGAGGTAGTGATTAGGGTTGTGCTGGTTGGTTCAAGAACCGAATGGTTGAAGGGAAGTAGCTGTTCTTGAACCTGGGTGGTGTGGGACTTCAGGCTTCTGTACTTCCTGCCCAATGGGAGCTGCGAGAAGATGGAGTGGCCCGGATGGTGGGGATCTCTGATGATGGATGTTGCCTTCTTGAGGCAGCGCCTCCTGTAGATACTGCCGATGGTGGGGAGAGAATGTGCCTGTGATGTATTGGGCTGAGTCCACTACTCTCTGCAGCTTCTTGTGTTCCTGTGCATTCGAATTGCCGTCCCAGACCGTGATGTAACCGGACAGGATACTTTCAACAGTACATTTGTAAAAGTTGGTTATATTGTTTGGTGACATGGCGAACCGCCTTAACCTTCTTAACCTTCAGAGAGATTGAGAAGAACTGAGAGAGAGAGAGAGAGAGAAATAAAGCTTGAAAAGAAGGGAGAGAGGGAGTCAAAGACCAGGAGGAGGATAAAATGGAGAGCAGGGGGAGGAGGAGAGACATAGATCAAGAGGGATTATATGAAGTGCTGGATTCCAATGGGGGAGGGTGAGTGATACATGGTGGTGGTTTCAAGTCACCCTCTTGTTCTGATTTGCCTTTTGATGTGGTTCATCCCCCCCCCCCCCCCTCCAGTTACAGGCGGAGCTCGCGTCCCTGCGCAGTAAACAGGACAAGACCAGCACTGAGAACCAGGAGCTCAGAGCGACCAATCAGGAGCTGGAGACGCGGCTGGAGGGGATCGGACAGGAGCTGCGGGAGGCCCGGGATCGGCTGGTGATCCTCCAGCAGGAGGAGGAAGGGTAGGAGATGGTTCCGCACAGGAAGCTCCCTGCATACACATCCTGCATATTGTACATCAAACTGGCACACTCGCATACCTCCTGCACACTATTCACACACCGACCTCCGTGTATCCACCCGGTATGTACACTGAACACTGTGCACACCTTGCACACACTGCATCCATCCTACTCCTGGCATACCCAGGGGCAATTCACAGCAGCCAATTAACCTCCCAGACAACGTGCCTTTGGCATGTGGGATCGTGCAAACTCCGCACAGACAGGTCCAAGGTCAGGATCAAGCCTCCAAAGTCCAGCGTCTCCAGGATTCAGTGCCTGACTTGGCTTCCCGTAGCCTGGAAAGGGGAACAATCTGGGACTTGGGAACGAGTGGACTGTGTGGTGACGAAGTTTACCTATTACTGCCACCTGTAACCCTTCTCCCTGCTCTTGTCGCCGACGCTGTCTCTTTCCAGTTTAAGTCAGAGAATCATACAGCATGGATACAGGCCTTTCGGCCCACCACATCCATGCCAACCAGTGGGCACCCATCTGTATTAATCACATCTTCCAGCACTTGGCCTGTAACCTTCTCCACCTAGGTGATTCAAATGCTCCTCTAGACACTTAAATGCTGTCAGCAACTCTGCTTGCATCACTCTATCCGGCAGTGCGTTCCAGGTACTCACCACTCTCTGGGTGAAGGTCTCCCTCAGATCCCCTCTAAGTCTCTTACCCCTTACCCTAAATCAATGTCCTCTAGTTTTATCTACCTCTGATCTGGGGAAAAGTTTCCTTCAGTCGACCCTATCTATACCCCTCATAATTTTATATATCTCAGTCATTTACCCTCTTAACCTCCTCCGCTCCAGGGAAAACAGACCTCACCTCTCCAGTCTCTCCTCATAACTGAAACGCTCCATCCCAGGCAACACCCTGGTGAATCTCCCCTGCACCCTCTCCACCGCTATGACATCTCTTCTACAGTGTGGTGACCAGACTGCACGCAGTTCTCCAGCTGAAGTCTGGCCAACGTTTTATAAAGTTGGAGCATTCCTCCCTGCTCTTGTATTCGGTACCTTTACTATTGAAAGCCAGTGTCCCATATGCCTTCTTAACCACGTTATCTACCACTTTGAAGAACCTTTGCACTCAAGTCTTTGATTTTATTTCAGAGCATTGGATCAAGCTGCCAGCAGCAGGAGATTGCTTTCTGAGGAAGCTGCTCAGCAGGTAATCAGGGCTGGGGGTGAGAAGGGAAGAGGGAAGTCAGTCACTAACTCGGCACCTGATGAGCTCTGGCTCAGGGACAGTACACACTGAGGTTACACGTACTGTTAGCAAGTTTATACAGTGGATGGGAACGCACTGCCCACTGTCTGACTGTGGATAAGGATTCAGGGAACTGTCTGGGTGAAAACAAGCAGGAACTGGGTCAGAACTGTCGTCACTAAGCGGGCAGTTTGGCTGAGGGAAAATGTGCACATCTCAGCACTCTGATATGTTGTAAAGTGGGGTGGGGCGGCCGCAATTTTCTATCGTCTTTGTATAAGGTTAAGGTGAATTAATCGTCTTCAATTGAGCTGGCTCTGTGCCAGAGATCTCCTTTGTTATTGTCACGTAGAAAATTGGTGAAATATGACATAAGTGTGGGCAATCTGTGAGAACTGGGCTTCCTCTGTAATTGTTACCTGTACACAGGAGCAAGCTGCCACAGGTGGTCAAGTGCTCTCTGAAGGGTTTGCAGAGGGGAAACCAAACACACTGAATTGCCTGTGGAGTCTCGCTATGGGTCTCAACCCGATCACTGTTGGTGGATTTGGGAAACTGGTCAGGAGCTGAAAAACTGGATTGAGCCAACAGGGATCATGCCTGTGATTAGCTTCTGTGGGACAGGGATGAGAGGGAACGCCAAGATGCAATCGCAAGTCAGAGAGCAAGAGTTTGAGAGGAACCCGGTCGGCTTAGGATACGTCTTATGAGATGATTTACTTTAAATTGGTGATTGGACGTGTTCCCTCCCCTCCAGTTACAGGCGGAGCTCGCGTCCCTGCGCAGTAAACAGGACGAGACCAACACTGAGAACCAGGAGCTCAAAGTGACCAATCAGGAGCTGGAGACGCGGCTGAAGGGGATCCAAGAGGAGCTGCGGGAGGCCCGGGATCGGCTGGTGATCCTCCAGGAGGAAGCAGCTCACCGGGAGGAGAAAGAAGGGTATGAAAGATTGCACACATCGTGCTAACCCTGCACATTGTGCACACACCAAACATGTGTGCACACACAGGACAAATATTGTGCATACCCTCCACACTCTCCCTGCCAACACTCCGCACATGATGCACAATCTCCAGACACTGTGCATAGTCTCTGGAACTTATGAACACTGTGTATACTATGCACACACCCTGCATGGGATACTCCCTCCATCTACTGTAGACTCTCTCTGGACACTGTCCACAATTTCCATGCACTGTATTCATATGTATACACGCTTTGTACATGTTCTACACATACTGTCAGCCAATCAGCATGGCTCGGTCCCAGAAACTCAGCTCCTGCCCAGTGTCTGAGCCCAATGCTGGTACATCAATCTGCACTGCTTTTACTGCACACTGCAGGTTTTCTACAGTGTATGCTCCATGCATATTGTGTTCAGTCTCTGCACGCCGTGCTCACTCTCCACATGTTAAGCACATTCTTTGCACATTGTATATATTACCTCTTGAACTTTGTCAACTCTCTCTGCACACAGCCCACATACCTTGGATGCACACACACACTCTCTGCGTGCTCTGCATGCACCCTGCATTATCTCCACTCTTTTGGCACACTGTGCACATAGGACAGTACAGCACAGGAACAGGACCTTCAGCCCACCATGCCTGTGCCGAGCATGATTCCAAATTAAACTAATCTCTCCTGCCTGCACATGATCCATATCGCTCCATTCTCTGAATATTCTTGTGCCTAAGAGCCTCTTAAACACCACTATCATATCTGCTTCCACCACCACCACTGATAGCATGTTCAAGGCACTCTGTATATATAAAAAAACTTGTCCTGCACATCCCCCTCTCACCTGAAAG
Source organism: Pristis pectinata (assembly GCF_009764475.1). NCBI lineage: Eukaryota > Metazoa > Chordata > Chondrichthyes > Rhinopristiformes > Pristidae > Pristis > Pristis pectinata. The sequence continues at coordinate 35,193,481 of NC_067424.1, forward strand.
CTATCCCCTCTTGTATTTGACATTTCTACTCTGGGACAAAGATTCTGACAGTCTACCCTATCTATGCTGCTCATAATCTTATAAACTTCTATCAGGTCTCCCTTCAGCCTCTGACATTCCAGAGAAAACAGTCCAAGTTTGTCCAACCTCTCCTAGCTAAAACTCTCTCATCCAGGCAACATCCTGGTGAACCTCTTCTGCACCCTCTCCAAAGCCTCCACATCCTTCCTACAGTGTGGCAACCAGAACTGCTGCAATCCTCCAACTGTGGCCTAATTGGAGTTTCATACAGCTGCAACATAACTTGCCAACATTTATACTCAATGCTTCGACCGATGAAGGCAAGCATGCCATATGCCTTCTCTACCACTCTATCCACTTGTGTTGCCACTTTCAGGGAGTTGTGGATTTGCAGCCCTCAATCCCTCCGTACATCAATGTTCTTAAGTGTCCTGCCATTTACTGTATACTTTCCTCGTGCATTTGACCTCCCAAAGTGCAACACCTCACACTTGTCCAGATTAAACTCCATCTGCCATGTCTCCGCCCATATCTGTAACTGATCTATGTCCTGCTGTATCCTTTGACAAAATTCTTCATTGTCCACAACTCCACCACTTTTTATGTCGTCTACAAATGTGCATGTATTCTCTTCCCTCTCTCTGCACCCCCCCCAACTTTCTTCCCTCTATTATACAATTCACACACACACGTGTACACACTCCATACTCTCTCCACTCCCTCTATCCATGCATGCACAGACACACCTTGCACTCTCTCCACTCCCTCTATCCATGCATGCACAGACACACCTTGCACTCTCTCCACTCTCTTTGCACATATTGTACGCACTCTCTACTTTTTTCCTTCTCTCTATACAGTGCACACGTACACACCCTGCCATCTCTCTTCACACTGCACGCACACTCTGAAAGGCACAAGATGAATGCAGCAAATAATGCCAGCAATAACACTTCTTTGTAACTTTCCCTGAAGCTCTTTCCCGTCTACCTGATTCTTTAATTTTGTTCCAGAGTGTTGGATCAGTCTCCAGGCAGTGAGGGAGTGCTTTCCCATGAAGCTGTTCAGCAGGTAATGAGGGATGGACTCTGCAGGGAAAAGCGGGAATTCAGCCCCACCTCTGGGTGATGGTCAACAAAGGGGACCCAGGAATCACTACTGGGTTCAGACAGTGGGCTCAGTCACATGGACGGGATGAGAATGGGGAGAGTCAACTTGATAAAAGAAGAATGGACAGTTAGTCTGGGGTTCCAGCTGCAGGCAGCACACATTGTCTGAAAGAAAGTGCACAGCAAGCTGATTTCTAACACATCACGGAATGGGTGATGGGGTGGAAACTGTACTGTGTGCCGTTGACTTTTGGTAGATCGTCCAAATCCAATGAGCTGCTTCTGTGCAGGAACTTGCTTTATATTTATTATTGATGAATAAGGGGACAATGTCATCAGGATGCAGACCTTCGATGCCGGTAGTACCAACACCCCTCTGGTGCCTCACAATATTCCCAGCATGTTTTTTGTTGGAGGTAGGGGGTGGATATTGGACAAGGAGTTTCAATAACAGATCTGGCAGCCTGTGATAACATCTGCAGTAGATTCTCATGCTCAGTTGGTTGCAGGTAAGACCTGAACAATATTGAAGTACGGGCTGATATCTAGTAAGCTTCAACCATCCAGGACAAGCACAAATCATTTGTGCCACACAGTTCCAGGTAATGATCTCCTCTAACAAAAGAGAGTGTAGCCCCCCCACCCTCCCTCCTGATTGTTCATTTGGAATACCACCAGCAACACTCCTGTCATCAATCTCCTGCGCAGTGGCGTTGGGGAGGGATTGGTGGTTACTGCTGACTGGAGCAGTTGGCCAAGATTCAAGTCCTTGTCAGGTGTTGTCTGTCTGGCAGCTGGTGATGCATCTTCTTACTTCCCAAAGTCTTTCCACCATCTGCATTGCCTAAACATGATGGATAAATGGTGCTTCATGCATCCAGGACAAAGCAATAAGTTTGACTGGCCATCCTAATGCTTACTCCATCCACTCACACTACAGATCACCCGGCGTTCACCACCCACATTACATGAAGTCTCCTTCAGCACCACCTCCTAAGTCCACAAACTCTACAGTGGCAATAAGTTCATGAGAGCACCACCACTGATAGGGTACCTTCCAAGTCACGCACTTGTAAATGTACCCACTGTGGCTTCATTACCACTGGGTCAAAATCCTGAATCCCAGCTCTTTCAACTGCACTGTGGGAGAGCCTTCACCGCCAGACCTACATCAGACCAAGATACCAATTCACCTCAAGGTTTCTGTTCCACCACAGTATCAAATCAGCTTTGGATGTGACTGCAGCAGAGGTCGTCGATCTCATTGACATTTTCCCACTGTCCTCCTCCAGGGCTTTGCATCCCTTGCCCAACCAGATGGCAAGCCACTCACCGGTTCCATTCGTATCTCTCCTGTCATGGCAGGGGAAGCACCGACAATGGTTTCTGTTTCCACTGCCTCATTATCCCCTCCCATCAGCGTTACGTGAAAACTGATCCTTTGTTCCCCTACCTCCCCAACCCCCCATTTCTCATCTACAAGTTGGCTGTCAATGACATCATCAGAAAACATGGCGTTGGTCTCCAAAGTATGTTGGTGTTCCTCAACTTTGCCTCACCACCAACTTTCTTGACCCATCAAATATCTCTAGGTTGCCCAATGGCTGAGGTGACATCCAAAGCTATTTAAGCCAAAGTTTCCCCTGCCTATTGAAAAAATAGTGAAGCCATTGACTTTGTGGCCCTGGTTCAGGCTCCATTCTAGCCACTGCGTCGATTTCCCCATGGCAACCCTCTGAAACTGTTCACAACTTTGCTCACACTCGGGGAATGTTGAGGGTCTGAACTTGAATTGGTGTCATTACCAAAACTGCCCATTTTGGCTTCTGTTAAAGAAACAAAGGACCAGAGATGCTGGAACCTAGATGAAAAAAACAACAAGATGCTGGAAGAACTCGGCAGGTCAGGCAGCGTCCGCGGAGAAAAACAGACGGTCAACGTTTCAGGTCAGGTCCTGAAGAAGGGTCCTGATCTGAAACGTCGACTGTTTTTCTCCATGGATGCTGCCGGGCCTGCTGAGTTCCTCCAGCATCTTGTTGTTTTCTGGCTTCTGTAAAATTGCCCAAGTGTGGCCTCACCTCATCTCCTTGTCCATTGGTATTGGTATTGGTATTGGTATTGGTATTGGTATTGGTATTGGTATCGGTATTCTCCCTGGCCCTACACTCAGCTCTGGAGCATCTAGACAGTAAAGACACCTATGTTAGACTTTTGTTTATTGACTACAGCTCTGCCTTCAATACAATAATCCCAAGCAAGCTCGTCACCAAACTCCGAGACCTAGGACTCAACACCTCCCTCTGTAACTGGATCCTTGACTTTCAACAAACAGACCGCAATCAGTGAGGATAGGCAGCAATACATCCAGCACGATTATTCTCAACATTGGTGACCCACAAGGCTGCGTCCTCAGCCCTCTACTCTACTCCCTATACACTCATGACTGTGTGGCCAAATTCTGCTCTAACTCCATCCACAAGTTTGCAGATGGTACCACCGTTGTAGGCTGTATCTCAAACAGCGATGAGGCAGAGTACAGGAAGGAGATAGAGAGCTTAGTGGAATGGTGTCATGACAACAACCTTTCCCTCAATGTCAACAAAACAAAAGAGCTGGTCATTGACTTCAGGAAAGGGGGCGGTGTACATGCACCTGCCTACATCAATGGTGCTGTGGTCGAGAGGGTTGAGAGCTTCAAGTTCCTGGGTATGAACATCACCAACAGCCTGTCGTGGTCAAATCACGTAGATGCCACGGCCAAGAAAGCTCACCAGCGCCTCTACTTTCTCGGGAGGCTAAAGAAATTTGGTGAGTCCCCTTTGACTCTCACCAGCTTTTACTGATGCACCATAGAAAGCATCCTATTTGGATGTATCACGGCTTGGTACAGCAACTGCTCTGCCCAGGACCACAAGAAACTGCAGAGAGTTGTGGACACAGCCCAGTGCATCATGGACACCAGTCTCCCCTCCTTGGGCTCTGTCTTCACCTGTCGTTGTCTTGGTGAAGCAGCCAGCATAATCAAAGACCCCACCCACCCGGGACATTCTCTCTTCTCTCCTCTTCCATCGGGTAGAAGATACAGGAGCCTGAGGGCACGTACCACCAGACTTAAGGACAGCTTCTACCCCACTGTGATATGACTACTGAACAGTTCCCTTATACGATGAGATGGACTCTGACCTCACAATCTACCTTGTTGTGACCTTGCACCTTATTGCACTGCACTTCCTCTGTAGCTGTCATACTTTACTCTGTACTGTTATTGTTTTTACCTATACTACCTCAATGCACTCTGTACTAACTCAATGTAACTGCACTGTGTAATGAATTGACCTGTACGATCGGTTGGTAAGACAAGTTTTTCACTGTACCTCGGTACAAGTGACAATAATAAACCAATACCAATAAACCAATACCAATACCAAATCAAGAAGGTCATTAAATGCCAGTGACATCCATATCTCTTGTATGAATAAAGGAAAAATCAGTTTGGAGGGGAAAGTGAGACACTAGGGGTGAAAGTGTGAGATAGAGGGAGAGTAAAAGTGAGAGAGAGAGATAGAGAGATAAAGAGTTATACAGAGAGAAAGGGAACTGGATTTGAATACATTGTGAGAGGATTTACTTTAGACTGCTGATAGGACAGAGTCCCTCTGTGTATTCCCTCCCCTCCAGTTACAGGCGGAGCTCGCGTCCCTGCGCAGTAAACAGGACGAGACCAGCGCTGAGAACCAGGAGCTCAAAGTGACCAATCAGGAGCTGGAGACGCGGCTGGAGGGGATTCAGCAGGAGCTGCAGGAGGCCCGGGATCGGCTGGTGATCCTCCAGGAGGAAGCGGCTCACTGGGAGGAGAAAGAAGGGTAAGCATTTCCTCAGAAGAGTAGCGTCACGTGGTGCATTTTCCTGCCAGATTTCCCAATCCCCATGTTCTCAGCTCCTCCCTCAGGGATTACCGGAACATTATTCACTGTCCCGCCCTCCACTCTGTCTGGCGCTCAACAGCACGGAGCAGAGGTTCTACCTGAGCTGGAATTTGTAGTCCTGAATGTTCTCCCAACAGCCTCATGTAGGAACAGAGATTGGTGATCCAGCACTTGGAGCCTGTTCATCCATTCATTGGATTCATGGCTTGATCCAAGAAGTTCTGAGCCCTGAATTTTTCTTAGGTTCCCTTATTTAACTGGTATCCCACTTCCCTGCAGTGAAAGCCAAGTCCACATTTATCTAATTGCCTGTCTCCTTCCTGTAACTATCATTACAACTGCATTTGTCTCAAATGGGCCCCATGACTGCACTTTCTTTTAATTCTACTGATTTGATATTCCTTCTAGTTTTTTTTATTGCTAATCCTTCCCACGCCAGCTCTTCCAGTCTGCTGGCTTTGCCCTTTATACTAACTGAATATTTCCTTTGGTTTATTGACCAGTGGAGCTCTTGCCTCTTTGGGTTGTTTACTGAATTTGTAGCACACTGATTCCTCCTGTGTTCTGTCCGCAGGAGTGACCTTGAGCTCCCTACTGCCTATCACTTCAGTTCTCTGCCCTGCTTCCACCATGACCTATTGATCGATGGCCTCCTGTACTGTTACAAAGAGGTCCGATGCAGTATTGAGGAACAGCACCTCATCTTCCGTTGCAGCCTTTTGGACTCGAGATTTAGATAGTATAAAATATTTAGAAGTGCTGGATCACCAACCTCTGTTCCTACATGAGGCTGTTGGGAGAACATTCAGGACCACAAACTCCACCTCAGGTAGAACCTCTGCCCCGTGCTGTTGAACGTCAGAGAGAGTGGAGGTCGGAGCACTGAATAATGTTCTCCAACATTAGGTAACTCTCTTTCTCTGTATCAGACCTGGCCATTTCTGCAGTAACTCATCCATCTGCGATATTGGCTCAATTTTTTTCTCTCCGTTGGTACAGCCTGACCTGTTGGGCATGTCCTGCTACTAGCTTCACATAATGCAAACAAAGGCACATAATCACCTCTAACTGCCCTCACTGCATTTGACCGTGTCTCACCCTGTCACATACATTCCCTTTGTCCTAGCTATCTCTCCCCATCTTCTCTCCAACTTAAAACCATCTTTTTTTTATCACCCTCCCCATTCTGATGAAAGGTCTCTGCCTGAAATACCAGCTCTCTTTCTCCTTCCACAGATACTGCCTGACCTACTGAGTGTTCCCAACATTTTCTGTTTTTATTTCAGATTTCCAGCCTCTGTGGGATTAAAAAAAATTTTTTCTCTCTCAATACTTCCCACATCCAGTTTATCAGTAACAACCTACTACAGTATACAGTGGTCAGTTAATTGCATCTTCATTTAAAGTTTGCAATGCTTACATATTAAAACTTGCTTTGCAACTTTTTTTTCAATCTAATATTAAATTCAAGAACTGAATAGTTTCTGCTTGCAAGACTTTGCTTTACCCTTGGGGTTCTACTTTTGATTTGGTGCTCTACACTGAATCTGGTTTGACCAGTTCCTGTGTTGGTTTTGAAATACATCAGCCCGGAAATTTGATCTCATGGTGTTGTTTACTTCAGAACTACATGTGTGAAATTCAATTATTTCCAGATTAAACTGCAATAAGTTTCCAGCCTGCTTCATGCAGCTCTGGAAGCCCAACCAGCTGATTCCCGTAGGGAATGGTATGTGCAGGTGATGTGTTTTCACGTCACATGCCTAACTAACGATTTCTTTCCTAGTGCAGCGCAGTTTTTAAGCATTGCCTGGTTGAAATGTGTCCAACTTCTTCCAAACATTTCCAGTCACTGGCCACTCTCAACACAGCTGTGTGTTCACAGAGCTGCCTGCTCCGTGATTGCACTGTTTAAAGGGCCACTGCCACCTTCAATTCTACCTTCTGCGGTCTGCTCCACCACAGAAGGTGGATACTCAATCCGAAGCCATGTTCCTACTGCCCACGGAGACCTCCAATGAGATCCACTGGCCATGTGAACACCTGAAACCTCTTTAGTGTTGGCGCTTGTGTAGTGCTCCTGTTAGTTCTACTGGGACACTTGCAGTTGAGAGATGAGCGCTATAGTGGTGCAGCGGTGGCTGAGGACCCCGGGGGAGACAGTGGAGAAGTGCTCATATTCACAGACCCTGTCACTGAGGAGTCTAAGGGACCCAGACTCCTACCTCGATCTCTCTGAAGAGCAATGTTATACGAGGGTAAGGTCTGCAAAATTATTTGTCATGGACCTGTGTGACCTTCTGTGGACAGATCTCATGACCCAACACTAACATAAAGAGGCAAACGGGAATAAATGAGAGCAAAAAACAAACTGGAGGAGGAATTCAGCAGGTCAAAGAGCATCTGTGGAGGCAAAGGGATGGTTGACGTTTCAGGTCGAGGCCCTGTGTCAGGACTAGGAGGTAGCCAGTATAAAGAGGTGAGAGGGAGGGGTGAGACAGGGGCTGGTAGGTGATAGGTGGAAGCAGGTGAGCTGGGGGGTGATGGGCAGGGGGAGGCAGGTGGGGGATGAGAGGGAGAAAGTAGAGACAGAGGCTGGAAGGTGATGTGGAACCAGATAAGGGAGGGATGCTGGGCAGATGGAGGGGGGGAGGAGGTGGTAGGAAGGGTAGGGCAAGGGAGAAGAAACCCAGGTGGCTGGGTGTGTGGGTGATGGGCAGATAGAGCCAGTGGGGGAGGGTAACGGCTTGAGGTAATTGGGAGGAGGGTGAACAGAGTGAGAGAGAGCCTGGGCGGACCAGTGGGAGTGGGAACGGAACACAGAGAGTGCGGGTTTCCTGAAATCGGAAAACTCAGCGTTCCTGCCACTGGGCTGTAGGATACCCAAGTGCAATATGAGCTGTTGTTCCTTAAGTTTGCATTTGGCCTCACCATGGAAGTGAAGAAGGCCAATGTCATGCGGTGAAATGACATGCCACTGGGTGCCTGAGATGTTCATTGCAGACAGAGTGCAGGTGCCCTGTCGCCCAGTCTGTGCTTGGTCTCGCCGATGCAGAGGAGGCCACATCGAGAGCTCTGAATGGAGTAGGTGAGGTTGGAGGAGGTGCAGAGAGATAAATGGGTAACTTTCAGGTTGGCAGGCTGCAACCTGTGGGACTTCAGTCTGTTTATAACTGGACGTATGTTTGATATTCAGGGAATCAAGGGATAGGAAGTTAATGAAATACAATGGCACCGAGACACTGAGATTAAAGTTCTGCCATAATTATACTGAATGGCAGAGCAGATCTGAGGGTGTGAATGGCCTATTCCTGCCTTTATTTCTCATGTTCTCTTATTTATACAAGATGAAAGGGTAGAGTATATTGCATCCAAGTTTGCTGATGATACAAAGAAGGACAGGAAATAAAGTTGTGCAGAGGAATAAAAAATTGGATTAGTGTAGGATTCCTGTAACTGGGTGGTTGATGGTCGGCACGGACTCAATGGGCCGAAGGGCCTGTTTGTGTGCTGTACGTCTCCACGACACTGTCTCTACAGCCAAAAGGCAGAGGTGAAGCGGCCAACACAATACCTGATGGAGGATGATGTGGGGAAAGGTGAGGTAGGGCGAATAGAATTGTTTAATCGGTGTGAATGCTGGTGTTCAGAGAGGGGTGGCTGTAGAAGGAACAGAGAAAGCAAACACTCCCCACAGGAGTCTGCAGCCTGGTGAATGAAGATCAAAAAAACTGCAGTCTGGAAGTCTGAAATAAAAACAGAATTAACGACCTGGTGAAGGGTGTTAAACCTGAAACATTAACTCTGTTTCTCTCTCTCTGGATGCTGCCTGACCTGCTGAGTGTTTCCAGCGTTTTCTGTTCAAAGTGACCTGCTCCCTACCCTCTCTATTGCCTCCATTTCCCATCTGTACAGTGGAGCTCCCGAGATCCATGCGATCGCCCTTCCAGCCAATAGCTTTCCCACTGTGGTGAACGCAGAGCAATGCTGGAGAAACAAAGGACTGCAGATGCTGGGATCTCGATAAAAAACACGATGGTGCTGGAGGAACTCAGCAGGTCAGGCAGCACCCGTGGAGAAAAGCAGGCGGTCAATGTTTCGGGTCAGGACCCTTCTTCCGGACTGATGATAGGAAAAGGGGAAGCCCAATATATAGGAGGGAAAAGCAGAGCAGTGATAGGTGGACAACAGAGGGGAGGCAGGGTGGGCACAGGGTGGTGATAGGTAGATGCAGGTAAGAGACAGTGATGGGCAGGTGTGGGGGAGGAGGGGAGGACGGATCCATGGGGGGATGGGGTAAAGGTAAGGAGAGAAATGAAAAAAAAGGTAGAAAAAAGAGACAGGCTAGGAAAGGGAAGAAGAGAAGAAGCGTGGTGGGGGGGGGTGTGTTGAAGGGGGGTGGGGGTTACTTAATGTGGGAGACTTCAATGTTCATGCCGTTCGGCTGCAAGTTTCCAACACAGGGTAATGCTATCCTCCCTCTGTAACCTCTGCTCCACAGACTCCAGAGAACTCGCTCCATCCGACGCCGTGCCGCTCCCGACTCTTCGAGCAAACCGGACGCCCTGGGGGAGGACCCTGGGCTCCCCCACCTGAGGGTCGAAGGTCAAGCCGAGACCCTGGGAGAAGGCGGAGACGGAGCTCACGAGGAAACAGCAGCGGCCTCGGCAAGAGACGGAGCAGCAGAGAGAATCGAGGAGGTAGGAGCTCCCGGGAACCAGACCCCCTCCACGGTTAGAGCAGCAGGAAGGTCAAATCCTGCAGGAACCGGGTCCCACAGTGTTATCCCCACAGAGGGATTCGGGTTGGCTCACAGAAAGACCGGGATCCCACTCATATTCGGAGCCACTTGGAAATAGAGTCAGGCTGTCACCTGGTTGGTTTTGGCTTTACAAGTCACAGAATAACATGGGAGGAACAACTGAAAGAACAGCCAAAAGTTGGTGGAATAAGAGGACAAAAACGGGGCAAAAATAGGAGGCAGACGGCGGTGGAGAAGGGATTCTTTTCTGCTTAGAGGCCTGTGACCAGTGGTATACCACAGGGATCAGTGCTGGCACCTTTTTGCTTGTGATATATATTCAATAACTGGGCCTGAATGGAGGAAGTCATCCATGTTTGTGGATGACACAAAAATTTGTGGTGTCGTGGATCGCAAAGAAGGTCTGTTACAGCTGGAGAGTTGGGCAGAACATTGGCAGATGGAATTTAATCCCGACAAGTGCAAGGTGATGCATTTTGGAAAGTCGAATAGGGGTTGAACGTTCACAGTAAATGGTAGAGTGATGGTGAACAGAGACCCCTTGGGCTACAAGTTCATAGTTTGCTGAAAGTGGCAACCCACATGAGTGAAGAAGGTGTACGACGTGTTTGCCTTCCTATGGGGTAAAGAATATAAGGGTTGGGACATCACGTCACAACCTTATGGAACATTAGTGAGGCCACAGCTGGAGTACTGTGCGCAGTTCTGGTCACCACACTGCAGGAAGGATGTGATTGTGCGGGAGGGAGTGCAGAGTAGATTCACCAAGGTGTTGCCTGGATTGGAGGGCTTTAGTTATGGGGAGAGATTGGAGAGGATGGATTAGTTTTCCCTTAGAGGTATATAAAATTATTGAGGACATCGATAGGGCAGATGGTAAGAATCTTCTTCCCATGGTTGGGATCTCTAAAACAAGAGGACATAGGTTTAAGGTGAGAGGGAGGTTTAGTGGTGATCAGAAGGGAAAGTTTTTTGCACAGAGTGTGGTTGATATCTGGAATGTGCAGCCAGACGAGGTGACGGAGGCAGATACAACCATGACATTTAAGGTGCTTGGTATTTGACTAGCCAAGGAATAGAGGGCGAAGCATCCAATGTGCGCAAATGGTATTAAGACAAGTATGTACAAAGGTCAGCAGGGACGTGGTGGGCCGAAGGGCCTGTTTCTGTGTTGTATGACCCGATGGTTCTAAATATCTCAGGAGATTCCCAGAGTGATGGTTGGGGATTTACTGGGGGATATGACAGGCTGTGGGGAACTCACCAACTGCATTCTGGAGCTTTACATCGCTGGTTGGAGTCTCATGAGTGTGACGTGGTGAGAGAAATGGGGAGAGAGAGAGAGAGGTGGACAGAGTGAGGCAGAGACTGGAAAAGTTGAATAGAGATAAGGATTAAGTGGGGCAAGAGGTACAGAATGATGGATTTGAATCCTATTTTACACCTTTTGACTGATGATCCGACGGGGTCCCTCTGTGTGTTCCTCCCCCTCCAGTTACAGGCGGAGCTCGCGTCCCTGCGCAGTAAACAGGACGAGACCAGCACTGAGAACCAGGAGCTCAAAGTGACCAATCAGGAGCTGGAGACGCGGCTGGAGGGGATCCAAGAGGAGCTGCGGGAGGCCCGGGATCGGCTGGTGATCCTCCAGGAGGAAGCAGCTCACCGGGAGGAGACAGAAGGGTAAATGATGCCCAGGACATATTGTACAGCATGGAACATCTGACCATCCCTTTCCTTGCAGTTCTCAGTTCCTCCAGTCCAGATATTACCAGCTCCTCACTCAATGGTCCTTGGACAGATTGTTCACTGCTTGGTTCTTCTGTCTCCCCCATGTACAGCAGATGTTCCATCAAGTTCTGAAATGAAGTTTAACGTCCTTAATCTTCTCCCTTCAGTCTCGCATGGGGCAGCATAGAACAGCATAGCACAGTACAGGCCTTTCAGCCCATGATATTGTGCCGACCCATATAAACCTACTCCATGACCGATCTAACCCTTCCCTCCTACACAGCCCATAACCCTTCATTTTTCTTACATCCATGTGCCTATCCAAGAGTCTTCTAAATGTCCCTATTGTATCAGCCTCTACCACCACTCCCGGCAGTGCGTTCCAGATGCCCACCACTCTCTGTGTGAAAAACCTACCTCTGACATCTCCTCTAAATTTTCCTCTGACATTTCCCCAAAACTTTAAGGTCAAACTGATGTCCTCTGGTATTGGCCATTGCTGCCCTGGGGAAAAGGTGTCGGCTGTCCATTCTACCTACGCCGCTTATAATCTTGTACACCTCTATCAAGTCACCTCTCATCCTGCAGCACTCCAAAGAGAAAAGCGCTAGCTCGCTCAACCTTTCCTTATAAGTCATGTTCTCTAATCCAGGCAGCATCCTGGTAAATCTCCTCTGCACCCTCTCTGAAGCTTCCACATCCTTCCTATAATGAGGTGACCAGAACTGAACACAATACTCTAAGTGTGATCTAACCAGAGTTTTATAGAGCTGCAACATTACCTCACAGCTCTTGAACTCAATCCCCAGACTAATGAAGGCCAGCACACCATATGCCTTCTTAACTGCCCTATCAACTATCTATGGACTTGGACCCCAAGATCCCTCTGTTCCTCCACACTGCTAAGAATCCTGCCGTTAACCTCGTACTCTGCCTTCAAGTTCGATCTTCTAAAGTGTATCACCTCACACTTGTCCGGATTGAACTCCATCTGCCAGTTCTCCACCCAGCAACCTTCCAGCTCTTCAATTCCCTTCTGCCTTCATTGAACTCATGGCTTAATCTAATAATATTTGGGATGTAGACTATCCGTTGGACTGGTGTGGTGTTGGAAGACAGACGGTCCAGTTGAATGCTGCCAAAGGCAAATATCCCCTGATTTCCCCCCACCGCCCCCCCTCCACTTATCTATGGTTTAATGTCTACTGCATATGATCATAGGACAGTCGGAGCAATGAAGTTCTCTGTTCTGTGCTGGACCACCAGAATCAACATGGATACAGTCACCTCCCACCCTGCATCAGCCTGAGGTGTCGATCATACATTCACAGTGTTATTAAGTCAATACAGTCATTGTGCCGTTAAACCAATACATTCCATGTACAAAGCACCAATGCCACTCGTGGCCTCTTTGAGAGTCTGGAGTCACTTTTCCACAGGGTAGTTAAGGATGGCAGATTTCCTTCCCTGAAGGACATTAATGAACAGTTTGGGATTTTCTCCACTCCACTAACTCTGTGGTCACTATTACTGCAGCAAGCCCTTACCCTCTCAACGTATCCTGTCGTTTCCTTTGCTGTCGAACACAGAGTAATGCTATCCTCCCTCTGTAATCCCTGCTCCACAGACTCCACAGAACTCGCTCCATCCGACGCCGTGCCGCTCCCGACTCTTCGAGCAAACCGGACACCCTGGGGGAGGACCCTGGGCTGAGAGTCGAAGGTCAGGACGTGACCCCGGGAGAAGGTGGAAGTGGCTCCCACGAGGCCTCAGCAAGAGACGGAGCGGCAGAGAGAATCGAAGAGGTAGATGGGCGCGGGGATCTGACCCCTCCACAATTAGAGCAGCAGGGAGGTCTCCTCCTCCCGGGTCCCCCAGTGTTGTCCCCACAGACAGACTCAGGTCAGCTCACAGACCAGAGAGACTGGAGTCCCAGCCACTCGGAACCAGAGTCAGGCTGTCAGCTGGTTCACATCTTCAGTCGGTTTCAGCTGTTCCTTCATTGAGTCATAGAGTCATACAGCGCGGAAGCAGGCCCTTCAGCCCACCTCCGTTCACCAAATGCCCACCATTTGCCTGCATTTGGCCCGTATCCCTTTAAACCTTTCCTATCCGTGTACCTGTCTAAATGTTTTTTTAAATGTTGTAATGGTACCTGCCCCCACCACCTCCTCAGACAGTTCATTCCATATACCCACCACACTCTGTGTGAAAAACCTGCCTCTCTGGTTCTCCTTTAAAGCTTTCCCCATCTCATTTTCAGCCTATGCCCTCTAATTTTAGACTGCCCTACCCTTGAAATACGACTGTGACCGTTCACCTTATCTGTGGCCCCTCATGGTTTTACAAACCTCTGGAAGGTCAGCCCTCAGCCTCCTTCGCTCCAGGGAAAACAGCCCCAGTCTGTCCTTGTAACTTAAGCCCTCCAGTCTCAGAAACATCACTGTGAATCTGTTCTGCACCCTGTCTGGCTTAATCACACCCCTCCTACAGTATGGCGACCAGAAAGCCACACAGTACTCCAAGTGCAGTCTCACCGACGTCCTGTACTCCTGTTATGTGACACCCTGGCTCATGTACTCAATGCCCAGACTGATGAAGGCGACTGTACTATTTGCCTTCTTCAACGCTCTGTCTAAATGTGTCGGCACTTACAGCGAACTATGTACTTGTACCCCTAGCAACACACACAAAATGCTGGAGGAATTCAGCAGGTCAGGCAGCATCTATTGGAGGGAAATAAAAAGTCGATGTTTTGGATCGAGACCCTTCATCAAGATTTTCAACCAGTCCTGATGAAGGGTCTCAACCTGAAACATCGACTGTTTATTTCCCTCCACAGATGCTGCCTGACCTGCTGAGTTCCTCCAGCATTTTGTGTGCGTTGCTCCAGATTCCAGCATCTGCGGAATCTCTTGTGTCTCCTACTTGTACCCGTAGGTCTCTCTGTTCTGCAACACTGCCCAGGGCCCTGTTATTCACTCTGTACATCCTGCCCTGGTTTAACTTCCCAAAATGCGTCGCCTCACACTTGTTTGATTTTCCCCAGTTGCTCTCGATCCTGTTAGGATCTTAGGTAGTGTTCCTCACCATCCACCGCACCACCAATTTTGGTGTCATCCGCAAACTTACTAATCACACCACCTGCATTCTCATCCAAATCATTAATATATGTGAGCAACAACAGGGGACCCAGCACCGATCCCTGTGGCTCACCACTGCTCACAGGCCTCCAATCTGAAAAACAACCCTTCATGACCACCCACTGCATCCTCCCACCAAGCCAATCTTGTATCCAATTGGCCAGATAAGATTTCTTTATCAGTCACATGTACATCGAAACACACAGCGAAATGCACCTTTTGCGTAGAGTGTTCTGGGGGCAGCCCGCAATTGTCACCACGCTTCTGGTGCCAACGTAGCACATCCACAACTTCCTAACCCGTACGTGTTTGGAATGTGGGAGGAAACCAGAGCACCCGGAGGAAACCCACACAGACACGGGGAGAATGTACAAACTCCTTACAGGCAGCGGCCGGAATTGAACCCGGGTCACTGATGCTGTAGTAGCGTTACGCTAACCACTACACTACCGTGCCTGCCTACTACACTATAGTGCACCATAGTTCCCATGTGATGTAACTTTTCAGACCAGCCTACCAGGCAGGACCCTGTCAAAGGCCCTGTAAGGTCCATGTAGACAACGTCTATCGCCCTGCGCTCGTCAATCCTCTTGGTCACTTCTTCAAAAAACTCAATCAAATTCCTGAGACATGATTTCCCATGCCCAAAGCAGTGCTGACTATCCCTAATCAGTCCTTGCCTTTCCAAATGCAGATAGATCTGGTGTCTCAGAATCCCCTCCCATAACTGTCCCACCACTGATGTAAGGATCACCAGCCTATAGTTCCCGAACTTGTCCTTGCAGCCCTTCTTAAATAAAGGCACAAAGTTATGCACCCTCCAGTCTTCCAGTAGCTCACCCGTGGCTAACGAAGATACAACGTTCTCTGCCACAGCCCCAGCAATTTCTTCCCTTGCTTCCCACAATGTCCTAGGGTACACTTGGTCGGGCCTCGGGGACTTCTTCACCTTTATGCACTTCAAGACCAACAACACCTCTTCCTTCATAATGTTTCTATGTTGTTCTGAGAACATCACTGTTCCCTTCCCTGGACTCATGAGTTTCCATGATCCTTCTCCACAGTAAACGTAGAGGAGAAGTATTCATTTAAGACCTCACCCATCTCCCATGGCTCCACACATAGACGACCACACTGAACCTTAAGACTTCTCTAGCAACCCCTTTGTTTTAAATATACTCAAGAGTCAAGTCAAGGAATAATGATACTGATTGAAAGAATAGCCAGAAACCGAGCCATCAAAAGTCTCAGGAGATTCCCAGAGCGATAGTTGGGGATTTACTGGAGGATATGACAGGATGTGGGGAAGTCACCATCTGCATTCTGGAACTTCACATCATTGCTGTGTTTGGAGTCTGATGAGTGAGAGAGGGGGAGAGAGCGTGTGAGAGGGGGAGATGGAGGGAGTGAGGCAGAGACTGGGAAAGATGGAGATAAATTAGGAGTATGGAGGGTGAGAGGTTAAGAGTGATGGATATGAATCCATTTTAGTGCTGCATTGCCTTTCGACCGCTGATTGGAAGGAGTTCAATGTAATTGGATGTGTGTTCCTCCCCTCCAGTTACAGGCAGAACTTGTGTCCCTGCGCAGTAAACAGGACGAGACCAGCGCTGAGAACCAGGAGCTCAGAGCGACCAATCAGGAGCTGGAGACGCGGCTGGAGGGGATCGGACAGGAGCTGCAGGAGGCCCGGGATCGGCTGGTGATCCTCCAGGAGGAAGCAGCTCACCGGGAGGAGACAGAAGGGTAGGCAATTCCCGGGATGTATTGTACAGCACGGAGCATCTGACCATCTCTTTCCTCACCGTTCCCAGTCTCCTCCAATCCAGATATTACCAGCTTCTCACTCAATGGTCCTTGGACAGATTGTTCACTGCTTTGTTCTTCTATCTCCCTCATGCAGATGTTCCACCAAGTTCTGAGCTCTTCTCCCTTCAGTCTTACACAGGACAGCCTTCCACCTCTCCAAGTCCCTTTGGCCTATATTGATCTCATGGTTTAATCTAAAAGTATTTTGGATGTAGAAGGTTAACCCTGATCCCAAAACAACTGGGCCGATGTGTTGGAAAACGGAGGGTCCAGTTGACTGGTGCCAAAGGCGGATATCCCCTGAGCCCCCCCCCCCACTTATCTATCGTAGGAATGGACTTCTCTGTTCTGCACTGGACCCCCAAAGACAATGTGGATACAGTCACTCCCACCCTGCACCAGCCTGCAGTATAGTTGAACCCCCTTCCCATGCTGCTTGTTGGCTCTATGCCCCAGAAAGAGGGGAGAAAGAGGGGAGAACCTTCAAATACCGGAGGCCGTAGCTTTGAGGTGCATGGGGGAAAGTTTAAAGGGGATGAGCGAGGCAAGTCTTTTACACAGAGGGTAATGCCTGTAATGTGCTGCCAGGGGTGGTAGTGGAAGCAGATGTGATAGTGGTGTTCAAGATGCTCTTGGATGGGCACATGAATATGCAGGAAATGGAGGGATATGGATCCTGTGGAGGCAGAAGGGATTAGTTTAATTTGGCATCGTGTTCAGCACAGACGTGATGGGCTGTACTGTTCTAGGTTCTATGCACCATGAGCTTCCTCTCTTCAGCTGGAGAAACTCAGGCACCTTCCTCATGTGACACGCTGCACGTATCACCAGCCTAGGAATAGCCCCAACATAAGACATTGAGGGCCACTGAAACCTTCACAGCCACAAGCAAAGTGACCCCCTCAGATGGGGCTGTGGCCTACGGTGGATCACCTTCCTCAGCGAGGCAGAGTCTCCAGGACAGTCCCGATGGTCTCGACCCGAAACGTCAACTGTCCTCCCTCCACGGATGCTGCCCGACCCGCTGAGTTCCTCTGGCCTGTGAGCAGCTTCCTTCTGAACAAACTATGAACTGGGAACCCCTCTCCCCACTCTCGTTTTCTCCCTCTGCTCCTGCCCTCCTGCAGGGAGAAAGAGCCACCAATGGGCCCATCCCCAGGAACCAGTGGGATGTGGCCAGAGAAACGATGTGAGAATGGGGTTCAACCCCACTGCCCTCCACTCGCTGTGGTCATCGGGGAACGTTACCGCTTCGTAGAAGCCAAGCTCACCGGGTCCCCTCCAGGGGACTCAACTTCAGGTCAACTACTTTCAAAGCAGCAAGTTTACACAGCGCAGGGAGGCAGTGAGGGAGGGGGGTGCGAGAGAAGGGGCTGTTTCCTGAAGTTAATTTAATGCTTTTGTAATTGATGGTTGTCATGTCTGTAACGGACTGTGCTGCTGCTGCAAAAGGCTGATTTTCACGGCATTTATACCCTGGGTATGTTTGCCCATGACAATAAACTTGAACTTCCTCCAGTGTCACATTTCCTGTGGCATTCACGTGGTGTCAGCCGCATCGTTACAGCTCTGATATGAGGTCCCACGTCACCAGTCTGGCATGAGTGCGTGCTTGCGATCCCTGAATAACATTGACGCTGGTACCCCTGAACAACAGTGCCTGGTGTCTCGGGGCACTTTATTCCGGAGGTTACCTGCCTTTATTCGTTGACCTGTTGCTCTCAGTCGATGTGCCTCTCGCCAAGAGACAGTCTCCTGGGCCCCACCCTCTGTGGACCGGTCCGTACAGTTTGCTTGCCACCCCTGTTGCTGAACCACTTCAAGCTCTGCCAGCCTTCCATCGGATCCTGTGGTGATCAACCAATTCTCTGGGACAAGGAATCACACAAAAATTACAGCAGAAGAAAGAGTCGGCTTGGCTGAACTCTCAGTGATGGGCATTTACCTCTATACCAGACACATCCTAATCCATTTCTGAAACTTTCTGTGCATTAGTATTTCCCACAGCAGACTGCCCTCCCAGTAGACCTGCTGCCTACCCTCTCTATTGACTGCAAATCCTGGCTGTACAACAGAGATCCTTATATCCACTTGATCACCCTCCCAACCAATAGCTCGCTCACTGGCAGTTAACACAGAGTAATGCTCTCCTCCCTTTCTAACCCCTGTCCCACAGACTCCAGAGAACTCGCTCCATCCGACGCCGTGCCGCTCCCGACTCTTCGAGCAAACCGGACACGCCGGGGGAGGACTCTGGTCTCCCCCAGCCAAGAGTCGAAGGTCAGGACGTGACCCCGGGAGAAGGCGGAGATGGTGTCCACGAGGAAACAGCAGCGGCCTCGGCAAGAGACAGAGCAGCAGAGAAAATCGAAGAGGTAGCTGGGCCCGGGAACCAGACCCCCCTCCACAGTTAGAGCAGCAGGAAGGTCAAATCCTGCAGGAACTGCGTCACCCAGTATCGTCCCCACAGAGGGACTCAGGTCGGCTCACAGAGAGACGGGGGGTCCCAACCATGCCTGGAGCCGCCCAGAATCAGAGTCAGGCTGTCACCTGGTTCACGCCTTCAGTTGGTTTCAGCTGTACCCTCAATAAGGGTCAAGTCGCAGAATGAATGGGTGGCCCTGTTGAAAGAACAGCCAGAAAAAGTCTCAGGAGATTCCCAAAGCGATGGTTGGGGATTTACTGGGGTATATGGCATGATGTGGGGAATTCACCGACTGCTTTCCAGAGATGACACCGTTGCTGTAATTGGAGTCTGAGAGTGTGGGATAGTGAGATAGATAGATAGGGAGAAAGATAAAGAGAGAGAGAGAGAGAGAGATGAAGGAAATGGTGTGGAAGATGGACAGAATTCAAGAGGGGGTATAGAGGGAGATGATGAGCAGGATTGGGGAGGTGAGAGATTCAGAGTGAATCCATTTCCATGGTGATTTGCCTCAGTGTGTTCCTCCCCTCCAGTTACAGGCGGAGCTCGCGTCCCTGCGCAGTAAACAGGACGAGACCAGCGCTGAGAACCAGGAGCTCAAACTGGCCAATCAGGAGTTGAAGGCACAATTGACGCAGATCCAAGAGGAGCTGCAGGAGGCCCGGGATCAGTTGGTGATCCTCCAGGAGGAAGCGGCTCACCGGGAGAAGACAGAAGGGTAAACGATGTTGTCCCTGTCCCTTGCTCCCATCCCGCACACTGTGCACACGCCTGGTCCAGAGTTTACAGACCCAGCACACTGAGTGGAGTCCCAATGCTGTGCCCATATTACATGCACTGGGAACCCACTCTGTGCTGTGAGCACACCCTGTGATGTGAATGTCTGGGACACTGCAGACAAAATCCTGGAGACACAAGAGACTGCAGATGCTGGGATCTGGAGCAACGCACACAAAATGCTGGAGGACCTCAGCGGGTCAGGCAGCATCTGTGGCGGGAAATGAACAGTCGACGTCTTGGGCCGAGACCCTTCATCAGGACTGGGAAGGAAGAGGGCAGAAGCCAGAATAAGAAGGGGAGGGGAAGGGGGAGGAGCACGAGTTGGAAGGTGAGTCCAGGTGAGAGAGGGGGCTCACAATATCCTGCACCCTCTTCACACACGACGCATCATGGTGTTGCATACAAATCACACACACCCTGTGGACTGTACAGACGTCCTGTGCACCATACACGCACACTTCACCATCTTTTATTTGGTACGCAGGAAGTGTGTGTCATGGACAGGCAAACCTTCATTGCCCTGCAGTACCTGCTGACAGTGTAGGTAGTCAAGCCATCTTCTCGAACCACCACAGTCCTCCTGGTGAAGGTACTCCCACTGTGCTTTTGGACAGGGAGTTCCAGGATTTAGACCGAGTGACAATGAGTGACCAGTGGTACTCCTCCAAGTCAGGATAGTGTTCCACTTGAAAGGCAACCTGGAGATGGCAGTGTTCCTGTATACCTGATGACCTTTCCCTTCTTGCTGATGGAGTTCTCATGTCTGGAATGTAGTGGCAGAGTACAAGACACTGGCGAGGCCACACTTGGAGTACTGCGTTCCGTTTTGGTCACCCTGCTATGGGAAAGATGTTATTAAGCTGGAACAAGTGCCTGACCTGCTGAATTCCTCCGGCATATTGTGTGTGTTGCCCCGGATTCCAGCATCTGCAGAATCTCTTGTGTCTGAGCTTCGCAAGGATGCAGACAGGGCTTGAGGGACTGAGTTATAGGGAGAGGTTGGACAGGCTAGGACCTTATTCCTAGCTGGAGCGTAGGAGACTGAGAGGTGATCTTATGAAGGTGTATAAAATAATGAGGGGTGTAGATAGAGTGAATGCAGTCTTTTTCCCAGGGTTGGGAAATCAAGAATTAGAGGGCATAGGTTTAAGGTGAGAGGGGTAATCTTTAATAGGAACTTGAAAGACAACTTTTTCACACAAAGGGTGGAACGTTAATGGAACAAGCTGCCAGAGGAAGTGGTTGGGGCAGGTACAGTAACAACTTCTAAAAGATAGTTGGACAGGTACATGGATAGGAAAGGTTTAGAAAGACATGGGCCAAAAGCAGGCAAATGGGACTAGCTTGGATGGGCATCTCGGTCAGCATGGATGAGTTGGGCCGAAGGGCCTGTTTCCATGCTGTAAGATTCTAAGACTCTACGACTAACCCAAGAAAGTAACTACAGTACACTCTGTTGATGGTGTACACTGCTGTTACTGTGTCCTGCTGCTGGAGGGAATAAATATTTAGAAGGGTGGACAGTGTACAATCAAGTGGCTGCTTTGTCCTGGATGGCATGGAGCTTATTGAGTGTTGTAGCTGCAACTATCCAAGCAAATCCACTTGACATGCCTTATAAATGTGGTAAAGCTTTTGGGTGTCAGGCCACAATGCATTCACCACAGGATACGTAGTCTCTGACCTATTCCTGTAGCCACAGTAATGGTGTGGTTTGTCTAGCTGTGTTTCTGATCGGTGGAGACCTCGGGATGTCGGTGGCAGGGGACACGGTAATGGTAATGCCATTAAATAGTGAGGGCAGGTGGATAGACTCTTCCTGGTTGGAGATGGTGAGACAGAGATTCACCTGCACCTCCCTTAATATCATCCATTGCATTCGGTGCTCCAAGTGTGGCTTCCTCTACATCGGTGAGACCAAACGCAGACTAGGTGACCATTTCGCAGAACACCTACACTCTGTCCGTAACCGCGGTCTGCATCTCCCCGTTGCCAGTCACTTCAACTCCCCCTCCCACACTATCACTGATATATCAGCCCTCAGCCTCCTCCACCGCCAGGAGAATTCCAAGCACAAACTGGAGGAACAGCACCTCATTTTCCGTCTTGGAACCTTGCAGCCTAACGGCATGAACATTGAATTCTCAAGTTCAAGTTCAAGTGATACTTTATTTGTCATTCACCCAGATGCTGTAAAGCACATGGAGGAACAAACTGTCATTTCCTCCAGACTCACACAACAGAGGACATACGTAGAACAGAGGACATACAATAAATGCAGACAGAAAAATTGTGCAAGCACAAATAGTGCAAAAATGT
This sequence comes from Pristis pectinata, assembly GCF_009764475.1. Lineage (NCBI taxonomy): Eukaryota > Metazoa > Chordata > Chondrichthyes > Rhinopristiformes > Pristidae > Pristis > Pristis pectinata. The sequence continues at coordinate 35,215,503 of NC_067424.1, forward strand.
TATATACAGGATACAAAATTAGTGCAAGGTTCTCCTGCCTTAAGTAATCCCCACCCACTTCCCCACCACACCCCCCCCCCCCAAACCAGGCTTCTTCTTCCCTTTCCTCGCCTCTTTTTTTCCCTCTCTCTCCTTCCCTTTGACCCATCCCCCGGTGGATCTGCTCTCCCCTCCTCCCCCGCACCTGCCTATCTCTACCTCTCACCTGCATCTGCCTATCACCACCCTGTGCCCATCCCTCCTCCCCTCTTTTGTCCACCTATCACTGCTCTGCTTTTCCCTCCTATATATCGGGCTTCTCCTTTTCCTATTTTCAGTCCTGAAGAAGGGTCCTGACCTGAAACGTTGACCGCCTGCTTTTCTCCACCGATGCTGCCTGGCCTGCTGAGCTCCTCCAGCTTCATCGTGTTTTTCATCTAGATTCCAGCTTCTGCAGTCTTTTGTTTCTTTGGAGATGGTCATTGCCTGGCGGTTCTGTGGCATGAATGTTACTTTCTAGTACCAACCTGTGCCTACTTATCATCCTGACTGCTTTGTTATCTGTGGATTTATAAATGGAACTAAACGTTGAGCATTCAGCTGTGAGTACTTGCACTCAGCCTTACAATGGAGGAGATTCATTGACAAGGCAGGTGAGGATGGTTGGTGTCTGGGACACTGCCCTAAGGAACTGCTTCAGGGATGTCCCAAGGTGATGCAATTGACCTCCAACAACCACAGGGGCTGTTCCCAGGGACACACACAGAGACGGACATCAACTGCTGCTGGAAGGTCATCAACTCAGTGAAAGATGCCCTTTGGTCTGCCTGAAACTTGTTGGTCTCCCAGCACTGCGAGATGTCCGTAAGGGCATGCTGCTGACTGGCACATTCCAGGTTGCAGGAGTACGTGCTGAGGGACGCACTGAAGCTGGGTGCAGCCAACGCAAGGGCTGGGTGGGGAAGGACCACAGTTTAGGGTTCTTCTGCCACAGGAAAGGGAGGGGCGGGGTCAGGCGAGGAAGCCCCTTAAGTATCATAAATATAGGATTGGGGTAGCATCCCAGGGAGCCACAAGAGTGGCATCGGTGCTGTGTTTTTTATATAAAAAGGTAACACTAATGACGGATCCGTACACGAATGTAAAGGTTTGCAGTGTTTTGTTGTTGTATAAAGTTTGTTTTTTATGATGGATAAAGTTTATTCTGGAATAATAAAAAACAACCAGAACCATGTTGCCCTGTGGGGCAGTAATCAGGCAGTTTTCCCAATGATATCCATTGACTTCAGCTTCACTTGGTCTCCTGTTACAGCTCCACTTGGTCAAATGCTGCCTCACTGCGAAGGATAGTCACTCTCACCTCTCCTCTGGAGCTTAGTTCTTTTATCTATGTTTGCACCGGGGCTGAAGTGATGTCAGGAGTCTACGGACCCAATGGAGCCCAAAATGTGCCAATGTGAGCAAGTCACTGCCAGCTTTATTGCTGACCCCCCCCCCCCTTCCAGTGCTCAGCTGATTACTGAGAGCACCCTGATTCGCTGCAAGCCAGGTGGGATAAATGTATCCGGCCTTTTGTGGACAGGGTGCACTGGGACAACTTTGTACTTTGCCAGTAAACGCCATTGTGTCTAAGCGGAACTGAGATAGCTTGGCTAGAGACGTAGCTAGTTCTAGGGGGCTTTTGGAACCCTTCAGCCTTGTTGTGTCTAACGCACTCATCCATTTCCTGATATTAAGTGAAGTGAATGGAATTGGTTGAAGACTGACTTGGGTGATGTTGGGGTCCTCAAGAGGTGAATCAGCCCCTCAAACACTTGGTTGAATGTGGTTTTGAATGATTCTTTGTATTGTACACTTGTGTAGTGGACAAGGCGGAAGGGGGTGTTCATGCAACTTCCTCCCCTTGTTAGCTGTTCATTGTCCACCACCACTCATGACTGGGTGCAGCAGCACTGCAGAACTTTGTGAGATCCCATAACACTAGAGGAAGCTGCTTTAGCTATTTACCCTGTGTAATGAATTGACCTGTACGATTGGTATGCAAGACAAGTTTTTCGGTACAAGTGACAATAATAAACCAATACCATGTGTCCTAACTTTGCCATGTTGGCATCTCATTTCTTAGATTAGACTGGCTTGTATTAATAAACTCATCGAACTAATGCGGCACGGTAGCGTAGCGGTTAGCGCGACTCTATTACAGCGCCAGCGATCGGGGTTCGATTCCCATCACTGTCTGTAAGGAGTTTGTACATTCTCCCCGTGTCTGCGTGGGTTTCCTCCGGGTGCTCCGGTTTCCTCCCACATTCCAAAGACGTACGGGTAGGTTAATTTGGGTTTAAAATGGGGGGGCTCGGACTCGTTGGGCCGGAATGGCCTGTTGCCACTTTGTAAAAAAATAATGCTGAACTTATGACTTGATGGTTAGCCATGAGGATGCAAACTAGGGTAAAATACAGTTCTGCTGCTGTAAAATCCCTCATGAATCCCACAACTTCTCTGAACAACACGTTAAAGGTGCTCTCCATCACATGGAGGGGGTCCCTAAATGATGAGAGAGGATCTAATTAAAATGTAAAATGTTCTGACAGGGGTCAAGAGACTGGACGTGTCTGGCTGACGAGTCCAGAATGAGGGGTCGTACAGGACATTCATGAATAGTTTGGGATTTTCTCCAATCCACCAACTCTGTGGTCACTATCACTGCAGCAAGCATTTTACCTCTTGATGTATTCTGTTGTTTCCTTTGCTACTGAACACAGAGTAATGCTATCCTCCCTCTGTCACCCCTGCTCTACAGACTCCACAGAGCTCGCTCCATCCGACGCCGAACCACCCGTGACACTTCGAGCAAACCGGACGTGACCCCGGGAGAAGGCGGAGATGGAGCCCACGAGGAAACAGCAGCGGCCTCAGCAAGAGACGGAGCAGCAGAGAGAATCGAAGAGGTAGGAGCTCCCGGGAACCAGACCCCCTCCTCAGTTAAGAGCAGCCTCATCCAGCAGGAGGAAGCTCCTCCTCGATGGGCTCCAGAGACGACACAGATTTCAAGCAGGAAAACTGACTGAAGCCAGGAACTTTGTCCTCGTTTGTTTGTGGCTGAGAATTTAGAAGACTCTGAGTGATAGAATGTCATTGAGTTCTAGCGAAAAGTCAGGCATCTGCATTGTCCAGGATTAGTGTTGGAGACGGCGCAGAGGACACTGGCCAGGATGTACCTGGGGTGGAGTGTTATAGTTATGAGGAGAGACTGACGAGACTGGGTCTCTTTTCCTTGGAGCAGAGGAGGTTGAGCAGGGACATGGCTGAGGCATAGAATGTGGCAGGGTGTGGAGAGGGTAGACTGCAGGAACCTTTTCCATTATCCAAGGTAGAGGATATAGATTTAGATAAGTGGTAAGAGATTTAGAGGGGATCTGAGTGGGATGTTTTTCACCCAGAGAATGGTGAGTAACCTTTAATGCACTGTTGGAGAGAGTGATGAAAGCAGAATTGATCATGGCATTTTTCTGGACAAGCACCTGAATTGACTAGGCAGAGAAGGCCATGGGCCAAGGGTTGGAAGAGGTGATTAATACAGATGGGTGCCCACTGGTCAGCATGCATGTGGTGGGCCGAATGGCCTGTTTCCCTGTTGTGTGACTCTGTGACTCTAACATATCACTGATCAGTGCAATGCCTTGACTGGCACACACCCTCACACATCCTCTCCTGTAAATTTTTAAATCTCGCTCAATTTATTTCACGCTTCTCACAGGAATTTGATCAAAGATCCAATTGCTAAGTGTGATCAGGTTAGCACATAGAACAGTACAGCACAGGAACAGGCCCTTCAGCCCACAATGTGCCGAACTAATTAAACTGGTAATTAAACGCCGAATTAAACTAATCCTTCCTACCTACACAATGTCCGTATCCCTCCATTCCCTGCACATTCTTGTGCCGATCCCAAGGCCTTTTAAACGCCCCAATCGTATCTGCCTCCACCACCACCCCGGCAGGGCATTCCAGGCACCCACCCCTCTCTGTGTAAGAAACTTGCCCCACATGTTGAACTTACCCCCTCTCAAATGCAAGTCCTCTCATATTGGACATTTCGACCCTGGGAGAAAGATACCGGCTGTCTACCCTAGGTTCTTAGCATGTGGGTTGAGTGTGACATCAGGTATGTTCCAAGCACTCCATGTGTTTACATGCATGATCCACTCTTGCACACGGAGGTGTCCAGGTATGAGCTGATTGGTCAAACGGTGTGCAACGCACATTTTGACATCCGGCACAAATTCCATTTTAACTTGTGCGCCCCCCTGAACAATGATCACTGACCGCACGAAGATGTCCGCTGGCAGGTGGATGGGGCGTGCTTCTACCTGGAGTCAAGTGGAGGAGGCTGAGCTGGTCCAAGGTCCTGAGGTCAAGCCACAGGGGTTGTTGTTCATGTTGGAATCCCTTGAGAAATATCCTTACCCTTCACTCCCATCAGCCCGCTCCCTGCAGGCTGCTCTTCAGGCCTCCTTGACCAGACCCTGGGTCTATCCAACCTCCAGCTGCCCCCTCCGCCTTCACTGACTCAGCCAAGTGCGTCCGTGACCCAACGGTACAACTGGAAGCCTCGCCATCCCGTTGCCCTGAATAAACCCTAGCGATTCCATATTTCCCTCCCACCCCATTGAAGGTCCCATCCACCCTAGCCCAACTCACTGTGGCCCCTCTCAGTTGCACGCTCTTCACCAACCCTTGATCACTGACCAAGCTGAACTCTTCCAGAGTGGTGGAGCCAGTGGGGGTAATGTGTAGAGCAGGAGCCAGGCAGTAGAGGCTGTACAATGGCTTATTTCCCAGTTTGTTCTCCACTGCTGCATTAGGGTTGACACTGGTGCTCTCTGCTCAAGGTAAAAGTGCTACTGTATGTCTTTGTTTCCTTGGGCGGAGGCCAGTGCTGGGGTGGGTATGAAGGTTGTGAGCTTCCCTAAGGCTTGAGGAATGACAGACTGCACTGAGGTTCCCAGTGAGGACTTATATCCCTGCATGAACCACAAGGGGCATCACCCCCAACTGGTCTGTGCCAATCAGCTGCACAAGTAAATGCTTCCCAAAGTAAATCCTTGATCATGAGATCCCAAAGCCATGTGGTGTCAAGAATGGTCATTGTTGCCCCAGTTGTTGCCACCCTGCCTGAGTCCAGAGCCAGCCAAGGTTGTGGAGTTGTAGTCACAGAAACGGGCCCCCGGACTCATCCGGTCCGTGCCGAAATTCCTTAAAGTCACTACTTTCCGGGGAGCTTGGAAAACTTCTCGATCCAGCTTTTCCATCACATTCCAGCTGTTCTTCCTCATGGAAGGCTGTCTGTAGGAGAACATGGGCTGTTCCTTTATGACTCCTTGTCCATTGCTCCGGCCAGTATAACTGATGTTAATTCACTGACTTAATGTTAGCTCATTACCCAATGTTAGTATAGTGTCTGGAATTAGCATTCTTCTGTATTCCCACCATATTTCTTGCTAGCAGACTGTTTACGGTGAGTGTATCTGAGCGGTTTATGTGGTGTTCAGTTGCATTCACAGATCCTTGTGTAATGAAGCCCTCTGCACCCACGTGCGTCAGAGCCTGGACAACCTTCAGGCATGGGCTGATAAGTGGCAAGTAACATCCATGCCACACCTTGCTGCTTCACACAGGAGAGAGTCTAACTCGACCCTAACCCCTCTCCACCCCACCCTGTGTGATACTAAGTGGCAAGATGATCACCAAGACGTGCCACCTGGGGGTGGAGAGTCTGTCAGTGGTTAGTAGATTGTCTCTAGGATCATAATCCCAGCTGTGGAGGTGCTGAACTTGTAGCCCCCTCGGCTGTTGCAGTGAATTGGATGCACGTTCCCCGATGACCAACGCTTTCACCTCCCTTCCACAGGCAGAGAGCTCCAAGAACCCCGATCAGGTCTACAATGTCATGTTTGTTGGGAATACCAATGCTGGGAAAACATCCTTCATCCAGCATTTCTGTGATGGCAATTTCCAGCCAGGATTACCTTCCACGATAGGTATGGTGACATCGGTCAAAGCGGATCGTTTAAAGGGAATGTATTTGTTGTACGGCCACAGTCTGTGGGAGAGATACCCTGTCAGGTGGTCCTGGCTAGTTCCACAAATCACATTAAACTACGTTTCACTGAATGCCAAGTCACACAGATATCCTGTTCATATTTTCCCTCCAAATGAGCAAGTAGTTTCAAGCATATTTACCTTGATTGTTCTACATTTTATCCTCATTCATCCACCCAATCAGACCATAACTGATAGCAGGCTCACTGCATGAACTACCAGCTGTGGAAATGGATTCCAGTGCTTCACAACTCAGTAGAGGTTACTCCTGACTTCTTTTGTAATCACCTTAGTTGGGTACTTCATAGAAGGTAGAACAGTACAGCACAGGAACAGGCCCTTCTGCCCATGATGATGCACTGAACTAATTAAACTAGTAATTAAATGCCTAACTAAACTAATCCCTTCTGCCTACACAATGTCCACATCCCTCCACTCTCTGCACACTCACGTTCCTATTTAAGAGCCTCTTAAACGCCTCTGTCATATTTGCTTCCACTTAACGTCACTTCTTTAAAGGCTCTTCAGCAACAGGAGGCTTCTCTGGGTCTAGGGTCAGAAATGCAGTCTCCACACTTAACCTCAAATAGTTCGAAAGGAGAAGTGGGGGTGGCATTATAACCCAGAGGGAGCCGCACCCTAAAGCAAAGAGTCAATGTGCAGTCACCATAGCCTGGAGCACAGTGAGTTACGGTGACAGTATTAGTTCTCCCTAAGCTGCAGATCAGAGGTACACACCGGGTCCCAGACACAGACCCGGGACAGGGGTACACACCAGGTTCCACACACAGACCCAGGACAGGGGTACAGACCGGGTCCCACACACAGACCCGGGACAGGGGTACACACCCGGTTCCAGACACAGACCCGGGACAGGGGTACACACCAGGTTCCACAAACAGACCCAGGACAGGGGTACACACCGGGTCCCACACACAGACCCGGGACAGGGGTACACACCGGGTTCCACACACAGACCCAGGACAGGGGTACAGACCGGGTCCCACACACAGACCCGGGACAGGGGTACACACCGGGTCCCAGACACAGACCCAGGACAGGGGTACACACCGGGTCCCAGACACAGATCCGGGACAGGGGTACACACCAGGTTCCAGACACAGACCCGGGACAGGGGTACACACCTGGTCCCAGACACAGACCCGGGACAGGGGTACACACCGGGTCCCAGACACAGACCCGGGACAGGGGTACACACCGGTTCCCAGACACAGACCCGGGACAGGGATACACACCGGGTCCCAGACACAGACCCGGAACAGGGGTACACACCGGGTCCCAGACAGACCCAGGACAGGGGTACACACCGGGTCCCAGACACAGACCCGGGACAGGGGTACACACCGGTTCCCAGACACAGACCCGGGACAGGGATACACACCGGGTCCCAGACACAGACCCGGAACAGGGGTACACACCGGGTCCCAGACAGACCCAGGACAGGGGTACACACCGGGTCCCAGACGCAGACCCGGGACAGGGGTACACACTGGGTGTCAGACACAGATCCGGGACAGGTGTACACACCGGGTGCCAGACACAGACCCGGGACAGGGGTACACACCTGGTCCCAGACACAGACCCGGGACAGGGGTACACACCGGGTCCCAGACGCAGACCCGGGACAGGGGTACACACTGGGTGTCAGACACAGATCCGGGACAGGTGTACACACCGGGTGCCAGACACAGACCCGGGACAGGGATACACACCGGGTCCCAGACACAGACCCGGAACAGGGGTACACACCGGGTCCCAGACAGACCCAGGACAGGGGTACACACCGGGTCCCAGACGCAGACCCGGGACAGGGGTACACACTGGGTGTCAGACACAGATCCGGGACAGGTGTACACACCGGGTGCCAGACACAGACCTGGGACAGGGGTACACACTGAGTCCTGAAGTACAGTGTGGACTTTCCTGTGAGTGTTTGGACTGGGGGACAAGAACACATTGATGAACCAGCACACTGCATGGTAATACTAGGCAGTACTCGGCAGCTACCAGTATGTTTGGATCTGAATCCAACATCCTCTGACTCAGAGATAAGAGAGGAACACTGGGTTATAATGACTCTGTGACAATGGCATTTGAGAGCAGCAGCAAGCCGAGTCTGGAGTCAAACCACATCCCGCCGTGGAGAGTTAGTCCTTCAATTCAGGAGGTGTGAAGCTGTCATCATTGTTTATTAGTTAATCCGTTCTCCCATTACTGCAGGGATAGACTATCGAGTGAAGACCCTGAAGGTGGAGAACAGGCACATCGCCCTCCAATTGTGGGACACTGCAGGTCAGGAGCGGTAAGTGAGTCTCCAACAGGAAGCAGATGCCACTGGTTGTCCGGTTAATAAGTCATGGCACAAAGCAAAAGATTGATCATCTGTACATCAGGGAAGTGATGCTGAGGGTGGGGGCGGGGGGGGGGGAGTGTAATGAAAGAGATAGGAAGAGAGAGGGAGGGAAAGAATGTGTGTTTGAGTGTTTGAGAGAAGATCTGTGTGTGTGAGAGAGAGAAAATGTGTGTGAGAGAGAATGTGTGTGAGAGAGAGAGAATGTGTGTGTGAGAGAGAGGGAGAGCATGTGTGAGAGAGAATGTGTGTGAGAGAGAGAGAGAATGTGTGTGAGAGAGAATGTGTGTGAGAGAGAGAGAATGTGTGTGTGAGAGAGAGAATGTGTGTGAGAGAGAATGTGTGTGAGAGAGAGAATGTGTGTGAGAGAGAGAGGGAGAGCATGTGTGAGAGAGAATGTGTGTGTGAGAGAGAGAGAATGTGTGTGAGAGAGAATGTGTGTGAGAGAGAGAGAGAATGTGTGTGAGAGAGAGAGGGAGAGCATGTGTGAGAGAGAATGTGTGTGTGAGAGAGAGAGAATGTGTGTGAGAAAGAATGTGTGTGAGAGAGAGAGATAATGTGTGTGAGAGAGAGAATGTGTGTGTGAGAGAGAATGTGTGTGAGAGAGAGAATGTGTGTGAGAGAGAGAATGTGTGTGAGAGAGAGAGGGAGAGCATGTGTGAGAGAGAATGTGTGTGTGAGAGAGAGAATGTGTGTGAGAGAGAATGTGTGTGAGAGAGAGAGAGAATGTGTGTGAGAGAGAGAATGTGTGTGAGAGAGAGAATGTGTGTGAGAGAGAGAGGGAGAGCATGTGTGAGAGAGAATGTGTGTGTGAGAGAGAGAGAATGTGTGTGAGAGAGAATGTGTGTGAGAGAGAGAGAGAATGTGTGTGAGAGAGAGAATGTGTGTGTGAGAGAGAGAATGTGTGTGTGAGAGAGAGAATGTGTGTGTGAGAGAGAGGGAGAGTGTGTGTGAGAGAGAATGTGTGTGAGAGAGAGAGTTGTAAGGAAATTTGGAACTGGGAGGGGTCAGAGGGACTTCCAAGGGAGACTCCAAGTTGGGGGAAATTTTTGGGGTGTCAGGGAAACATTGATAGCGGGAGAGAGAGATTGGAGATTTGGGAGGGTTGACGAGGTGAGACTGGGTTAGACATTGACCAGGAGGGGCTGGGGAAATCTGGGTCCAGGCCGACATTGGTGGGAGCCCAGGGAGATAAGTGGTTGGGGGTGGTGGTGGTAGTTTGATGGGTGAGTCAGAGCGAGCTGGGGAGGGGGAGATGCTGGGGTCCCTGCAAGACCCAAAGTGGGGCTCCAGTTGTCAAAGTCAAAGTCGAGTTTATTGTCATGTGCACAAGTCCATGTGTGCACAGGTGCAGTGAAAAACTTACTGGCAGCAGCATCATAGGCACATAGCATTGTATAGGCAGCATTAACAAGAAAAACATAAATTAAATATAAATTATGCACAATTTTTACAAGAAAGAATATAATTAGAACAAAACAAAACAAAGTCATCTCTTTTATTAAGCATCTAATTAATTAATTAAAAATAAAAATTAGTGCAAAGTGGTCATAGTGTTGCTAAACCGAGGTAGTGATTAGGGTTTTGCCAGTTGGTTCAAGAACCGAATGGTTGAAGGGAAGTAGCTGTTCCTGAACCTGGTGGTGGGGGACTTCAGGCTCCTGTACCTCCTGCCCGATGGTAGCTGCGAGAAGATGGCACGGCCCGGATGGTGGGGATCTTTGATGATGGATGTTGTCTTCTTGAGGCAGCGCCTCCTGTAGATACTGCCGATGGCGGGGAGGGATGTGCCCGTGATGTACTGGGCAGAGTCCACTGCAGGGAGGACATTCAGTTACCTCGATGAGCTGGAACAAACGTTCCACCCCACCTGGAGCACTGGCAGTGCTGGACGTGTACACACCTACAAATCCGAGGCTCCCTTTAGCTGCCGGGTTTCCAAGTCATGGGTAGCACCATCAGCCGAGGTTAAAGGTGGAATAAAGGGAAACAGAAGGAGGTGTGCAGTCTTGTCAACACATTAGAATTTGTCCTCAGCTCTTAACAACCAGATGAATTTCTTAAGAACCAAACTTCCTTTAACTGCAATTATCCCCACTCATGGCAGTTTAGTTTTCCCTTTTAATCCCAAATCTTTGCTGCTTCCCAGTTAAAACACTCTGTGGATCTGCAATGGAGGGATACGTGATTCCCCATCAGTCTTTGGGCAGTCTATAGTGTCGTCCATGCCCCCTGTTTGATGCCATCTTACTGTCATCTCACAGGTTCCACAGTGTGACCAAACAGTTCTTCAGGAAGGCTGACGGGGTGATTGTGATGTACGACATTGCATCCTCGAGCTCATTCATAGAGGTGCGCTACTGGCTGTCCTGTGTCAAGGTAAGGAATGCAGCCCTTGTCCTACTTAGGCCCTAGAAATAACCTGGATTAGATGCTGGAGCCAGGGCAGGTCTTAAAGATACGAGGGGCACATACGTCCTCCGCTGCTAACCGAGGTAAGTCAGAACATTGATCCAACTGTGGTTAAGGGAGGTTTTAAGCATGCAATGCCGTGTTGAGTTTGACAATGCAACTTCTATTTATACAGTCCCTTGAATATCAAGCAAAGTTTAAAGCAGAGACACGAGGTAATGTGAGGGCAGGAGGCTGTAGGTTTTGTCAAAGAGGCAACCAGGAGAGTGTTGTCCCAGTGGCAAGGAGTTGGAAGGTGACTCTATAGTCACCCCTAATGAAGGTAGCAGATAGACTGAGAAGGGCAAGGAGGAATGGGTTATTCTTGCCTTCATCAGAACCAAATAGGATGTAGTTCAAGTTCATTGCCATGGGCATACATACCCAGGCTATAAATGCCATGAAAATTAGCTTTTTGCAAAGGCAGCACAGTACGTTACAGACATGACAAACGTAAGGTCAAATTAACATAATGTACACAACAAAATAGACAAAACTTAACACATCAGTGTAAGTTGAGGGAAATATATTCCGAGGTAGTGCTAGGGTTTCTCAGGTCAGTTCAAGAACCTGACGGCAGTGGGGAAGAAGCTGTTGATGAACCTTGAGGTGTGGGGTCTTCAGGCTCCTGTACCCCCTGCCTGATGACAGCAACGAGAAGAGGGGACGGCCCGGATGGTGGGGGTCCCTGATGATGGATGTTGCCTTCCTGAGACTGTGCCTCATGAGAGAGCTGCTTCTGGGGCTCAGGACTGGATTATACAAGGATACGGTGTAATTGGTTTATTATTGTCACATATACCGAGATACAGTGATAAACTTTGTTTTGCATGCCATCCATACAGGTCATTGCAAGACATCAGTACATCGAGGTAGTACAAGGGAAAAGCAATAATCGAATGCAGAATGTAGCGTTACAGTTACAGAGAAAGTGCAGTGCAGGTAGACAGAGGGGGGGTGTGGGTGGACGGTTAGCGGAAGGGGTCCAACCTGCGAGGCAATGAACGAAAAGCGGAACCCTGGAAGAACTGAGCGGGTCAATCAGCATCTGTGGATGCAAAAGGTTTAAGTTGACGTTTCGAGTTGACACCCTGCAATTGGATTGAAAGGGAGTGGGAAAGATTGCCTGTACATAACAGTACAAGGGGTCGGGAGGTTGGTAAGTGATAGGTGGAACCAGATAAGGAGGGGACGATGGACAGATGGAAGCAGGTAGGGGGAGGGGATCGGAAAAGTAAACAAAAGGGAGAAGAAAGCTGAGCGGTCAGGCGAGTGTGTGTGGGAGCAGAGCACTGGGGATGTGGGATACCTGGAACATTTAATGTTCACACCATTGGGTTGTAAGCTACCCAAGTGGAAGATGAGGTGTTGTTCTTCCAATTTGTGCTTAGCCTCTCCGTAGCAACGGAGAAGGCCGAGGACAGACCGGTCAGTATGGGAAAGGGAAGGAGAGTTAAAATGACATCCAACCAGGAACTCAAGATGGCTGCTGTGGGCAGAGGATAGGTGCTCCGCAAAATGGTCGCCTAGTCTACGCTCGGTTTCACCGATGTAGAGGAGGCCACATCGTAAGCATTGAATGCAGTCGACCAGGTTGGAGGAGGTGCAGGTGAACCTCTTATCTCCACTGGAAAGTCTGTTTAGGTCCCCGGATGGCGGTGAGGGAAGAGGCGGAGGGGCAAGTGTTGCACCTCCTACTTTTGCAGGGGAAGTTACCAGGGGAGGGGTGGTGGGGAGGGTTGAGTGAAGCAGGGAGTCATGGAGTGAGTGGTCGCTGCAGAAAGCAGAAAGAGGGAAAGCTGTGACTGGTGGTGGGATTGTGTTGGAGAGGTTCCTTATATGGAAGGAGATGCTGGGGGAGAATGGAATGGCCTTGAACACAGAAGGAGTGAAGGAGTCTCCAGCTGAGATGGACACGGAAATGACCGAGGACGAGAAGTTGCTCAGTGCAGAGGCTGAGAAAGGGAAGGTATCCTGGTGAGGAAGTTTTGATGAGGCTTGGATGATCGGTTGAGAATGAGGACTCGAGGGGCGAGAGGGGGGGAACAAGACGCATTGGTCAGGGCTGGGTACTGTCCCAGACGTCAGGAGAGTGAACGAGGTGTGAGAAGGTGATGAACTCACCCAGCACCAGCTCACATTTCAGTGCCAGAACCTCATCCTGCCAGTGCCAGCATTGTGCTGGCACCAGCCTGTTGGATGCCCGACTGGCTGGCGAGAATACAGATCCTGTGGCAAGGCACAGAAGGTAATGGCTTCAGTCTCCATAATATTGAGCTGCTGGAAACTGTGACTGACCAGAGGTGGGATGTCCAGCAGCGTCCTGGAATGGAAGGACTGAGTTGGAGGTGTGGGGAATGTGGGCAGAGGGGTAGTGCTGGGTACTATTGGCTCATTCCCACAGCTTATAAACAAAACAGTCACTTTTACGGTCGGAATATCAACATGTCACAGTTGCTGGAAACCTGAGATAAATACTGGAAATGCTCAGCAGGTCAGGTAGCATCTGTGGAGAGAGAAATGTTTCAGATCAATGGCCTATTGTCTGAAGTGGCAAAGGTCTGTGTGTGTGTGTGTGTGTGTGTGTGTGTGTGTGTGTGTGTGTGTGTGTGTGTGTGTGTGTGTGTGTGTGTGTGAGAGAGAGAGAGATAGAGACAGAGAGAGGCAGACAGACAGAAAGAGTGAGAGAGAGAGAGAGAGAGATACGGAGAGACAGAGACAGAGGGAGACAGAAACAGAGACATACAGAGACAGAGAGACAGAGACAGAGAGAGACAAAGAGAGAGAGACAGACAGAGAGAGGAGAGAAAGAGCAGGTTGTAAACAAGTTCAGAGGCATGGAGAAGGAGTAGAGAGTGACAGTCTGTGATGAGGCAGTAGTTGGGTTTGATTAAATGACGGAAGAGATGGGTGTAAAACAAAGTGGGTGATAATGAGGCAAGAAAATTTGGGTCTAAAGGAAGTGCAAATAGGAATAAGAGGATCAAAATGTGAAATGGTTGCTGAGTAGGGAAGACTGTGATGTGCCAGTTCGAAAGGTAACCTGCTATCCCTTGAACTAAAGCTGTCCACCGTCAGAGTGGTGAAGGAGACAAGGACGAAAAGATCCGACTGGGAGTAGGACGGGGAATTAAAATTTGAGGCAACCAGAAACTCAGGGCCATTCTTGTGATGTTCCAGAAGGGGTCTGGTCTCTCCGCTGTCAAGGAGGCCAAAACACAGGGGGAGAATACAATGAATAAAATTGGAAGGAGTAGAGGTGTTGCAGGAGGATTGATTGGAGGCTGGACAGTGGGAGGAGAGGAGGACAGGTAACGGCATCTTCTGTCCTGGAACAGCAAGGTGTGGCTACAAGAGAAGGGATACTGGTGGTGAATGAGAAATGAATCAGAGATGGACATTCCAGTGCAATACAGGGTGTGGGTGAGCTGTTCAACTGAGGCCCTTTGGATGGACAATATAGACCCCGTGGCAGAACCGAAAACCAGGAGAGCTAGAATTTTAAGGACAGGAGAGTGTACTGGTCAATACTTACCCCTCAGTCAACGATCACCATCAATTGGTTGATGGTAAATTGGCTTCTGTGTTTACCTGGATTGAACAAAAATGGCTTCCATGTGCTGAGCATATAGTAGGTGCAATAATTAATTTACTAAATAAGCTATCAAAGAGCAAACCCCAATGACTAGTTCATCTTAAATTATCAATTGCCAGTTTCAAGAACATGCATGTAACAAGGCTTCCTCTCCCTAGCTCCTCTCTTTCCATCTCTCCACCTCCTCTGTATTTTTCCTTCTCTCTTTCCATTTGTTTCTCTTCCTTTTTTTTCTTCTCTCCCTCTCTCCGCCTTTCTCCCTTTTGTCTTTCTACCCCTCTGCTTTCTCTCTGTCTTGGTGCCCTCTCCTCCATCTCTCTCACTTTCTATGTTGGGACATTTCGCTCCCTGCTGCCTCTCGCTCTCTCCCTCTGCTTCTCTTCAGTTGTTTAATTCCTTTTTGTTGTTTATTTGTCTCTTTCTCTTTCTGCATTCCCCCTCTCCCTCTCTATTTGTTTATTTTACCATCTTCATCTTTTTCCCTCCCTCTCTCTCTCCTCTCCTTTCTCTTCCCCTCACTCTTTCATCTCTTCTGGCACTCCCTCTATCCCTGTAGTGCTCTCTGTCCCTCTCTCTCTGTTTCTTATGCACATCTCTCTTTCTCTCCTCCTTTAGGAAGCGGCATCTGATGAGGTCTGTATTCTCCTGCTGGGAAACAAGCTGGATGAAGCTGCCCACCGTCAAGTCACCAGATCTGAGGGAGAACGACTTGCTCAGGTTGGTTGAAACTGGCATCTCCACCACCATCTTTCCTCCGTCAACACTGCACCGCTGAAGGTGCTGACCCATTGCAGAGACCGAGACCCCATGGGTGGGCCCAAGGAATGAGTGAGGGCAAATTATTCATCTTCAGTGCTGAGGCCTCGACTGATGCCACACATCCCGTTGGAAGTGTGGACTCCAGGTAGCCCTTAGGAAGAGGAGTTTGTCACCTTGACCTGAAGCCGATCTTCTTCCAATGGACTTCCAACTACCTGAAGCGGAGCCACAGGCTTCCAGTTGGAATGAACCCTGCTGAGGGAATGCTCACCCAGCCAATCATGAGTGAGCAACACACGAGATGCTGGAGGAACTCAGCAGGTCAGGCAGCATCTGCGGAGGGAAATGGACCGTCGACATTTCGGGTCGAGGCCCTTCATCTGGGTTCCCACGCTGACTGTCCATTTCCCTCCACAGATGCTGCCTGACCCACTGAGTTCCTCCAGCATCTTGTGTGTTCTGCGATCTCTCGTGTCTCCAAATCACTAGTGAGACTGGAACACCCCTCTCCCACTGCACTGGGTACGTTGACCTTGAGCAACCAGGTCCTACTAGCAGGCATGCATTTAAGGTGAGAGGGGTCAGTTCAAAGGAGGTGTGTGGGGTAAATTTTTTACACAGAGAGTAGTGAGTGCCTGGAATGTGCTGCCAAGCGTGGCAAATATAATAGAGGCTCTATGAGGCTCTTAGATAGGCACAAGAAAATGCAGCGAATATAGGGATATGGACATTGTGTAGGCAGAAGGGATTAGTTTAGTAAGCTGTTTAATTAGTTCGGCACAACGTCATGAACCATAGGTCCTGTTCCTGTGCTGATCTGTTCTATGTATTACTGGTGGAAGGGGTGCTAGCGGTAACCTGAGTACCAGGTTGTGAAGTAGTGATCATGTTCCAGTGACTATATGCCTGATTCAACAACTGTGCAGTGTGGGAAGTCCTCACCCCTTCTCTCTCTCTCTCTTTCTCTCTCTCTCTCCAGGAGTACAACATTTTGTTCTATGAATGCAGTGCATGCACTGGTCAAAACATCATCGCCTCCATGGTTCATCTCTCAAAGTAAGTGAAGCAGGGTGGGGTGCAGAGTTTCCTGTGTGATGCACGGGTCACTTTTGTTGCTTTCTGTGGCTTGCCCCTGCCGTCTGGTGCTGACACACTTCCTGGTGCTCTCTGGTCTTCACCATAATCTCTGGGTGGCAGAGTGGCGCAGCGGGTAGGGCCGCTGCCTCGCAGCACCAGAGACCTGGGTTCGATCCTGACCGCAACCGTTGTCTGTGCGGAGTTTGGGTATACTTCCTGTCACCGTGTGGGTTTCCCTGGGGTGCTGTGATCTCCTCCCACACGTGGGCTGGTAGGTTAATTGGCCAGTGTAAATTGTGCCTCGTGTGCAGGGGAGTGGTTGAATCTGGGGGAGTTGATGGGAGTGTGGGGAGAATAAAATGGGATTAGATTAGTGTCAACTGGAAGTTGATGGTTAGCATGGATTCGGTGGGCTGAAGGGCCTGCTTCCCTGTTGTGTCTCTTTATGACTCCATGGATGCCTTTACAGATCGCTGAAACAGCAGGAAGAGAGGATGCAAGGACTGCCGGTGGAGCTGGTGAAGAGGCCTGAACGGAAACGGAAATGCTGCACGTAGTCCAATGACAACCCTCAGCCGTGGGATGGGACACAATGCTGAGATATCGTCACACCACACTGTCCCATTGCGGTGGGGTGGGATGCAATGCTGAGATATCGTCACACCACACTGTCCCATTGCGGTGGGGTGGGACGCAATGCTGAGATACCGTCACACCACACTGTCCCATTGCGGTGGGGTGGGACGCAATGCTGAGATACCGTCACACCACACTGTCCCATTGCGGTGGGGTGGGACGCAATGCTGAGATACCGTCACACCACACTGTCCCATTGCGGTGGGGTGGGACGCAATGCTGAGATATCGTCACACCACACTGTGCCATCGCGGTGGGACACGGCGCTGAGATACCGTCACACCACACTGTCCCATCGCGGTGGGACACGGCGCTGAGATACTGTCACACCACACTGTCCCATTGCGGTGGGACACAGTGCTGAGATACCGTCACACCACACTGTCCCATCACGGTGGGATGGGACGCGGTGCTGAGATATCGTCACACCACACTGTCCCATTGCGGTGCGGTGGGATGCAATGCTGAGATACCGTCACACCACACTGTCCCATTGCGGTGGGATGGGACGCGGTGCTGAGATACCGTCACACCACACTGTCCCATTGCGGTGGGGTGGGATGCAATGCTGAGATACCGTCACACCACACTGTCCCATTGCGGTGGGGTGGGATGCAATGCTGAGATACCGTCACACCACACTGTCCCATTGCGGTGGGGTGGGACGCGGTGCTGAGATACCGTCGCACCACACTGTCCCATCGCGGTGGGACACGGCGCTGAGATACCGTCACACCACACTGTCCCATCGCGGTGGGACGCAATGCTGAGATACTGTCACACCAAACTGTCCCATCGCGGTGGGATGGGACACGGTACTGAGATACCGTCACACCACACTGTCCCATTGCGGTGGGACGCGGTGCTGAGATACCGTCACACCACACTGTCCCATTGCGGTGGGGTGGGACACGGTACTGAGATACCGTCATCTTACCCCCCCACCCTGTCCCTTCCTTCCACCTATCCCTTTCCCCTGTCCTGTCACTCCATCCCATCACTCCGTCCCACCACCCTGCCCCGTCACCCTGTCCTGCCACTTTGTCCGGTGATCGTTCTCTTGCCACCGTCTCACTACATTGTCCCATCTCACCGTTCCATCACCACCTGACTCAGTCTCTGTCTCACTGTCCCATCCCACTCCCCTGCTGACTACCCTGCCTCACTGTCCTGCCACACTCTCCTAGCACCAAGTTCTCCCGCCTGTGTCGGAACACCCTCCATTACACCGTCTTACAATTGTCTTATATCACAAGTCCCTATTGCACCGTCCTCTCCCTGTGTGATGTCCCACTGTGGATTATCCAGACCCAGTGTAGAATTCCCCACAGTGCCATGGTGCAGTGTATCCAAGCTCAGGAGGGTACTGCACGCATTCAGGGATTACATGGCCTTACTTATAGAACCATAGAACCATACAGCACAGAACAGGTCCTTCGGCCCACCATGTTGTGCCATCCATCAAACCACCCTCACACTACCTAACCCCTTCCTCCTGCATATCCCCCCATCCCACACTCCTCCATATGCCTATCCAACAAGCTTTTGAACCTGTCCAATGTATCTGCCTCCACCACCACCCCAGGCAGTGCATTCCATGCACCAACCACTCTCTGGGTGAAAAACCTCCCCCTGACATCTCCCCTGAACCTGCCACCCATAACCTTAAAGCCATATGTCAATAAATTGGAGGAGTTGGAGATACAAAGCGTGTCCCAGTGGGTTCTGGGCTCCCTCCAAAGTGTCAGAGTTACACTATTGGTGGAACCTGCTTCAGCATCAGGTCAGGATAAACCCTGGGCAAGCCTCTTGATCTGTACCCCTGTCCATGGACTAGATGACCACTTGCTCCAGCAGCAACACTCTGCGCTGTCCATCTGCAGGAGGCCTGGCACTGACTCACCAAGGTAGCGCCTGCCCTTTCCCGCTGAGTTACATGGCATCCGGAGTTTTCAACCAATAACTAGTCCTGCATCAGCACTGATTCCAGATCCTAATGTCTTCCACAAACACCTTCAGCACACGTCACTGGAGTGCAGTGACACCATAAGGCTTCGCTAGTTCGCCAGCACCTTCATAAGGGCAATAAGGAATGGCTATTAAATGCTGGCTTGGTAGCAATGCCCACTTTCAGTTAAAGCTAGAACCTCCTCCTCTGTCCCTCTTCTCTCTCCTCCTGATCTACCCAGTCCCTCAGCCCCCATCACCCCAACTCTTCCCCCTCCCCCCACCCTCGCCACCTGCCCATCACCCACACTCTCCTCCCACTGGTTCCCCTCCATCCCCCCCCCCCCCCATTGTTCCCACCTGCCCTCCCCACCTCCCTCACACGATCCCACCTTCCTCTCCCATCAGATTCCACCCTTGGTCACCTCCACCAGTCACCTCCCAGCCTCTGTCGCCTCTCCCCTCTCCCCTCCTCCATCTGTCTATTGCCCCTCTTCACCTGGATCCACCTATCACCTGCCAGCTCTTGCTCTGCGCTCTGGCTATCTCCCCTCTATCTTTCAGTCCAGATGAAGAGTCTCGACTTGAAATGTTGCCTTTCCATTTCCCTCCAGAGATGCTGTCTGTGACTACAGATTCCAGCATCTGCAGTGTTTTATGTCTCCACCCCTACAGGTGTACCAGTTCAGTGGTTCACCAAAGGCCGTTTAAGAGTACCGCTGGGTGGTTCAGGACTGTTGAGCCCCAGGGAGTTGTGGGTTACTGAAATAAATGACCTTTCAGAAGGAACAGCCTTTCCTTTGAGGTCTGCACCAGTGTAGAAGGAAGCCACCTCATGTCTGGGGTAAGAATCCCATTGGATGGGGAAGGGGAATTGAGGTTCAGGGCCGATGGATCGGCAGTGGGATTGAGGTGGGAGTTGGCTATCAGGATTGTGGTGTTAGGAGTAGGATCAACATTCAGGGTTGTGGGGGGGTGGGGGGAAATAGTCGGAGGAGGGAATCGGAGAGGAGCAGTCAGGTGATAGGATTGGCAGTCAGTGGTAGTTACCAATAGTCACGGTGAGGTCGCATTAGCTGGGGCTGTGCAATCAGTGTTTGTGGGTGGTGGATGCTGGGGGAGGGATGTGTTGGGTCAGTAGATTGTTGGGAGGAGGAAAACAGTTCAGATGAAGGTTGTGAGCCTGCGTTGCCTGGGAAACGGTGGGTGGTGGAGAATCTGAAGGAGACTTCCCAAAGAGAGCCCACCGAATTAGTTTCCACAACCTGCCTGGGACTTGCCCAGATGGGTTGCCGTTAAACCACACACACACACACACACACACACACACACACACAGACACACACACACACACACACACACACACACACACACACACACACACGCAGGATTTGGCTGTGGTGACCTGTACACTGTGGGATATCATGTGGCGCTGAAGGTCCTGAACATGGCATCCAGCCACATGTAAACCACTGTATAACCCGGACACGCACCATGGTCACAAACTTTGTGCAACTTGTAAGAAGTTATCTTTATTTTATCATTGAAATTGTATCACAGAGCACTGAAAGAAATGATGATACCAGTCCAATTCTAGGTCTAACTTGTGTACAACTGTTAAAGTTAATACTGTATAGAATCCTGAGTGACTTATTTCTATAGCATGCAGATGTGATTCCTGATTCGATGCACGCCTGGCCCCTCATTTACTCGGTATCTCACACTCCCACATGCACAGGTCATGCTTTCACTGGTTCTGTATCCTTGGTAAATTTGCTGTGTTTGAAAATATTTTACAGAAATAAAAGTGCCTTTGATCCGTTCAGTCTACTGTTCCTCTCTGATCAGGCTGTCAGTTCGGATGTGGCCTCCAAATACAAACCAGGGAAAGGGTCAGTGGCAATCTGCTCAAGGATTTTTCTTGACAGATAAGCTTAGCCAAATATTCCGTAGAAAGTGGAGAAACACCAAAGAAATTCCCAGCTGTGGAGTCTTCTGGGTACAGGGTTTATACTGTAGATAAACAGAGACCCTTATAAAAAGATGGCTTAATACTTTGGGTCTTTTGCTTTGATCATTTATTCAGCCCTGTATCCCAGCAACATGATGCAGCACAGTAGCACAGCGGGTAGAGCCACTACCTCACAGCGTCGGAGACCCGGGATCAATCCTGACCTCAGACACTGTCTGTGTGGAGTTTGCCCGTTCTCCCTGTGAGGGAGTAGGTTTCCTCTGGGTGCTCCAGGTTCCTCCCACGTCTCAAAGACGTGCGGCTTGGTGGGATAATTGGCGGCAGTAAATTGCCCCTTGGGTGTAGGTGAGGGGTAGAATCTGGGGAGAGTTGATGGGAATGTGGGGAGAATAGGTTACAGGGAAAACTAGTGAGGAGTGAGATTGCAGAGTGAGCTGGCATAGATCAATGGGTTGAATGGCCTCATAGATTCATGTCGTACGGAAACAGGTCCTTCAGCCTATCGAGTCTGTGCCGACCATCGAGCACCCATTTAAACTAATCCTACACCAACCCCATTTGGCGGGCAGGGGGAGGGGTGTGCGATTAGGTTGGGGAGGTGAGAGGTTCGCCGGGGGGGGAGGTGGTGGTGGAAATGTTCCCTGTTTTTTTTCCCCTTTTACAGAGGAGGTTTATTTGGTGATTACCACATCGCATTGTTACAATACTTCAGTAGTCCATGGTTCACACTATTTACAGTCAATAGCTTCAATTTACCACACAGCCCATCTCTCTGTCCAGAACGCACTCGAGCCCCTGTACCCATGTACCCGAGGATACCACGTGCTCCTTCTCCAGGGACACACGGGTACACACATAAGCCCGGAAGGGGGGCAGGCAATCAGCTCGGGCAGAGCCCTCGACTGCCCGCTGCCTGGACCCGTGAGTGGCCGTCTTGGCCAGGCCCAGGACCAAACTGACCATGAGATTCCCCCCTCTGAGCGACACACCCCCACTCCCCCCACTGCACCGGGTGACCGGAGATCAGGAGCGTGGGGCTGAAGTGCAGCCAAAACCCGAGGAGCAGCCCCTTCAGATACTAAAATAGAGGCTGCAACCTCTCACACTCCCGACACACACGATACATCGACTCCTCCCTGTCGCAGTACTGCTCTGTCAACGGCGATGTTCCCTGTGATGTCTTTGGTGGTTCTCCAAGGCGGTCCGGGACGTCCTGAGCCGTGAAGGGGTGTCCCTGCGACACACGAGCCGCTCCCCAGGAGAGGCGGGCGGTGGGTGCCCTGTCTCCTCCAGTCCAACAGGGGGCGAGGGGGCTGGAGCAGAGGCGGTGACCCCGGCTCGGGTCGAGGGTGGGGGATCGAGCAGCCCAGGCGCTCGTTGCCGGGGGTGAGTTGGTTGGGGACGGTGGGGGGGGGGGGGGGCGGGGGGGGAGAGGGAGAGGGGAAGGGGCAGCCCAGTGAGGGAGGACCTCCCTCCCCACCAACCCCCAGGAGCCCTCCCAACACACAGCCCACAGGAGGAGCTGGGGCCCGGGACTGTGGTGGTGCCCATTACACAGGAGGTAATTCGGCCCATTATCTCTGCTAGCTCCATGTACAACAACCCCTTCCCCACAACAACCCCTTCCCCACACCCCGGGTTGTGCCTGCCAATATCCCCTGGAAGACGGCGACCATGAAGATCCTTCGGCGCTGTGCAGCTGGAGAAAGGATTAACCTGGCGTCAAGGATTTCCTTTTTGTTCATTCAAGGGATGTGGGCTTCGCAGGCTGAGCCAGCATTTAATGACCCATCCCTGGTTGCCCTTGAGGTGGTGGTGAGCTGCCTCCTGGAACTGCTGCAGCCCTTGAGGTGTGGGTACATCCACAATGCTGTTAGGGAGGGAGTTCCTGGATTTTGACCCAGCGACGGTGAAGGAACGGCGATGTACTTCCAAGTTGGGATGGTGTGTGGCTTGGAGGGCAACTTCCGGGTGGTGGGGTTTCCCATGGCTTTGCTGCCCTCGTCCCTCTAGCTGGTAGAGGCGGTGGGTTTGGAAGGTGCTGCCTACGGAGTCTCGGTGAGTTGCTGCAGTGCGTCCTGTAGACAGTACAAACTGCTGCTACTGTGTGTCAGTGGTGGAGTGAGTGAACGGTTGTGGATGGGGTGCCTGTCAAGCGGGCTGCTATGTCCTGTCTGGTGTCGAGCTTCTTGAGTGTCGTTGAAGCTGCCCTCACCCAGGCAAGTGGAGAGTGTTCCATCGCACTCCTACCTGAGCCTTGTGGGTGGTGGACAGGCCCTGGGGAGGTGAGTTCCTCACCACAGGATTCCTAACCTGCTCTTGTGGTCTCATTGTTGAATATTGTGCCATTTCCTGGCAGGAAATTTGACCCCTGACCTTCTAACGGGACGTATGATAGTCCAGAAGTGTAGTTCTGGCCTCACTGTCTGAAGATCTTTAGAACATAAGAACATAAGAATCAGGAGCAGGAGGAGGCCATCTGGTCCATAGAGCCTGTCCGCCATTCAGTGAGATCATGGCTGATCTGGCCATGGGCTCAGATCGACCTACCTGCCTTTTCCCCAGAACCCTTAATTCCCCTACTATGCAAAAATCTATCTAACTGTGTCTTAAATATATTTAATGAGGTCGCCTTTACTGCTTCCCTGGGCAGAGAATTCCACAGATTCACTACTCTCTGGGAAAAGCAGTTTCTCCTCATCTCCGTCCTAAATCTATTCCCCTGAATCTTGAGGCCACGTCCCCGAGTTCTAGTCTCACCTACCAGTGGAAACAACCTTCCTGCCTCTATCTTATCTATCCCTTTCATAATTTTATATGTTTCTACAAGATCCCCTCTCATTTTTCTGAACTCCAGTGAGTATGGTCCCAGGCGACTCAGTCTCTCCTAATAGGCTAACCCCCTCATCTCTGGAATCAACTTGGTGAACCTCCTCTGCACCACCTCCAAAGGCAGTATTTCTTTCCTCAAGTAAGGAGACCAGAACTGCACGCAGTACTCTAGGTGCGGCCTCACCAGTACCCTGTACGGTTGCAGCATAACCTCCCTGCTCTTAACTTCAATCCCTCTAGAAATGAAGGCCAACGTTCCATTTGCCTTCTTGATAACCGGTTGCACCTGCAAACCAACCTTTTGCAATTCATGCACAAGCACTGCCAAGTCCCTCTGCACAACAGCATGCTTCAATCTTTCACAAGTTAAATAATAATCTGATCTTCTGTTTTTCCTTCCAAAGTGGATGACCTCGCATTTACCAACATTATACTCCAACTGCCAGACCCTTGCCCATTCACTTAACCTATATTTACTGCATATCTCTCTGCAGACTCTCCGCATCCTCTGCACAATTCGCTTTTCCACTCAATTTAGTGTTATCAGCAAACTTAGATACGATACATTCTGTCCCATCTTCCAAATCATTAATATATGTTGTGAACCGTTGCAGGCCCAGCACTGACCCCTATGGCACCCTGCTCACCACTGATTGCCAACCAGAGAAACACCCATTTATCCCAACTCTCTGCCTTCTATTGGTTAATCAATCCTCTATCCGTGCATCCTTACCCCCAGCTCCATGCATCCTTATCTGGTTGTTCCTGTGTACTCTCAGGACAACCTGCTCTTGCTCCCCAGGGCTCTCTGAAACACTGACATCCCAGGGGCCTGCACTCAGAGGGTATCTTTGCCAGGTTAATTCTCTGCTTACACAGCACACAGCTCACACTTAACTCTGAGCCCAAAACGTTTATTCGTTAAAAAACACTACAAAAACAACCAACAGCAAACATGCTGCATCGAGTACAGAAAGAAACAACCCGGCTGAAACCAATACCCGTGCAACACTACGCCCGCAACCGCAAAACGCACGACACTTCACACCAGAATCGCGTCCGTCTCGTCCACCACACATACGATTCCCTGAGGGGCCCACCGAGCGCGGAACTCAACCAGGGTGCCCGCGGAGACCGCGCGCTCCCTCTCCAAATACACCGGTGCATCAGTACCGCCCCTTTTTTTTAATAATAAACGTTTATTCACTAAAAGCACTACAAAAGACAACCAGTGTCAATACACGACTTCTAATACAGAAAAGAAGAAACTACGCAACGACATACTACGGTAGAGAATGCAAACTAATACTACCGAAACACACACGCGACTCTACACCCGGCAACGCGACACCTCAAATAAGAATCGCGTCCGTACCATCCACGACACACGTGATCCCCTGAGGGGCCCACCGAGCGCGGAACTCGGCTAGGGTGCCCGCGGAAACCGCGTGCTCCCTAACTCTGAGCCCCTTTTGCACCTTCACTAACTTTCTGCACTTCTGTTTGTCGACACCTTCAGCGCAATGTCACGGAAATGGTCCGCAGGTGTCAGGCGGGAAGCCATGGGAACTCTGTGCAAGGAGGCCGAGAGGTTCTCAACACCCAAGACCTTATGCCCACAGAGTTTGCAGTGTCACATGCTTATAGCTCTAAGGAGCAATGCTGACACAGGCCAAATTTCACCAAGATTGGTAATTGATAATTGGTTTATTATTGTCACATGTACTGAGATACAACAAAAAGCTTTTGCTTGCCTGCCATCCAGACAGACCATTCCATACATAAGTACATTGAGCTAGTACAGGAAAAAAGTAGAATGCAGAGTAAAGTATTATAGTTGCAGAGAGAGTGAAGTGCAGGTAGACAAACAAAGT
Organism: Pristis pectinata; assembly: GCF_009764475.1. Taxonomy (NCBI): domain Eukaryota; kingdom Metazoa; phylum Chordata; class Chondrichthyes; order Rhinopristiformes; family Pristidae; genus Pristis; species Pristis pectinata. Next base: position 35,241,098 of record NC_067424.1, read on the forward strand.
GCAAGGGCCACGACGAGGTAGATTGAGAGATCAAGAGTTTGTCTTTATTGTCTTATAACAGCAGGGTAGAAGCTGTCTTTGAGCCTGGTGGTACATGTTCTCAGATTTTGGTATCTTCTGCTGGATAGGAGGGAGGGGAAGAGAGAATGTCCGGGGTGGGAGGAGCCCTTGATTATGTTGGCTGCTTTAGCGAGGGGACATCATTTTAAGGTGATTGGCGGAAGATATAAGGGGGATGTCAGGGGTAAGTTTTTTTACACAGAGAGTGGTGGGTGCATGGAACGCACTGCTGGCGGAGGTTGTGGGGGCAGATACATTAGGGACATTGAAGAGACTCTTAGATAGACACATGAATGATAGAGAAATGGGGGGCTATGTGTGAGGGAAGGGTTAGATAGATCTTAGAGCAGGATAAAATGCCAGTACAACATTGTGGGCCGAAGGGCCTGTACTATGCTGTAATGTTCTATGTTCTATGTTCTTTCCCGAGGCAGCAGGAAGTGTAGACGGAGTCAATGGAGGGGAGGCTGGTTTTCCTGATGGACTGGGCTGCGTCCAGGACTCTCTGCAATTTCTTGCACTTTCTGGCAGAGTGGTTGCCTTACCGAGCTGTGATGCATCCAGACAGGATGCCTTCGATAATGAATTTGTAAAATTGGTGAGGGTCAACAGGAACATGCCGAATTTCCTTAGCCTTCAGACCTCACAAGGGTTTCCAATCTCTTGCAAACTCACAGACAGACTCATGCGTGCCTGGACTGCTTCATCTGTGGAGGTCAGAGCCACAGTCACTTTCAGCTTCCCAGCCTCAGTCTCATCCCCAGCCGCCACTGGTGATCTCTGCCACATCTCACAGTTTGCTCTTCACTGCTGCATTAAAGAGGTCACCCGAGCTGTGTGCTCAAGGATAGAAGACGACCATCAACTGTCCATTTCAGCCCATAGGAGGAGACAGAGAGAACCCAGGAGGGCCTGCATCAGAGTTTCCTCAAAGTGCAGGCATTCATCCACTAAACTGTTTCACTATTATCTTACAGAGACCACCCTGGTATAAATAACCCTGGACGATATCTGTGGCTCCTTTTCACATCATAAGATACAGGACCAGAATTAGGCCATTCGGCCCATCAAGTCTGCTCTGTCATTCAATCATGGCTGATTTTTTTTCAACCTCATTTTCCCACCTTCTCCCTGTAACCCTTAAACCCCTTACCAATCAAGAACCCATCAATTTCTGACTTAAATACAACTAATGACTTGGCCTCCACAGCCCTCTGTGGCAACGAATTCCACAGATTCACCTCCCTCTGGCTGAAGAAATTCCTCCTTGTCTCAGTTTTAAAGGGACATCCCTTTATTCTGAGGCTGTGCCCTCAGATCATGGACTCTCCTACTAATAAACTCATACAGTCACAGGGAGAATGTACAAACTCCTTAGAGACAGTGGCCAGAATTGAACCCGGGTCGCTGGTGCTGTAATAGCGTTACGCTAACCGCTACACTACTGCGCAAATTAGAAATTATGAGAGACATAGATAAGGTGGACGGTAACAGTCTTTTCCCCAGGGCAGGAGAGTCCAAAACTAGGGGGAATAGGTTTAGGGTGAGAGGGGAAAGATTTAAAAGGGACGAGGGGCAACTTTTTCACGCAGAGGGTGGTTAGTATATGGAACGAGCTGCCAGAGGAAGTGGGTGAGGCGGGTACAACAGTGTCATTTAAGAAGCAATTGGATAGGTACAGGGGAGGGGTGGGGCTTGGAGGGATATGGGCCAAACTCAGGAAATTGGGACTAGCTGGGTGGGCACCGTAGTCAACACGGACTGGTTGGGCCAAAGGGCCTGTGCCTGTGCTGTATTGCTCTATGACTCTATAATGGAAACATCCTCTCCACATCCACTCTTTCCAGGCCTCTCAGTATCCGTGTTCATATTTTCTGTTGGTTCTGTTCTCCACCACTCTGTCAGGTCTGTCTGACCCCCTGGAAACTCTTCCACTCCTTTCTCCTACCATTGCAATGCCTCCAAAGAGGTAGGTGCTGCAATGCTTCCACTGGTAGGAGAGTCTCAAACAAGAGAACATAGTTGCAAGACGACAGAGTGGTCATTTAAAACCAAGGTGTGCAGGAATTTCTCCCCTCAGAGGTTGGTGAATCTCTGGAATTCTCATCCCTGGAAAGTTGTGGAAGCTGGTGAAATGTCAAGTGAAATTTAATGCAGGGAAGTGGGAATCTTTCATATCGATAGCAACAATGGGAGCCAAGTCGCGTAATCTTAAAGGGGGACAGGAGTAGGAAACTTGTACACAAATACTTGAGAATTGCAGCATAAGCTGCCCAGGTGCTTTGAGTAAAAGCATATAGGATCCTTACCCTTATAAATGGAGGCATCAAGTGAAACATCAAGGCAAAATGGAGTCCTTACAGGGAGAGGAGTGGGAGGAAGTGTAGCCATAGTAGCTAAAAGATAGTTGACATCCACCTCAGGTAGTAGTCAGGGTCAGTTTAACACCTCGTCTAAAGAAAGTCATCGCTGACACCACTGCAGTGCCTCAGTGGGATACCTGGGCATCAGCCAGGACTTTTGAGCTTAAATCTCTGGAGTGGGATTCAAAGGACTGTGTGCTGATAGAGAGCTGAATAACTGGGTGTCCTTGTGCACCAGCCCATGAGCAGATTTAACGGGAGGCTTAATAGAGATAAGAGTTTTGATTGAATACGTAGAAGAAATCCATTTCCATTGAGAGAGGGGTTTAAAGGAACCAGGGGAATGGAAAAGCCAGATATGCTTAACTAGGCAAGTTATTATGACTATGAAGGCACACTGGAACAGTGGTCAACACAGATTCAGAACTAACTTTCACAAGGGAAGTTACGTAAATATTGAAAAGGGGAAGGTTTGCAGTGTTGTGGGAATGGACAAGCCAATGGGACTATTTTGATCAACAAAACAATCTTCTGGAGGAACTCAGTGGGTCGAGCAGCACCTGTGGGGGGGAAGGAACTGTTGACGTTTCAGGTTGAGATCCTGCATCAGGACCGAGCCTGGGGTGAGGGATAGCCTGAATAAAGAGGAGAGGGGGAGTGGGGAGGCAGAGGCCAGAGGTGATTGACGGGCAGATCAAGCCAGGCAGGGGAGGGCATTTTGACAGCATCTTCAAAAGGCAGGCACAATAAGCTGAATGACCTCTTTCTGTGCTGGAAGCATTCATTATTCGATATATTACAGACCCAAGTATGGGCAGGCACAGCAGTGTATGGGCAGGCATGGTAGTGTAGCGGTTAGCGTAACGCTTTACAGCGCCATCAACCCAGGTTCAATTCCGGCCGCTGTCTGTAAGGAGTTTGTACGTTCTCCCTGTGTCTGCGTGGGTTTCCTCCGGGTGCTCCGGTTTCCTCCCACATTCCAAAGACGTACGGGTTAGGAAGTTGTGGGTATGTTATGTTGGCGCCGGAAGTGTGGCGACACTTGTGGGCTGCCCCCAGAACACTCTACGCAAAAAAGATGTATTTCATTGTGTGTTTCGATGTACATGTGACTAACAAAGATCTTATCTTATCTTATCTTATCATGGTTATATCTTCTCCTCTACCACCCCCTCCTCCTCTACCACCACTCTACCTCTCCCCAGAACAGGTGACTACTGACGCCAAGACGCTTCCAGCACAAGCAAGATGGCTCCATGGATGTTGCTGCTCCTGTTGACCACGTGCCTGACCATTCGCCATCAGGGAGTGAGTGAGCCAGTGACGTACACATACACCGGGGGCATCTGCACCACCAGGTGCACCAAGCAGGGGCTGGAGTTCTACTGGTGCTACAAACGGGGAGGGGACCTGTCTGTCTGGGACTACTGCTCCCCCATCTCACAAGTGGATTACACCGGCAGCTACTGCTCCAATGACTGCGTCGAGGGCTTGCTCTACGCCCACTGGTGCAACTTGGAGAAGGGCGGCTGGTCCTTCTGCAGCCTTGTCATTGGATGTTGAAGTGGTCTGACACCCGCAGTCCACCCTCGGGATACCATTTCGAGGAGACCATCTCCGACTTGGTGCGGGCTGCCTCGATGTTACTTCAGGGATTGTTGTTTTTGTTGTTGTTGTAGTTTGATGGTGTGATTCACACCGGAGGAGATTCTGAGCCTGTCAGATGCAAACCAGCTCAGGATCTTTCATCGGGACCCTTCTTCCTGCTTGTCACCTGATAATTGCTCTGGTTTTATGGGGAATGAGTTGAGCAGTGACCAGGAATGAGTCGGCCCCGTTTCTACTTCGTACCCAGTGCTCTCCAGCAGTTCTGAGGAGCTGTTATTTCAAGAGGAGACCTCCCTGGTTCCCTGGACCAACCAACATCAGCAGAAAGAGAGTATCCGATTACACTTTAGGGGAACTTAGAGCAAATTGGCCTCTGCATTTCTCGCCGTATAAAAACGGCCACACTTCAAACCTACCTTCTTGACTTAAAGCTGTTTTGGAAATTTGATGGCATGAAAGGTGCTATATAAATGTAAATCTTGCACTATTCTTTCTGTGAGGTTCCTGGGAAGATTAGATGAATAAGCTGATCTGTAGTTTAAATGGGATAGTCAATGTCCTCATGTTAAAAGGGGAGAAATCAGCCCAAAACCAGACTGATTACATTAACTGTAATTACACAGAAGGCTATCCTCTCTGCAGGTCGTTATCCTCCGCCTCAGCTCGCGCTCTCTGTAACCTTTCCCTTTCTCTCTCATGTACTTGACTTCATAGAACATAGAACAGTACAGCACAATACAGGCCCTTCAGCCCACAATGTTGTGCTGACCTTTAAACCTCGCCTAAGACTATCTAACCCCTTCCTCCCACATATCCCTCTATTTTAAATTCCTCCATATGCTTATCTAGCAATCTCTTGAATTTGACCAATGTACCTGCCTCCACCACTACCCCAGGCAGCACATTCCACACCCCAACTACTCTCTGGGTAAAAAACCTTTCTCTGATATCTCCTTTGAACTTCCCACCCATTACCCTAAAGCCATGCCCTCTTGTATTGAGCATTGGTGCCCTGGGAAAGAGGCGCTGGCTGTCCACTCTATCTATTCCTCTTAATATTTTGTACACCTCTATCATGTCTCCTCTCATCCTCCTTCTCTCGAAAGAGTAAAGCCCGAGCTCCCTTAGTCTCTCCTCGTAATTCGTACTCTCTAAACCAGGCAGCATCCTGGTAAATCTCCTCTGCACCCTTTCCAACGCCTCCACATCCTTCCTATAATGAGGGCACCATTGCTGCTCACTACAGTGACTCCATTGGGAGCAGCATCCACAATCTAACTACTCTCTGGGAGGAGGTGGAATTGGGATTGGTAAAACAACCTCAACAGCTAAGGGTATGGCTGCCATCGGTAGGGCAGTGATCAAAGGGAATGATGAACAGGCCAGACTTGGAGGTACGGAGGAAGGTCTAAGGGTTTGGATTGCTTTACCCAAGCAGAGAGTGTGTGCAGATTTGGCAGTAACTGTTCGAAGGGAAATGGATAAGAGATTTGCAAGGGAAATATCTGCATGACTGTGACTAATTCGATGCGTTGTTCAGAGGTGTTTTTCGGAGCACTGAGTGCAATTACAGTGAAGTGTCCTGAACCTGGATGGGTCTTGAGTTCGTTTGATCAATCCCACTTCCTCCTCCTTCTTCTCCTCCCCCCTGCCGAATATCTCAACTGTAGGTTGGCAAAGGAGGTGGGAGTGGGAGCAAGCCTACGTTATCAACCTTAGAACCTTGGGATCATTCCCTTAGTGGTGGTCGGGGAGGGGGGAGGCAATTTAACACAGAGAGCCATTTGGCCCACGGTCCCTATACTAGCCCTTTGAAAGTGTGATCGGATTAGACCCAATTCCTTACGCTTTCTCTGCAGTCATACAGGCATTTCCCACTGATGGGTGGGGGTGGGTGTTGATGGTTGGGAGGGGCTGTTGGTTGGAGTAGGGTGTTGGTGCATTGGGTTGAGTGTTGTCTGAGTTGGGTGTTGACAGGTTGGGTTGGATATTGATGGGCCAGGGGTGGGTGTTGGTGCGTTGGGGTGGGTGTTGGTGGGTGAAGGGGAGAGCAGTTAAAGTGTCATTATTCACCCAATTTGTATTGACATAACACAATAAACATTCTGTCTAGCACCAGGGGAACTCTCCTGGATATTAAATTTGATACCAAAAGGAGATTTTAGAAGAGATCCCAAGGAGGATGATTTTACGGAACATTTTACAGGAGTGCAGGAGGGAGGAGAGGTTTACGTACAATGTACACAGCTAAAGCAGATCAGTCACCCTGTGTTTCCCAGTGTTTGTGTTCAACACAATCCCCTCCACACCTTCCTTATCCCGTGCCATGAATATATCCCTCTGTTCTTAACCCCTTTGTGTTTGTCCCGGCTCTTAAATGTAGCCTTTATGTCCATTTATAGTATTCAGTCCTACCGCTCCTCCTGGAAGTGAGAGTCACATTTTCATCATTCCCTATATAAGGGAGTTTCTCCAGAGTTCACTACTGGATTCATTCACAATTTATTCCTTGGTTTCATTCCCCTCGAGTGGATATATAACTGTGTCCTTCTTATTAAACCCTTAGGTGCCAATGATGTGTTGGCAGGTTAATTGGCTGAGGGAACTTACCCCTTAGTGTTGGTAAATGGGAAAATAATTAAAGGGGAGTTGTTTGTCATGTGGGAAAATACATTGCAAAAGGGCGGGGCAGGGAAATAATGAGAGAGGGAATGGGGCCGATTGGGAACCAGCAGGGAGCTGATAGGCCAAATGGCCTCCTTCTGTATTAGAATGTAGAAGTAAGCCTTTCTTGATCTGAAATACATCGATTATTTTATCCTTCAGCTTTTGTTACAGACAAGGATTCCACCTGTTCAATTCAGAAGGGTTTTCGCTGGATTTCTCTCAATTGTTGAATATGCTGAAGCCAATGAATCACTCCTTACAAAAGTAAATGTTTAAAACTTTTATTTGTAGGAACAAAAACTAGACACGTGTTCTACAGAAAGTAAACACAAAGAAGGTTTCAGAGAAGAAACGTTAACTGCCATTTAAATAATAACACCCAGGGTGGCATTCAGTACAAACAATCATGCTGTATGTGAGGAAGCACCTGTAAGGTCCTGCTGTAACTGGTATTAACCATATGGGGAAATGCTTCACCGTTTCTGTGGTACATCTGCCAGTTAGTGCAGGTTTGTAGAATTTCAGTCCCAGAGTTTAGAACATTTTGGAGCAGTGACTTGGAACCAGCATCATTATATATTTAGTGGCAATTCCCAGCTCCTCTGTCTGACGGACACATCTAAGGTGTCAGACAAATCATTAAAAAGCCAAGGTCCAGGATATCCGGACTCTGTACCAGGGGCTAAAGCCTGGTGCAGGACCTAGTCGCTGAACCTTATCTTCTTCTCTGGTCTGCTTCAAACCTGTTTCCATGAAACCTTCCTGCATTTTGGAACAGTAGAAATCCTGGTCCTGAGACTCCTGGAGTTGGAAAAAACATTGGGACAGCTGGCTCAGGGGAAGCTGGGAACTGGGACAATTGGAACTGAACCACCAACAGTTCTGGAACACCATATCCCGGATATCTGCATTTGGGACTTCTGGTGCTGGGACGGCATGAGCCAGGGCTCCCAGAGCTGGGACACATAAGGTTGGGACATCTGGACCTGGAAAACCAAGACTGGGACATCTGGAGTGAGGAAAACTTGAGTTTGGTCAATTGGAGGTGGGACACATATTGGAATTTCTGGAGACAGGACAACTGGAGCTTGGTCAACTGGAGCTGGGACAGCTGGAATTGAAAGACATAGATATCTATCATCCAAAGCTAGGGCACATGCATTTGGGACATCTGGAATTGAGATACCTGGAATGGGACATCTGGGGATAGGGCAATTTGAGCTGGGACTGCGGCACTTGGAGGAGGGGCACTTGTTGCTAGGACACCTGAAATGGACACCTGCAAGTGGGATACCTGGAGCTTGGGTACCCTGGGATGGCACAGTGGCACAATAAGTAGAGGTGCCACATCACTGCTCCAGGGATCTAGGTTCAGGCCTTATCTCCAGCACTGTCTGTGCAGTTTGCATGTTCTCACTGTGGCCGTGTGGGTTTCCCCCCGGATGCTCCAGTTTCCTCCCGCATCCCAAAGATGTGCGGATTGGTGGGTTAATTAACCACTGCAGACTGTCCCAGTGTGTGGTGAGTGATGGAGTGTGGGAGGAGTTGATGGGAATGTGGGGAGAACTGGTTACAGCGAAAATGACTGTGGGGTCTGGAAATCCTGGAGCTGGAAAACCTGGAACTCACACTTTTGGAACTGGGTGCCTGGAGTTGGGAATCCTGGAGGATGGGACTCCTCGGCCTGGAAAACCTGGAGCTGGGAATCCTGGAGCTGGGTGCTTGCAAACACCCTACCATCACATTCACTAATTTCATGCACATTTCTGCTATGGGCACTTCGGTGAGAGATTTTCCTGTTCCCCTGCACAGTTTATCCAGTGTCCTGCTCACCCAAGTGATGTCAGCAGTAGTGCAACACCCAAGGGTTTCCAGCCACGTTGGTCTGAATGATGACAGGCGTTAACCCACTCACAGAAGCAGCAGCTTCCAACAGCTCTGAAGCTCAGTTAAAGGGCCAGCGACACTGGACCTGCTTACATCGCCAGACCGCTACACACCACACCTCGCTCTGCGCACTGTTTAGACTCAACACTCAACCCTCCTTCAAGAGTTAACTGCATCCACATGTGGCTTTTGTCTGGACTTTAACACTCTGCTTCATGCCAGTTCAAACATCCCGCAGACAGGGACCAGGTCACCCTTACTCTCAACTTCCAGGCCCCAGGACCATTCTTGTCTCCTACGTACCTCATCTCAAAGTTGCTCACCACTGCACTATGGACTTAAGTCGCTCACCACTGCACTATGGACTTCATTCACTTCTCCCTCAGCGCACAGCACCCAGCCAGGGAAAATGCCCTGTGTTGTAGTCTTCCCCAAAGTGCAGGCACTCAGAGTGCTCTCCGCCAACTTACTGATTCCCTGTCAGTGGGTTGTTCCCTCATACAGGTAGCGTGACTCCCCCCAGGATCTTGGACTCAGTAGATCTGGGAGCAATCTCCCCGCCCTCAGGAATCAGAGGATTGCCACAGTGGCGCAGCTAGTAGAGCCTCTGCCTCACAGCGCCAGAGACCCTCTTTGGGACTGGGACATTTGGAGGAGGGTAACCAGTTCTCCTGGGTTCAATCTGGAGCTCGGGTGCTGTCAGTGTGGAGTTTGCATGTTCTCCCTGTGACTCCATGGGTTTCCTCCGGGTGCTCTGGTTTCCTGCCGCATCTCAAAGACTTGGTAAGTTAATTGACCACTGTAATTTTCCCTGGTGTAGGTGAGTGGCAGAATCTGGGGTGAGCTGATGGGAATGTGGGTAAAATAATGATGGGATTACTGTAAGATTGGTGTGAGTGGGTGCTTGGTGGTCGGCATGGACTCAGTGGGCCAAAGGGCCTGTTCGCGTGCTGTATCTCTATGAGCCATGGTGAAGAATTCACCAGTGGATGGAAGGGTGCTGGTGATGTTGTCTGCTGTGCCTTTAAGGGCTGGCCATTGGGCGCTCAGTTGTGTGCCTATGTGCTGGCGATCACACAGAGTGGGAGCAGGAACCTTGCTCTCCCTGAAACAGAGTGGTGTTACAGTATGGAGCCCAACAACAGTGTCTTGCAGCAGCATTCACGAAACTTGCAATTTTTAAAGAGCTGTTTAAAGCAGTGTTAACAAGCCACTAATTGGTGAATTAATGACCAGAACCAATGAAATATCTGAACACCTCATGGACTGGTTCTAGCCCTTTAGTTTCAGTTTGTGGATTTTCCAGTGATATTTTCTGCACTTCAGGGCAGAGGTTGGCTTGGCGAAGAACTGTGCTAGCCAAGTTGAAACGGTGATGAGGAGAACATCACTTTTTGGTGCTACTGATAGTGAGGCACAGTAGTGTAGTGGTTAGCGTAAAGTTTTACAGTGGCAATGACCCGGGTTCAAATCCGGCTGCTGTCTGTAAGGAGTTTATACGTTCTCCCCGTGTCTGCGTGGGTTTGCTCTGGGTGCTCCGGTTTCCTCCCACATTCCAAAGACGTATGGGTTAGGAAGTTGTAGGCATGCTATGTTGGCGCTGGAAGCATGGCGACACTTGTAGGCTGCCCCCAGAACACTCAACGCAAAAAGATGTATTTCACTGTGTGTTTCGATGTACATGTGACTAATTAAGATATCTCTTAGTGAGGACAATAGTCTTAGGTACAGGACAATGTTGAGCAGTGGGTAAATTGGGCTGAGCAATGGCAGTTGGAATTTAATCCTGATAAGTGCGAGGTGCTGCGCTTTGAGAGGACAAATAAGGGTAGGACGTACACATAAGAGTGTTAGTGCCCTGGGGAGTATTAAACAACAGAGGGTGGTAAAGGAGGTATACAGAATACTTGCCTTCATTTGCTGTGGCATTGAATATAAAAGCAGGGATGTTATGGTACAACTTTATAAAACATTGATTAGCCCACTCCTGGCATATTCAGGGAATCATATCATGGAAACATGCAGCAGGGAAACGGCCCCTGCAGCTCACTCTGTCCGTGACTATCTACACTCGTCCCATTTGCCCACATTGGACCTATATCCCTCTATGCTTTTCCTATCCAAGTACTTGTCCAACTGCTTTTAAGCATTTTAATAGCATCTGCCCCCACCACCTCCTCTGCCAGCTCGTTCCAAATATTCACCACCCTCTGTGTGGAAAAACTTAGATCTCCTTTAAATTTCTCCACTCTCACCTTAAACCTGTGCCCTCTAGTTCAAGACTCCTCTGCCCTGGGAAAAGGATTCCAACTATGTATCCTATCTACTGTGTGCAGTTCTGGTTGCCCACATTGTAGGAAGGATGTGACTGCACTGGAGGGGGTGCAGAGGAGATTCACCAGGATGTTGCCCGGAATGGAGCGTTTCAGCTATGAGGAGAGATGGGAAAAGCTGGGTTTGTTTTCCTTGGAGCAGAGGCGGCTGAGGGACGACCTGATAGATGCAAATAAAATTATGAGAGGCATAGGTAAGACAGATGGTAGGAAACCTTTCCCCACAGCAGTGGAATTTGAACTTAGAGGGCATTGGTTCTGGATAAGGTATAAGAGTTTTAGAGGGGTTCTGAGGAGGAACTTTTTCACTCAGAGGGTAGTTTGGAATCTGGAATGCACTGTCTGAGGTAGTGGTGGAGTCAGGCAACCTCACACATTTAAGAAGCATCTAAACGAGCACAAATCGCGAAGGCCATGGACTAATGGGATTAATGTAGAGGGTTTCTTTCTGGGAGGCATAGACATGATGGGCTGAAGGGCCTGTTTCTGTGCTGTGTGACTGGAGGACTCTGTGATCTCCGGGACATGTGGCTGTGCAGCTGGTAACTCTCTGTCAGGGGTTGGTCAGGTAGAGAAAGCAGAAGGTGCCAGAGACATCACAACTGATGCGGGCCATCTTTCTGTCCAACTGAGAGAAGCAATGTCGATGGCTTTAGATGGCACTTCTCTGCTGTCCTGGGCCTGCCTCCCAATCCTGCTCCAGACCTTCCCATGTCCCTTGGTCTGGAGAAAGACAGGGATGGCACAGGATGATTTGTGCTTCTGCCAATCTTAATGGGAACCCCCTCACCCCCACCCCACCCCCTCTTAGCCACACAGGACAAGAGCACCACCATTGTGCAGTGGCAGGAGGGTGCACACTTTACCCTCTGTGCCCACTGTGCTCGTGTTGCGGCTGCTGCTTCCTGCCGTGGTGCAGACCCAACCCGTGCTTCCCGCCCGGCCCGTGTGGCGGCCTTCCCTCCCGCCCGGCGCCCTCCTGACACTTCCTCCGCCTGCCCTCCGGGTCGCCCCCGCCACGGCAGCCGCCTAGGCCGGGCAGCGCGGAGGCGTCCTCCACCGCGCTCTGGACGGCCGCCTGCAGGCCCTCCTTCACCGTCTCCGTGCCGGCGTGTCCCCCCGAGGCGTGAAGCTGCTGGATGGTTGAGAGGGCGTCCTGGGCCACCGACCCAGTCAGAGAGTTGGCCAGGTCTGGCCCCAGCTCTTGGATGATGCTCTCCACTCTCTCCCCTGCCTCCCAGTAGCAATTGACAGAGTAATAATAAATGGAGGTGGCGAGGTTGTAGAAGTAACTGATGTAGGGAATGTACTCTACTGTCTGATAGATCTGCTTCTCCACCTCGATGCTGCATTGGGAGCTCACTTTGAGGGATGAGATGGTGTTGTCCCAGGGGGCACCCAGGTTCTGGGTGGGGTTGTCCAGGTTGGTGCAGGTACCGGTGAACCCTGCACCGGTGCACACGGTAATGATGCAGCCGTCGCACGCCTCCACCTTCAGAGAGGAGATGGAACCGTTCCACCCCTCGCCCACGGACCCCACGCTCTCCGGGAGGACGGCCGACTCCCCCTGGAAGCCGGGCAGCTCGTAGACGGCGACCCGCCGCTCGGAGCTCCTCCTGCCCGGCCGCCGCCGGGGAGGCGGGCCGCCGGCGCAGTCGTGGATCCAGGACCCTCCCTCCCCGGCGCGCCGCGCCAGCGCGTAGCTGCCGCCCCTGCCCACCACCGCGAAGGAGCCGGGCCGGCGCTGGCGGAGCCCGGCGCAGGCGGAGCCCAGCTCCCGGCACTCGGCCTCCGCCGCCTCCCGCGTCCCGTGGGCGCTCAGGGCCTCGCCCCTGAGCGAGGAGCCGTCGGCGTAACGGATCCCGAAGCAGGGCCCGGCCCCGGTGCCCGACCGCTCCCCGGCCATCTCCAGCAGGCAGCCGGTGACCTGCTCGACGTTTAACCGCGCCCCCAGGGACCGGGACCGGGGCTGGGACCGGGCCCCCGCTGCCCAGTGGCGGGCCGCTGGCGGGCTGCCGGGACGCTCCGCCACGCTGGCGCCAACGACCGCCAGCAGCGACGCGGTGAGGTCGATGCCCATGTCGTCGATGAGCTCGGCGAGGAGGGAGCCTGCCCGCTCCCTGCAGCCCAGCGCCCCGCACAGCAGCACCATCACCAGGCCGCACAGGTCCCTGGCCAAAGGGGGCAGGACGAGGTGGAACTGGGCCAGGCCGCCGCAGCTCAGGTTGGACCGAAGGAGCCGAGGCCGGAGGAAGCCCGCCTGCTCCGTCACGCTGTCCAGGAGGAGCTCCTCCTCGCTCCTGGGCCTCGGTCGGTCCTCCGAGCTCCCCCGGGGGAGAAGCCGGTCCCCTGCGCCGCTGGGACCGTCCGCCTCCTGGTCCGAGGCCGGGGAGAGCTGGTTCCCAGTCGCCGCCCAGCAAGCGGGCTCTGCCAGCAGCAGCAGCAGCAGCGAGCAAGACCTGACCACCTTCCGCGCCAGGGTCATCCTTTCACCGTCCGCCAGTCAGCAGCCTAAGGGGGCAAGAGCACACGGGTCAGCCGGGGCGGTGTGGGCGAGGGATGCGAGGCCGAGCCACCGACGGGAGGGAGCCGATCCCAGATGTCAGGCAGTGCTCTGGGTGGCTGGAGGGGGGAGAGAAGTCCGCTGCCGGTCGGTACAAGTCAACCTCTCGAGGCTGAGGTCTCTCCACCTTAACTCAGGTGAGAGGTTGACTGGAAACAGGGGCCGGAGCATTTGGATGGGAATGTTTGCCTCGCCTGCAAAGGCTGTGTCGGCCCCTGAATGGTAGTGAGGAGGGGAGAGGTGTAGGAGGAACATGAGGACACCTACCACCAGACTTAAGGACAGCTTCCACCCCACTGTGATAAGGCTATTGAATGGTTCCCTTATACAATGAAATCGACTCTGACCTCACGACCTACCTTGTTGTGACCTTGCACCTAATTGCACTGCACTTTCTCTGTAGCTGTGACACTTTGTACTGTGATTGGTTTTACCTGTACTACCTCAATGCACTCTGTACTAACTCAATGTAACTGCACTGTGTAATGAATTGATCTGTACGATTGGTTTGTAAGACAAGCTTTTCACTGTACCTCTGTACAAGTGACAATAATAAACCAATACCAATACCTCCTCAGGTTACAGGGGAAAGTGCCTGGGGAGGGGATGGGATGGATGGGGAGGGATGAGCGGGCCAGGGAGTCCTGTGCGGGAAACAGGAAGGGGGCAGGGAGGGGAAGACGTGGCTGGTGGCAGGATGACGCAGCGAAGGCTGGCGTGCCGGACGCGTAGGCGGCTGGGGTGAGGCGTGAGGACCAGGGCAACTCTGAGAACTTGCCTCCTGGGTTCAGTAGGAAGCGGCGGAGAGATGTGCAGGCCGGCAGCAAGATGGCATCTCTGATCGGTTACCGCACGCAAGGAGGCCGTCCTGTGTCCCAGCATCTCCTGCTCCCCTCTTCTGTTGCCAGAGCTTGGAAAATTCATTCCTTTCAGACTTCCTTTTCTGCCTCCATATTGTTCCTGGTGATAGATCCTACATCCTAACCACTTGCTGCATAGAAGAAGCTTTATTTGTATTTTGCCAGTCTGTTCCATTCAATGTCCTTCAAGTTCTTGACACTTCCGTTAATGGGAGGAGTTTCTTGCTATCTACTCTGTCCAAACTCTAATGACTGTAAACACCCTACCAGATCTCACCGCAACTATTTTTGTCCTGATCTAGCCACACAACTGAAGTCCCCCATCCACGGAATCATTTAGTAAATCTCCTCTCCGCCCCCTCTATAAATACTCCAACTGTGTTATATAAAGGTTCATCATCACTTCCTTGCTCTTGTACAATGCCTCCAACTATAAAGCTCTGAATCCCATATTCTCTTTTGATCACTTTCTCAACCTGCACCACCACCTTGAATGAACTATGCCCATGTACTCCCTCCACCCCAGATTTCTCCTTGTACCCACCAGGTACGTTGACTGGCTGCTGTAAAGTGCCCCAAGTGTGGGTGGGTGGGAGGAGAAACAGGGTGGAGTTGGCGGACATGTCAAAGGAAGTGAGGGGATGGGATTAATGGAATTGCTCTGGGAGAAACAAGGCCTTGATTGGCTGAATGGCCAGCTTCCCTGTTGTGAGGACATTTGGAAATAGACTCTTTTATTGTCCGGCCTCTTTCTTCCCCACAAAATGTAACACTTCACATCTCCTGGGCATTCAGTGTCAGTTGCCAGTTATCCACCCGTTCCACAAGATTGTCCATATCTCCGTGAAGTCCACTACAATCCTCATGGTTCAGTATAACCCAGAATATTGTGTTGTCCGCAAATGTGGAATTTGAGCTCCTTACACCCAAGTCAACACATATTCAGGAAAGACGTGGTCTTAAGAGTCAGCCCTGGTGAGCTCCACTCTGCGCCCAAAAACAACCTTTCGCTTATACTCTGTTTCCTGTTACTCAGCCTTGCCATGAAAGTCCTTTTGTTTCACGATGCTCAGTTTTGATGACGAGGAGAGCTACAGCACAGAACCAGGCCCTTCAGCCCACTGGGTCTGTGCTGACCATCAATCACCATTTACGCTATCCTGCACTGATCCCATTTTACTCTCCCTGCATTCCCATCAACTCCTCCCCCCCCCCCAGGCTCCACTCACTCACACACCAGGGGCAATTTACAGTGCGAGACTTTGAGACGTGGGAGGAAACTGGACGAAACCCGTGCAGTCACGGGGGGAACGTACAAACTCCTTACAGACAGCGGCCGGAATTGAAGCCGGGTCGCTGGCGCCGTAATAGTGTTAAGCTAACCGCTACACTACTGGGTATTTTGTTGGTTGCTAAACCTTTTGGGGTGGTTGAGAAGGCAGCACCAGAGGTCGGGATCGAGCACCTTATCGAACGTCTGTTTGAAGTCCCTGTATACCACATCAACCACATTTCCCCTGTCAAAACTATCCCTGTCAAGTTAATTAGATATGCTGGAAGCTCTTCTTTCGTGGCTGTGAGTGGATTTATGCCAGCCAGTTGGTTGCATTTACTCATGAACAGAGTCAGCGTTTTGTTCTTGTCCAACTCCTACATCCAAGAGGTTGAGGTGGTGCCCCAGATTTATCACACTAAGCATCACCCCAGTGATCTGAGTGAGGCTGAAGTTCACTGTTCACTATGGGTCCGAGGTTGGAGAGGTCAAACTACCTCGGGACTTGCAGTGGGAGCGGTACCACTGGCCTAAGATCTCACTCCAGTGGCGGCTTCATTTAACTGTGCCACGTCCCATTAAAAGTGCTGAATTTAGGATGTGCTCTCTTCCTCAAGTGAGGAAGCACAAAATCAGAAGAGAAGATTGTTCCCCATGAATGACGGGAACTAAATCACAAGCAGAACGTGGTGAAGTTGGCACAGGCCTGGGAGTGTTTAGGAGGGAGGGATTACTGGGCTTGTCTCTCGCGATGGGCATCTGTGCCATTGCCTCTGTCACGTTCTGGATTTAACACTTAGAGTCAGGGCTTAGCAGAGTCATAGAGCCATACATACAGGCCATTTGGCCCACCATGTCCCTGTCAACCAGTGGGCACCCATCCGCATTACTCCTGCCTTCCAGCACTTAGCCCATAGCCTGCTATGCCTCAGTGATTCAAGTGCTCCTCTAGGCTTGTTGTCAGCTCTCTCTCCAGCAGTTCCGGGGACTCACCACTCTCCGGGTGAAAGACGTCCCCCTCAGATCCCCTCTTCAACTCTTACCCCTTGTCCTAAATCTGAGTCCTCTAATTTTATCTACCTCTGATAAGGGAAAAGTTTCCTGTGGTTTACCCTACCTGTACCCTTCATTATTTTATACACCTCAATCATGTCCCCTCTCAACCTCTGCTCCATGGAAAACAGACCCAGCCTCTCCGGTCTCCCCTCATAGCTGAAACACTCCACCCCAGGCAGTGAATCTCCTCTGCACACTCTCCAGTGCTATCACGTCCAACATTTCTCTTACCAGTTCACCCAGAGTTTTCTGAGGTGTCTTTAACACCGCCTTGTCTAATTAAGTGTCAGAGCACTAGGTTAAACTTGGGTAAAGGAACCTCCTCCTAATTACCATCTGCCATGTTCAGTCTGCTGTAGAACCCTTCATATTGAGCGTCACTTGGAATGACACACACTACGTACTCTGTGTGGGAGACTTCATAATGCACCACCAGGGATGGCTCGATGGCATCAGCACTGAGTGAGAAGGTCATTGTGTGGAAACCTGACTGAAGGAGAGCTCTTGTTCCATAAACCTCCTCCACTGGGAACAGAGGGAGATAACCCCATGGAGGGAGGGCTTGCCCATGCTGGCTCTTCAATGAGAACATCAAACCTTCAGCAAGGGAGAGAACACCAGCCCTTCACCAAGTGGCCCACAGTGATCACCTGCCTGTGTATCCCAGAGGCAGGGTCTCGTGGAGAGGAGCTCAACACACACAGGATGTGTGAATGAGAGAAAGAGAGAGAGAGAGAGGGAGAAATAGAGAGATAGGGTGTGTGTGTATCTGTGTGTGTGTCTGTGTGTGAGTGTGTGTGAGAGTGAGTGTGTCTCTGCATGTGTCTGTGTGTGTGTGTGTGTGTGTGTGTATGTGTGTCCGTCCGTGTGTGTGTGTGTGTGTGTATCTGTGTGTGTGCATTTGTGTCTGTGTGTGTGTGTGTTTCTGCATGTGTCTGTGTGTATGTGTGTGTGTGTGTGTGTGTGTGTATCAGTGTGTGTGTGTGTGTGTGTGAGAGTGAGTGTGTGTCAGAAAGAGACAGAAACAGACAGAAACAGGGAGGGTATGTGAGTGTGTGTGTTTGTGAGAGAGGGAGAAATATATATGTGTGTATGAGAGAGACGGAGGGAATGCATATGCGCTTGTGTATGTGAGGGAGAGAGAAATTGAGAGAAGGAGAAAGAGAGAAGAGAGAGAATGTTTGTTTCTGTATGTCTGAAAGAGGGAGTCAGTAACTAAATAATTGGAGGAGGACAAATTATGATGTTCTTAGGCAAGAACTTGGGAGTGTAAACTGGGAGCAGATGTTCTCCGGTAAAAGCACCGCAGAAATGTGGAGGTTGTTTAGGGACCACTTGCATGGGGTTCTAGATAAGTTTGTCTCGCTGAGGCAAGGTAAGGATGGTAGAATGAAGGAATCACGGTTGACAAGAGAGGTGGAAGGTTTATTCAGGGAGGAAGGATGCATATTTAAGGTTTAGGAAGCAAAAATCAGACTGGGTTCTTGAGAGTTATAAGGTAGCCAGGAAGGAGCTTAAAAGGGGACTTAGGACAGGTAGAAGGGGACATGAGAAAGTCTTGGCAAGTAGGGTTAAGGAAAACCCCAAGGCGTTCTACACGTATGTGAGGAACAAGAGGATGACTGGATTGAGGGTCGGACCGCTCAGGGATAAGGAGGAATAAGTGTGTCTGGAGGCGAATGAGGTAGGGGAGGTCCTAAATGAATATTTTGCTTCAGTGTTCGCCAGGGAGAGGGACCCAGATGAAGGTGAGGTTAGTGTAGAACAGGCAAATGTGTTGGAGCATGTCAAGGTTAAGGAAGAAGCAGTGTTGGGGCTACTAAAAAGCATTCGGATAGATAAGTCCCCAGGGTTGGACAGGATATACCCCAGGTTACCTTGGGAAGCGAGGGAAGAGATTGCTGGAGCGTTATCGATGATCTCTGAGTCCTCCCTGGCCACAGGAGGGGTACTGGAGGATTGGAAGATGGCAAACGTTGTTCCACTGTTCAAAAAAGGTAAAAGGGATAATCCTGGGAATTATAGACCAGTGAGCCTTACATCAGTGGTGGGCAAACTATTGGAGAGGATTCTTAGGGGTTCGATTTATGAATATTTGGAGAAGCATAGTCTTATTAGGGATAGTCAACATGGCTTTGTGAAGGGTAAGTCGTGCCTCACGAGCCTAATAGAGTTTTTTGAGGAAGTGCAAGACAAATTGATGAAGGTAGTGCGGTGGATGTGGTATGTATGGATCTTAACAAGGCGTTTGACAAGGTTCCCCATGGTAGGCTCATTCAGAAAATCATGAGGTATGGGATCCATGGAAAATTGGCTGTGTGGATTCGAAATTCGCTTGTCCACAGAGGGCAGAGGGTGGTTATAGAAGGGGAGTATTCGACCTGGAGGTGTTCCACAGGGATTTGTTCTGGGACCCCTGCTCTTCGTGAATTTTATAAATGATTTGGATGAGGAAGTGGAAGGATGGGTTGGTAAATTTGAAGATGACACAAAGGTTGGTGGTGTAGTAGGTAGTGAAAAAGGTTGTTGGAAGTTACAATGGGATTTAGACAGGATGCAGAGCTGGGCGGAGAAGTGGCAGATGGAGTGTCTGTGTGCATGTGAGAGTGTGTGTGTGTGTGTGTGTGTGTGTGTGTGTGTGTGTGTTTGTGTATGTGTGAGAGAGAGTGTCCATGTGTGTATGTGAGTGTGTGTGTCTCTATGTTTGTCCGTGTGTGTGTGTGTGTGTCAGTGAGTGTGTGAGAGAGAGTATGTGTATGTGTGTGTGCGAGAAACTGTGTGTGTGTCCATGCGAAGTGTGAAGTGATACACTTTGGAAGATTGAACTTGAAGGCACAGTACATGGTTAATGGCAGGATTCTTAGCAGTGTGGAGGATTAGAGTGATCTTGGGGTCCAAGTCCATAGATCCTTCAAAGTTGCCACGCAAGTTGATAGGGCAGTTAAGAAGGTGTATGGTGTGCTGGCCTTCATTAGCTGGGGGATTGAGTTCAGGAGTTGAGACATAATGCTGCAGCTCTATAAGACTCTGGTTAGACCACACTTGGAGTATTGTGTTCAGTTCTGGTCACCACATTATAGGAAGGATGTGGAAGCTTTGGAGAGGGTGTAGAGGAGATTTACAAGGATGCTACCTGGGTTGGAGAGTATGTCTAATGAGGAGAGGTTGAGCGAGCTCAGGCTTTTCTCTTTGGAGCAACGGAGGATGAGAGGTGACTTGATAGAGGAATATAAGATTATGAGAGGCATAGACAGAGTGGACAGCCAGCACCTTTTCCCCAAGGTGGCAATGGCCAATACCAGAGGTCACCCATTTAAGGTGCGTGGAGGAAAGTTCAGGGGAGATGTCAGGAGTAGGATTTTTTACGCAGAGAGTGGTGGGTGCCTGGAACGCACTGCCGGGGGTGATGGTAGGGACTGATACGATAGGGTCATTTAAAAGACTATTAAATTGGCTCATGGACTAAAGGAAAATTGAGGGTTATGGAAGATGAAGTAGAGAGGGGAATAGATTGAATGGGATAAGGTTTATATAGGTTGGCACAACATTGTGGGCCGAAGGACCCCTACTGCACTGGCAGGCACTGTAGTGTAGCAGTTAGCAGAACGCTTTACAGCGCCAATGACCCGGGTTCAAATGCGGCTGCTGTCTGTAAGGAGTTTGTACATTCTCCCCCGTGTCTGCGTGGGTTTCCTCCAGGTACTCCGGTTTCCTCCCACATTCCAAAGATGTACAGGTTAGGAAGTTGTGGGTATGCTATGTTGGTGCCGGAAGCGTGGCGACACTTGCGGGCTGCCCCCAGAACACTCTACGCAAGAGATGTATTTCACTATGTGTTTTGGTGTACATGTCACTAATAAAGATATCTTATCTTATGTTCGATATAATTAAAATGACCCATGCACATGGACAATGCTTTCACATGCTGAAAATGGCAATGGAAAATCAAACCCACATTAAAGTGAACAGTGCCCAGAATGGCCTGGTCCAATTTCCCAATGGGCATATTGCTTGCCAGAACAAATCAGATAAATATTGCTTTTTGTGTGCGGTTTAGGATGGGTCCAGTTTCCGAAATGAGCTGCCTGCAGCTCATTGGTTAGATGATGCTGAGCTCCAGGTGAATCCCAGACCTGCCCATTCAAGGGAGGGGTTCATTCCTTCCATCTCCTGTCCTCCTTGAATGTCACTCCACTGTTTCCTATTTGCTCAAACCTTATCTCTCTACACTTTACAGGGGCACTTAAAGTTATTGGAACCTATTAAAGAGACCAACGCCAAGGCCACCAAGAGAAGCCAGCAATCAGTCATGGAGTCATTCAGCACGGAAACGGGCCCTTTGGCCCAACTCGACCACACCAACCACAATGCCCATGTAAGCTAGTCCCATTTATTCTCTCACACATGCCTATCAACCCACAATCCCTTTTTTTACTTTGTCATTTACTGATGATAGGGGATAATTTATAGTAGCCAATTAATTTACCAGTATGTCTTTGGGATGTGAGAGGCAACCAGCGCACCTGGGGGAAACACACACAGTCAAGGCGAGAATGTGCAAACTCCAGGCAAACAGCGCCTGAGGTCAGAATTAAACTCAGGCGCCCACTAACTGTTGTGCCACCATGCCTATGGATGTCACCTCTCCCAAGGATGTTGTTTTATTTTGGGGTACACTTCCAGAGGGACTGCATATCTTTAGTGCTTCACTCATAGATCCTGATGTTGGGTGCTGTCGACAGAGAGTTTGCGCATTCTTTCTGTTCCATGTGGTTTTCCACCAGGCGCTCTGGTTTTTTTTTAATAATAAACGTTTATTCACTAAAAGCACTACAAAAGACAACCAGTGTCAATACACTACATCTAATACAGAAAAGAAGAGACTAAACAATGACATACTACGGTAGAGAATGCAAACTAATACTAACGAAACACACACGCGACGCTACACCCGTTAACGCGACACGCGACACTTCAAATAAGAGTCGCGTTCGTACCGTCCATGACACACGCGATCCCCTGAGGGCCCCACCGAGTGCGGAACTCAGCTGAGGTGCCTGCTCCCTCTCTAAACACACCCGCGTGCGCACGTAAGCGCGGAAGACGGGCAGGCAGGCCGACCTGCCGGTACCCTCGGCCGCCCGCCGCCGCGCCAGGTGCTCCGGTTTCGTCCCACATCCCAAGGATGGGCTGCTGGGTTAATTGGCCATTGTAAGTTACTCCATAGTGTAGGTTAATGGCAGAAATGACCAAAGGGGAGTTGGTGGACATGTGGGAGAGAGCATAAGTTGCAGCAGTAAGGGGAAATAAGGAGAGGGGGAATTGGACTAATGGGATTGCTCTCCTGGGAGCTGGCATAGCCCCGATAGGCTGAATGCATCTCTCTCTGTCTCAATTTTTCCTCTCTATCCCTCACTACATTTTTCTCTCTCCCTCTTGCAATCTCTGCATCTGCTGAGCTACTTTTCTCTCTCCCTGTCTCTCTCTATTACTCTTCCACTTTCCCCTCTTGCCCTGTCTGCACATCCGCAACTGTGTCTCGCTCACACATCTTCACTGCTTTCCTTTTATCTCCTACCCGTCTCCCATCCTCTTGTTTTCCTCATGGTGACCGCACTCATTTACACCAAACCCATTTTATTCTCCTCATATTCCTGCCAGATTCCACCAACTCACCTACACACTCGAGGATAATTTACAGCGGCTAATTTACCCACCAACCTGCACGTCTTTGGGACGCGGAAGGAAACATGTACACCCAGGGGAAACCCACAAGGTCACAGGGAGAACATGCAGACTCCACACAGGCAGCACCCGAGGTCGGGATCGAACCCGGGTCTCTGGAGCTGTGAGGCAGCGGCTCTGCCAGCTGTGACACTATGCCACCCAGTGGGACAGAGCACCAGCACAGGGCAACGGACCGGGGACTGGGGGCTTTGTAAGCAACTCTGGCCCTCGTATGCAGTCACGGTTCTTACCTCCTGCCGCTGTGTGCGTGGCTCTGCTTGCGCTGCCCTCCTGTGTGGGGTGAGTGAGCTCTCGCAGCTGCCTTAAGTACGGGGACAGAGGGATGTGAAACACCCACATTTACTCACTCAGGTGAAGCGAGGACAGTCCAGTGAATGGGGGCATTGACTGCAGCACAGATCTCTTTCTGCCTGAGATACTTCTGATTGAACAGCGGAACCTGAGTCAGGAGCTGGCAGGCCACAACACTGAGGGAACAATGCCGAGAATTTTCCATCGTAAGCAACCACCTAAAGGTCACAAGTTTCTTCAGACCCCAACCTCAAACATCATAAGGAGGAGTCTCATGTTTTTGTTTAACTGAATACTTCATAGAAAAATCCATGCACACACACTTCTTGCAATGATAGCCAATTTTTTTTGCACATGTTTATAATCCACATGTCATGCAGAGGAGGTTGGATGGGCCAGCTGTATATCAGAGCCTTGCTCCTCAGTGTTAGGGATTGTTACTCATGGGGCATCCATCAGAAATGATGTGGCTAGCAGCCATTAATGCAATTGATATGACATATAAGATAAGATATCTTTATTAATCACAGGTACATCAAAACACACTGTGAAATGCATCTTTTGCGTAGGGTGTTCTGGGGGCAGCCCGCAAGTGTCTCCACACTTCCGGCACCAACATAACATGCACACAACTTCCTAACCCGCACGCCTTTGGAATGTGGGAGGAAACCGGAGCACCCGGAGGAAACCCACGCAGACACGGGGAGAACGTTCAAACTCCTTACAGACAGCGGCCATAATTGAACCCGGGTCGCTGGCGCTGTAAAGTGTTACGCTAACCGCTACACTACCGTGCCTGTAAGTGAGACCCAGTCTTCAGAAAACCTGTTCACATGTAACATCCATCAATTCTGTAAGGACATCGAAACCAGCCACTGAGTGTGGGGCATTCTAGTTTTACATTATTATAAATTACGCAGGGCAAAACAATGGGTGAATGTTCTTGTTAGTGACCCACGTTGAAACTCCCAGGACGAGATCAGGGAAGCGATTAAGTGGCCATGTTGTCAATTACTTCATATTTTCTCTGTCAATCAATATTTAGGGTGTTTGTGTATCCAGGGAGCCATCACTCAACACTGTAATAAAAGAACTATATTTTGTGCAATCTGGATTTTGTGCTTAGAACCCTTTAGACCATTCACTCGTGTTTGAATATTCAAAGATGTCTTGTCAATTGAGATGTGTTCCCACTGTAAATATGTAACTCTACAAAGTTTCTTGTCTACGCTCAAAATGTTGAATTAAATCATGTAATTATAATCATTCAAACTGTATTTAATGACCTACAGTTATGTTTGTGCTTAAAGAGTATAAAACATTAATTTACTTTTGTGAGTCTCCAGAGTTTCTCTCGGAGATTTTCCTCCAGAATGCAGGCTTGTCATACTGATTAAAGACCATGTGACATTGACAGCTCCAGTCTCCATGTGGCCCATTCCCAGTCACAGCAGGTGGGATCTCGGCTGGGTTTGTCGCACAACAGGTACCCCAGGAGCTTGGAGTGTGCAAGCCAGCAATGCTCAGTCATGGCTCGCTCCTTCTGCTGGAGGGCCAGAAGATTTTGGGATCGCTTCCCCACCTCAAGTGTGTTTGCGGTGGTGTTGAGATCCTTGGCGTGTTGGAAGCATGGCCCTTTACACCAGCACCCAGCCTACATCTGAGTTCCTGCTGGACAGTGCCAGCAATGAGGCAAGTCAGTGAAAGGCCACCTGGATCCACCCTTCCCTCCCCTCCAGGACTCCGAGCACAGTGCATTGACTGACAGCTCTCACTCACAATCGGAGTGGCAGTGAATGCAGGGCTTCAGGAACACACTCTGAGTAGGAACAGCCACTTTGCACATGGTAGTGTAGCAGTTAGCATGATGCTATTACAGCGCCAGCGACCCGGGTTCAATTCCAGCTGCTGTCTGTAAAGAGCTTGTACGTTCTCCCCATGTGTCTGTGTGGCTTTCCTCCGGGTGCTCCGGTTTCCTCCCACATTCCAAAGACGTACAGGTTAGGAAGTTGCGGTCATGCTATGTTGGCGCCGGAAGCGTGGCGACACTTGTGGGCTGCCCCCCAGAACACTCTATGCAAAAGATGCATTTCACTGTGTTTCGATGTACATGTGACTAATAAAGAAATCTTACCTTATAAAACTCTGAAGGCAGCCATTCAGCCCATCGAATCCATGCCAGCTCAATCCACTTCACCCCATTCCCTCACTATTGACCTTAAAACTCTTTCCTTTAAGATTCTTATCCAGCTCCCTTTTGAACACTTGAGTCTATCTCCACTGCGGTCCTTGACAGTGCATTCCAAATCCTAACCATTTGCTTATGTTCTTGCAATGGTAGCCAATTTCTTTCACAATCCATGCATTTCTTGCAAAGGAGGTTTTATGGGGTGACTTCTTTTGCCGATCCCTTTAATTGCAATCCTCTGTTTCAAGGAGAGCAACCCCATCCTCTCCATTCCATCCATCCATATAAGTGAGGTCCCTCCTCCCTTGAATCATTCTAGTAAATTCTCTTGTGCCTTCTCCAACACCCTTACACCTGTTGGATTCAACTGATTTAAGTAGGTTTTTTAACACATATAGTGTTTAATACACCTCAAGTGGCTGCGCAAGAAATGGTTCGTCCATCCGGTAAATACGTGTTTTCTCACTGGTTGGTTTTGCCACAGGTATCTAACAGGTTTCCTGATTGGACTATTGTTAGCTAAGGAGGACCTCTTATCTCAGATGTAAAAGCTGTTGTTTTTTATTAATCTCTCTCTTGCTTATCTCGCTTGCTCTCTTGCCTCTATCTCTCTCTTGCTTATCTTGCCCTATCTCTCTTGCTCTCTTCCCCCCCACCCGCCCCCCACCCCAGCTCATCTTTAGTTCCTTTTGTCTCGGCTCATCTCCCAGTAGTAAAGCTAGTGCCATGTGCTCTGTGACTGTTTCTTTGTTTTAAACTTTTTCATTAAAACGTTGTGAAGCACCAAGTTGTTTTCAACTCATTCTTGGACTCCTGAAAGAACCTGCGGATTCGAAAATAACCGGATCCGGCACACCTTTCCTAAAGTGTGGCGCCCAGAACTGGGTGCAACGTTCCAGCTGCGACCAAACCAGTGGTCTATAAAGGTCTCTCATGACCCTTGTGCTCATTACCTTTACTTATAGAGCCCAGAGCCCTGTATGCTCCCAACCTGCTCTGCCACTTTCAATGAACAATGCACACATATCCCCAGATCTCTACCCTTGTAGCATTCATAGAACTACGTCCTTGTTGCCTCTTCCTATTCTCAGCCTTAACTTCCACCTCTCACCTACCTGCCCATCCCACCAGTCTATTACCTTGAAGACTTTATCTCCTCACAGTCTGTTACTATCCTCGCAGTTCACTGCACCTCCAAGGTTTGTGCCACCTGCACATTTGCAAACATTGTTTTTTTTTACACCCATGTCCAAGTCATTATAAGATTTCTTTATTAGTCACATGCACATCGAAACACACAGTGAAATGCATCTTTTGTGTAGAGTGTTCTGGGGGCAGCCCGCAAGTGTCGCCACGCTTCCGGCGCCAACATAGCACGCCCACAACTTCCTAAACCGCACGTCTTTTTGGAATGTGGGAGGAAACCGGAGCACCCGGAGGAAACCCACGCAGACACGGGTAGAACGTACAAACTCCTCACAGGCAGCGGCCGGAATCGAACCCGGGTCGCTAGCGCTGTTATAGAGTTACGCTAACCGCTACACTACCGTGCCGTGTAGCGGTTAGCTACATATCTACAGGTGTGTTCCTCACACCAACCCTGGGCTTCACCACCATCCTCCTCCCTCCAGTTCAAGCCACAACCTGTCACTACTCTCTCTCCCATTACTCAGCCAACTCTGTATCCAGGTTGCTCCGGCCTCTTCTCTCCCATTGGTTTCGAGGTTTGTGACAAGCCCAGTTCTAGTGAAAGGTCCTGGACCCAAAACATTACCTGTTTCTCTCTCCACGGATGCTGCCTGACCTGCTGAGTACTTGGAGTATTTTCTGCTTTTGTTTCAGATTTCCAGCATCTGCGGCTCTTTTCTTATTTTCTTGATGACAAACCTGTTCATTGCCATTTTAACAAATGTTGTTTGTAAGTTCATTTATATATCGGCTGCATTTCCCTTTCAACTCCCTCCGTTTCTTCAGATTCTCATCAATTTAATTAGACATGAAATCCACGTTAATCAATTCACACTTGTTGAGGTGAGGGGTCCTCCCCCTGGGTTATGAGCACCCGACTTATGGACACCCCGTACCCCATATGAACGTGCGTTTGGAAGACCACTGGGATGGATTTGCCGGCTGCTGTGGGACTGCAGGCATCTTCTGCCGGG
The DNA here is from genome assembly GCF_009764475.1 of Pristis pectinata. Taxonomy (NCBI): domain Eukaryota; kingdom Metazoa; phylum Chordata; class Chondrichthyes; order Rhinopristiformes; family Pristidae; genus Pristis; species Pristis pectinata. The sequence continues at coordinate 35,268,157 of NC_067424.1, forward strand.
GGTGGGAACAGGGCAGTTCCATGTGCCTTCTCTCCTCGTCACCCTCTGAGCCCCAACAATCGGGGGCTGGGTGGAGCCGAGCAGAGCCGGGAGCACGGAGCAGGCTCACGGAGTCTGCCATCTAGATTAAACTGGCTGGCCTGTCGCTACTGGGTTTATCTTTAGAACCGTTTCTGAACAATTTTCAAGTCCTCGTTAGTGCCCCTGAATCGAGGGATGTTGTTCGCGTAAACCTGGTGTAAGTTCTCCTCCCTCACAACCCAGCCCTTGACCCCTTGTTCCGTTCAGACACTCAGACCACATCTTACCAGTGAGTGGGTGAGGAGGTGAGGGGAACCAGGAGACGAAGAGACGGGTATTAGGCCCCTAAGCCTCCTCTGACAGTCTATAAGGACACCAGAGCCATTGCTGGCAGTTCCAGAGACCCAGATTCGATCCTGATCTTTAGCGCTGCCTGTGTGGAGTTTGCACGTTCTCCCTGTGACTGTGTGTGTTTCCCCCAGGTGCTCCGGTTTCCCCTCACGTCCCAAAGACGTGCGGGTTGGTGGGTTAATTGGCCGCTGGAGATCGCCTCCAGTGTGTGGGTGAGGGTTAGAATCTGCAGGGAGTTGATGAGAATGTGGGGGAGAATAAAATGGGATTAATGTAGATTTATAGAAACGGATGGCTGATGGTTGGTATGGACTTGATGGGCTGAAGGGCCTGTTTCTGTGTTAAATGACTCTATGACTCTCCATGACTATCATGGCTGATCTGATCTTGGCCTCAGTGCCACTTTCCTCTTTGCTTCCCATAACCCTTGACCTCCCTCTCGACTGAAAATCTGTCTCAGCCTTGAATAGTATCTAATGACTCGGTCTCCACAGCACTCTGGGACAGAGAATTCCTGAGTTTCACAATCTGGGAGAAGAAATTCCTCCTCATCTTCATCTTAAATGGGCAAACTCTTGTCCTAACTCTAGATACCCCATTGGGAAGAAGGTCCTCTTAGCATCTCACCTGCCAAGCTCCCTCAGAATCCGACAAGTTCCAATATGATCACCTTCCAATATGACCTACCTCCACTGAGTGTAGGCTCAACCGTGCCAGAGATGCCATCTCCCAGATCAGACGGTAGAAACAATGGCTGGTGTTCAGGTACCCTCTCCCCTCGCCTCCCCCATCACCTTGCCCGTGAAGGCTCCACTCCCAACACTGACCTGCTGAGTACTTCGAGCAACAACAACCTCTTCATCCCAGGAGCCAAGCAGGTGAACCCTCTGAAATGCCCCCATTGCAAGTTTATCTCTCCTCAAATAAGAACAGCAAGTCCGTACACAGTACTCCAATATCATAGGCAGGACCTACCTGCTCTTACACATCAAACCCAATATTCTATTTACCTTCCTATTACTGTCCCTGAATGCCACCCTATAGTGTTTCATGTACAAGGACATACAGATCCCTCAGCAGTAGACTTTCTGGGAGAAAAGTACCCAATTTCACAACCCCAGGGGAACCAACATGCGTCACAGGTTAAATGCATTTGAAATATAGTCACTGCTATAACATTGGAGATAAAGCTGTCAATAAGATAAGATTTCTTTATTAGTCACATGTACATCGAAACACACGGTGAAATTCATCATTTGCGTAGTGTGTTCTGGGGGCAGCCCGCAAATGTCACCACGCTCCCGGCACCAACATAGCATGCCCACAGCTTCCTAACCTCTACGTTTTTGGAATGTGGGAGGAAACCGGAGCACAGGAGGAAACCCAAACAGAGACACGGGGAGAACGTACAGACTCCTTACAGACAGCAGCCGGAATTGAACCCGGGTCGCTGGCACTGTAAAGCGTTATGCTAACTGCTACACTACCATGTAACTCAAATGTTTTATGAACAACAATTTCTGTACAGTAAAGCTTCACACATCGCAACAAGGTAAATTGTCGGTTAAACTGTTTCTTAGTGGTATGACTTGAGAGGTAAACCCGGTCTCTACGGACAATTGTCTGACGTCACGTACATGTACCTGACGGGGCAGGTGAGACCTGACTTTAACACCCTACCCAAGCAAGGCAGCACAAGAAGCAGTGAGGTGCCACAATCACTCACTACTGCCAGCGTGTGTCAGTCTGGTTGTTTGCTCCTTTCTCAGGTAGCGGCCTGACTCAGACGGGGCATAGAGTCACAGCTAACGCTCACTGTTGCTAACCATTACCGATTGTGGGCTTCCATTTAGCCTCCTGATCACCTTGAACCGGGGGAAAGGCAACTTTGCGTCGATTTGCGGCTTTGGAAGGGTCCAGTCAGAAGTGATCGCGATGTGGCCTGCTCTGGAAATTTCCAAATCGTCCCAATATAAGTAGAGGCTCCTGCACGAACCTGCTTTGTCAAAGAGTCATGGAGTTGTACAGTACAGAAACAGGCCCTTCGGCCCACCACGTCCATGCCGACCTTTTTGCTTATCCACACCAGTCCCATTTGCCTGTCCCATCGAGCATCCGTTGCCAATGAAGACCCTATCCTTCTATGCCCTGCCTATTTAAGTGTCTGACTAAATGCTTCTTAAGTGTAGTAATTGTATCTGACTCCACCACCTCATCTGGTAAAGCGTTCCAGATATCAACCACTTTCTGTGTAAAGAATCTTACCTTTTCAAACTCCTTCCTCTCACCTTAAACGTATGCCCTCTTGTTTCGGATTCCTCTGCCATGGGAAAAAGATTTTGGCTCTCTACCCTATCAGCATGGTAGTGTAGTGATTAGCGTGACGCTATTACAGCGCCAGCGACCCAGGTTCAATTCCCACCGCTGTCTGTAAGGAGTTTGTACGTTCTCCCTGTGTCTGCGTGGGTTTCCTCCAGGTGCTCCGGTTTCCTCCCACATTCCAAAGACCTATGGGTTAGGAAGTTGTGGGCATGCTATATTGGCGTCAGAAATATGGTGACACTTGCGGGCTGCCCCCAGAACACTCTATGCAAAAGATGCGTTTCACTGTGTGTTTCGGTGTACATGTGACTAATTAAGTTCCCCTCCGGGGAAAACAAGTCCAGCCTCTCCAATCTCTCCCCATAACTAAAGTCCTCCGGTCCAGTCAATGTCCTGGTGAATCCCCTCTGCACCCTCTCCTGCACAATCACATCCTTTCTGCAGTGTGCACACAGCACTCCAAGTGCAATCTGATCAGTGATGATCGCCGTGCAGTTAATTCACGACGTGTCAGATCACTGGAAGCCCGTTATGTCATCTGACCAAACAAGCAACTGGAGCAGAGCCAGGGATATTGTGCGTGGGAGTAAGCCAGGATTGAGGGGGAGGGTTTAAACAAAGGGAGCACTTCACTGAATGAAAGGGCTTTGTCTGTGGAGCCTGATGGTGTGAGGTGAACCAAAGCCACAGACGGTGTAGATTCCCCGATACAGTGCAGGGGGGATGGACAGACAATAAGGAGGATTGTTGGTGAGGTAACAGATATCAGCTGGTTGGGTGACGGGGAAATGCTGTAAATATCAGAGCAGAACTGATCATGGCGGGAGCTCTGGTCGCTCCCCCCAAATCAGGTGTACTGAACAGGCAACAGAGGGAGGAGGATGGGAAGGAGGTGGTTAATCCAAGGGTTACGGACTAGAAACGCCACCAGCCAGTGCTGGGAGTGGAGCCTTCACGGGCAAGGTGAGGGGAGAGGGTACCTGAACACCGGCCATTGTTTCTACCGTCTGATCTGGGAGATGGCATCTCTGGCATTAGCTGTGCAGCGTTCCCACTGCACTGTGTGCGCTGACAGCCCAGAAGGACACTGACCCAGGATAATCCGGCGCCGCCACAGGGATGGGAATCAGACCAAGGCCGGCTGGCAAGCACCGGAGGCCTGCAGGTGGATGACGAGGGCAACGGAAATGGGGAAAGGTACAGGAGTGGCCTGGTGACTCCCACCTCAGCATAGGGTGAGGCCGGAAACTACAATGTGATGGGCAGGCAATCGTCTCCCATTCCTTCTCCTCCACCAGTCCCTCGGGAATGAGGAGGACTTGCTCCCACTCTGGTTCTGTGGATTCTGAGGCGACCCATTAATGTAGGAACCACAGGCGGGGCAGGGATGTTTGACGGGACAGGCCACTGGGTTCGTTGGGAGTCAGTAAAACTCCTTCTGCCATTTACACCGGGCTTCTGTGTGAATGGTCTCGAGGTTCTCAATGGAACCCCAAGCTCTCCCTCTCCACTTAGAGCGGTCTTGGGCCAGAGATCCCCATGAGTCGACGGTGGTGTTCCATTTTTCCAAGGAGGTTTTGAGAACATTCTGGAATAATCTCCTTTGTCCAGCAGGTAATCCCTTACTGAGGCGGAGCTTAGAACAGTGTTTGTTTCGGGAATCTGGTGTTGTGTGTGCAAGTGACGTGGCCTGGCCAACAGGGCGAAATTAGGCCCCCAGTGCGCGAGGTGTTGGCCCGGGTGAAGACGCTGATGTTCATTTACTCATCCTGCCAATGGATTTGGAAGATTTAACAGGACAGTGTCGGTGATGCCTCTCCAGTGTTTCGAGGTGTCTCTGAGTGCCTGGAAGTGTGGAGGATAACAGGGATCAACAGACCAGAACTTCGTGCAAGTTTGAGGTCTGGATCTCCAAGCGTTCTTCTCTTTAGCTGCCTGAAGGCTGTGCTGGTGCAGTGGCGATGGTGGTGAATCTTATTGACTTCTGCCTTCACCGAGAAGTGGCAAGAGGGTCACGAGGCATTCACTTATCCATGGGAGGAGTCAGTCAGGTACTACATGATATCATGGCAAAACCCACCCCAATGAAGAAAGTGCTTTCTAATCTGGTTTGTAATTCTGTTTTGACTACCCTGACCATCCCACCTCAGTCTGGCGGGTGACGTCACTGCAGGAGCATGGCAGAGGCCCTGTCACTTTTGGGATTGTCCGTGAGAGTCTAAATGTTCCGGGTTCCAAACTCCGCATGGAGGAGGTACAGAAGCCTGAAGTCCCACACCTTCAGCTTCAGGAACAGCTACTTTCCTACAACCATCAGGTTCTTGAACCAACCTGCACAACCCTAACCCACCTCAGCAACGGGACACTACAGACCACCTCTTACACTACCATGGACTTGTCTTTGATTGTGCCTTATTTTTCTGCACTAAGTTGTTGTTTTTGCACATTTTTTTCTCTCTCTCTTCACTCTCTTGTACAATTTATGTGTAATTTATATTCCGTGTGTTGCCTACCTGCCTGTGATGCTGCTGCAAGTTTTTCATTGTACCTGTACCTCACCGTACTTGTACACATGACAGTAAACTCGACTTGGCTGGACTTGAGTAGAAGGATCAGTCCACGATCTCCTTTAACGTTGGACGGTCGTTGCGCACCAGCTACCACAGGGGTTGGACTGAACGAGATCATGGTCCAGTGGTGAAGGGGTGCAGGATGACTGGAAACCAGGCCTCATTGCTTGGGCATCAATGCACAGAGATACACGGACACATACAGGAATGTCTAGCAGTAGTCACACCCTTCACATCCCAACACCGGTGGTCTCAGACACACAGACCTGACCTATTGACCATCCTCCAGCATCTTCTATTTTAACTTCATATTTCCAGCATCTGCAGTATTTGGTTTCCTCAGCGGTCTTGTCTTAAGGGGACGGTGTGAGGCGAACAGCAATCAAGATCGATCCTTCTAATTTTGCTTAGTGTGAAGCTAGGAATATTTTATTATTTACATCTTTCTCGGGAAGGGTACCAGAAGAGCCAGAGGTGCCATCTGTCAGACAAGTCCCTGTCTCTCTCTGTCTCTTCTGACCGTACTAGTCGAAGAGCAGCAAGAAATTGCTCCCCATGGTCTGGCCAACATTCCTCCCTCAGCCCATATCATTGGTCATCAGCTGACCAATCATTCCCCTCATGTTTATTCACGGGGCCTCGCTGATGTTGATTGGCTGCTACATTTGCCTAACAGCAGTCAATGCTGTTAATGAAGCCTTTTGAGACAAATTGACACTAATTGTACTTCCTTCCCTCATCCCCTCCCTCCATCCCTCCTTCTCTCTCTCCGTTCCTTCCTGCCTTCTCTCTCTCTCCCTGCTGTAAATGCAAACATTCAGCCCTGCAGACTGAATTAAGTTGCTCTGCAAAGTGATCACCCAATCTGCATTTAGTTTCTCCAGTGTGAAGGAGACAGCAGTGTGAACACTGGATGCAGTGCACTACACTGGGAGACGTGCAAGTGAACGGCTGCTTTACTTGGAAGGACTGTTTGGGTCCCCAGATGGTGGGGAGGGAAGAGGTGAAAGGGTAGGCATTGCAAATCCTGTGGTTGCCTGGGAACGTGCAGTGATAAGGTGGGGATAGAAGAGCGGACCAGGGATCCGCAGAGGGAGCGATCCCTTCGGAATGCTGACAGAGGAGAGGTGGGAAACTGTGTCTGGTGGTGGAATCTTGTCAGAGTTGGAGGGTATTGCGAGGGACGATCCATTGAATGCAGAGCCAGCGGGATGGAAAGTATGGACCAGGGAACTCTGTTTTGACCCAAAGGAAAAGGAGAGCAGACGTGCAGGAAATAAGTGAGATGTGGTCAAGGGCTCTGTCATCTGTGATAGAGGAGGAGCCATGAATCGGCAACAGGGAAGACAACTCAGAGGTACCTGTGTGGAAAGTCTTTGTCACTGAAACAAATAAAGAACTGGGAGAATGTAATGGAGCCTTTACAGAGGCCGGGGTGGGAGGAAGTGTATTCAGAATTGTTGTGGGCATCTGTGGGCTTGTCACAGGTATTTGTGGCTAGCCTTCCCCTGAGATGGAGACAGAGCGCATGAAGGTGAGAGATTGGCTGCAAAAGTGACGGAATCGTTGGGTTCTGTGTGAGTGCAGGAAACAGCACTAGTGCAGTTGTTGACGCATTGGAGAAAAGACGGGGGTCCCGAGTAGGACTGGACGGGGACTGTTCCACATATCCCACAAAAAAGGCAGGTGCAGCTTGGGCCACATGTGTTCCATAGCTACACAATTGATCTGGAGAAAGCAGCTGGAATTGAAGAATGAGCTCACCTAGGTGGAGCAGAGCTGACTGGGCCTCTGTTCAAGGAACAAGTGGAGGTGGCTCAGGCTGTCATGGTATGAGATGGAGGTATAGAGGGATTGTATTACAGGGACTAGGAAACTATCAAAGGTGTGGAAGGTGTCAGCAGTGTCCCAGATGTAAGGAGCAGCACTTCATCTTCCATCTGGTGGTGTTGAGCCTTCTGGACTCAATATCCAATTCAACAATGTCAGATAACTGGCTTTCTCTGTTTCAGAACTGGCCAGTTTTGCTGTAGATTATCCATCGTTAAAATTAATTCAGCTTTTCTTTCTCCACTACGACTAGCTATTTCTTTCAGCTCTTCATTTCATAGCTTTTACATTTTCTTTTGTGTTCTCTCTCTCTCTCTCCCTCTCTCTAAAAGCCCTCGTTAACCTATCAAACGTGAACGGCTTATCCCCAGGGCAATCCTGGCCTCACCCGATCAGAGAGATTCCCTTTACCCTATCCACTCCTCCCCTCCCCTCCCTGCAACTTAGAGCTAATTTATTTTCCCAAAGTCATTATCTCGCAGAAATGTTTCACTTTCCACAGACGCTGCCTGACCTGCTGAGTGTTTCCTGCATTTTCTGCATCAATCAGTCACATGAGGAGAGAGTAATTAATGACACTTAACCTTTTGTGGTATTTCAATATAAAGGTAGATTTTAGGGAAAAGGCACTTGCTAGTATATGGTAGACCTGTTGTATCTCTGGCCAGTCTAACCATGACCAAACAGATTGGTCATGAACTGTTTAGTGACAGGTCTGATGAAACATCTCGTTTCATGTGGCTCCAGATACAATGTGGTTGTCGGGATGACCAGAATTAAAGATGAATTATCTGCAGGGAAAATGATAAGAAAGTCCTCTTCTGCTTGACAGAAGAATTTTATCCATTCAGCAAGCCCACATTCATTCCCAGTAGGCTTGCTGAATGGATAAAATTCCAAAATTCCAAAATTCTGGCACCCAATTGTTTGGAAATCTTCAGGGTTCGACATCTTCCTCACTCGTTAGTCTGGCATGTGAGCCAGGGATCCGGAGCGCGGCCTGGATCAGGGTCCGAACTGTGGGCCAAGTGTGCAGCCAGAGCTGGGATCAAGATTCGGAGCACCAGCAGACAGGAATGTGGGTGGGTTTGCAGCCAGATCCGGGGTCCGGAGTGTTTGCATATTTCCCGCACCCTTTAAACTCACCGGATTCACTGGAAAATTTATTATATAATGTGTAACATGTGAAAAACAGTGAAATAAAGTGTATTAAGGTATTAATAGAAAGAACATCCAATAGTCTGGAAAATCTGTTGGCCCCACACCTCTGAAATGCCGGATTATCGGTGATTTACCTACATGGAACAACTGTTAGTGTACTGAGGACTGTGAATATTATAGCTAACCATTATGGGCCAATAAATATTAATAACAGCTTCCAGTTTCTTGGTCCCAACAGTCTCAATTTCCCGATAGACTTGCAGGTCCTCTGTCCCCACTAGGATGAACTATACTGATCAGCCTTTATCCACCCCAGTGCTGGCTGCACATTCTCACAATGAACAACTTCTGCTTTGACTCCATTCACTTCCTTCTACTTATGGGCGATGCCCTGGCAAATTAGGTGGGTTCTAGTTCAGCCTGACACTTTGCAATAAAATGGGGGACATTCTCTGTTCTTGTTTCACTCAGGACCCCTCCCACACCCTTTACACGGTATACTGGCATCTGCAGCAATGTGATTGTAACTGTTTCCAGTTCTGATGAAGGCTCTTTGAACTGAAACTTTAACTCTGTCTCCCTCCCCACAGATGCTGCCTGACCTGCTGAGTGTTTCCAGTGTTAGGGTGTAGTTGCTTGAGAACTGATGTGAGGATAAGAACTCCTGGAAGTGAGGAAATCCAAGACACCGAGACATGTGGGAAATTGCCTCAGAAGACACTATAAATGGAGTTGTAAATCCTTGACAGAGTCACTTAAAGAAACCCAAATTTTGGGAAGATAGTTTTTTTGGAAGTTTCAATTTGCACTCCTAGCCAGTACTACGTACAGGCAATCCAGAATCAGAATCAGCTTTATTATCACTGACTTACATGATGCAAAATTTGTTGTTTTGCGGCAGCAGCACAATGCAAAGATAAAAAAATTACTATAAATTACAAAATAAATAAATAGTGCAAGAAACAGGAATAATGAGATAGCGTTCATGGGTTCATGGAGTGTTCAGAAATATGATGGCAGAAGGGAAGAAGCTGTTCCTGAATCATTGAGTGTGGGTCTTCAGGCTCCTGTACCTCCTCCCCAAGAAGAGGGCACGTCCTGGGTGGTGAGGGTCCTTAGTGATGGCTGCCGCCTTCTTGCAGTATCACCTCTTGAAGATGTCCTCGGTGACGGGAGGGTTGTGCCCGTGATGGAGCTGGCTGAGTCTACAACCCTCTGCAGCCTCTTGCGACCCTGCACGTTGGAGCCTCCATACCAGGTGGTGATGCAACCAGTCAGAATGCTCTATAGAAATTTGCAAGAGTCCTTGCTGACATAACAAATCTCCTCAAACTCTTAATGAAGTAAAGCCACTGGTGTGCCTTCTTCATGACTGTATCAATGCGTTGGGCCCAGGATAGATCCTCCAAGATGTTGACAGCCAGAAACTCGAAGCTGCTCACCCTTTCCACCTCTGACCCCTCAAATGAGAACAAGTGGGTGTTCTCCCGACTTCCCCTTCCTGAAGTCCACAATCGATTCCTTGGTCTTGCTGACGTTGAGTGCGAGGTCACACTCAACCTCATGGATTACGTTAAGGGTTCCATTCCTGAGAACTGTCCATGAGCCGATTTCTCTGCAAGTCCGAAGCGTCCATTTTCTATAGTAACCCATGTCATATTGCTCTACACACACTTGCTATAATTCTTTCATTTCATTGAATAATCTCCCTAACACCATCCATAATTAAGATAAGATAAGATATCTTTATTAGTCACATGTACATCGAAACACACAGTGAAATGCATTTTTTGCGTAGAGTGTTCTGGGGGCAGCCCGCAAGTGTCGCCATGCTTCCGGCACCAACATAGCATGCCCACAACTTCCTAACCCGTACGTCTTTGGAACGTGGGAGGAATCCGGAGCACCCAGAGGAAACCCGCGTGGACATGGGGAGAACGTACAAACTCCTTACAGACAGCGGCCGAAATTGAACCCAGATCCCTGGCGCTGTAATAACGTTACGCTAACCGCTACACTACCATGCTTAAACTGATGGAATATGTATTGTATCCAGTCATTAATGAATACCATGAAACATTTTATTATTATTAATACTATCTTGACAACTCCTTTAAAAATGAGTGGTGAATTTTCATAAAGCCAGATTTCCATAAGTCAGGTCATCCGTAACCGGGGGAGACCCTGTACTTAAATATTTCTACAATCCTGGGCAATTCAGTGATGCAGCTGGTGGAGCCACTGCCTCACAGATCCAGCAACCCAGGTTCAATCCTGACCTCGGGTGCTGTCTGTGTGGAGTTTGCACGTTCTCCCCGTGACCGCGTGTTTCTACTGAGTGCTCAGGCTTCCCCCCAACATCCCAGGTTGGTAGGTTAGTTGGCCACTGTGAATTGTCCCTCATGGGCAGGTGAGTGGTAGAATCTGGGAGGAGATGGGAATGTGGGGAGAGTAAAATGGGGTCAGTGTAGGATTGGTGTAAGTGGGTGGTTAATGGTTCGAGTGGATCCCGTGGGATGGAGAGCCTGTTTCTTTGCTGTATGACTCGATGACCACAGCTCTAATCATAATAAGTAATCTCTCAGTCTTGTTACGTAGTTCCAGTAACTGCAATGAAAGTGAGCAAGACTATCTCCTTTCACCAACAGGAACCTGGGTTAGTTCCAAAATCATTAGAGGAACTACCTAATCTGCCCATGTCATTCAATATAGTTTGCTCTCAGTCCACTTGAGACTCTGCAGAACAACAAAGTCAGCATTCAAAGCCATTCATGCAAAGTTAGCCAAGCTGTTGCCTGCCAGTCAACTCAGCTGAAACACAGGCTTGCCCTGGGATATCGTTCCAAAAAGGTGATGATACTTAGAAGTTATTTAACAATGGTTTGTAATTTGGATCGCGAGCTCATAATTTAAAAAAAAACTTTAATCAAACATGAAATCCAAAGGAATGGAGGGGCTCAGATAACATCAGATCAGGCCAAGTCATTGTTTGCATTGTACCATAGAGCTGTAGGAACATATGGTATGGAAATGGATCCATCATCTCACCGAGTCCGCTCTGATCATCTGCCACCCACTTCCACTAATCCACCATTAATCCCATTAGTTTATTCTCCCCACGTTCTCATTAACTCCTCCCCAGAATCCACCACTTGCCTGCACACCAGGGGCAATCTCCAGTGGCCAATTAACCTCCCCATACATACGGCTTTGGGATGTGGGAGGAAACTGGACGAGCCAGAGGAAACCCACGTTGTCACAGGGAACATGTGCGAACTCCACACAGACAGTGCCCGAGGTCGGGATTGAACCTGGGTCTCCGGTGCTGCGAGGTGGCCTCATTGTGCCACCCTCAACTCATGCCAACACATGCCTGATTATGTTACATGTGATGTCATCACAGCTCAAGATTCTTGCACATCAAGAGATGGTCACCGTCCACACTTCACATCAGAGCTGCCAACATGGTACTTCAATTGTAAGGGGCAGGCTGTGGTTGGGGCTCCCTGTCCTGGGCAGGGCTTGTCGCCACGGGTGAGGATTGTTCAATTCCCAGTACCCACAGGGTTTCAATTAGCTTGGAGATCGGAGGTGAGCTGACAGTGCTTGCCACTGTCTGCAGAATCCAGTCTCTTGTGTCTGTTGGGTGTCTCTGCAGCAGGCAATGTCCAGAGTTGGTCAGCTTGGGAACTGGCCCAGAACAGGATCCCAGTGGATCAAGTGCACAGGATGAGGAGACTATACAGAGAATCGGCACTGAGTCATAGAAAATTTACAAAGCTAAAGGAGACCTTCAGCCCATTGCCCCCTTGATCTGTCAGCATTCGATCTGTAGCATGGAAAATTAAATACTTTTTAATTGTGATGGGGGTTCTTGCCTCCACTAGCCTTTCAGGCAGTGAGTTTGAGAGCTCTCCCACCCTCTGAGTGAAATAGGTTTTCCTCATCTCCATTCCAATCCATTATGCCGGCACAGTGGCACAGCGGGTAGAGCCGCTGCCTCACAGTGCCGGAGACCCGGGTTCAATCCTGACCTCGGGTGCCGTGTGTGTGGAGTTTGCACCTTCTCCCATGGGTTTCCCCTGGGTACCCTGGTTTCCTCCCACATCTCAAGGACGAGTAGGTGGGACGCTGTTAATCATCCCTAGTGTGCAGGTGAGTTTTAGAAGTGGGTGGGGGACGATGGGAAAGTGGGGAAAGTAAAATGGGAATGAGGCAGCAATTCTACAAACTTCACCAATGCGCTGCCCAGAGAATGTTTGGTATGATGTTCAAGGGGTGAAAGTACATGGACACACTTACCATGGGGATTCACAATAGTCCCCCCATAGTTCATCAGTATCTGGCAGACTTGTCTGTCCACGTCTGGTCAGCCCGACCATTGTTGCAACATACAACACCCTATTGTTCACGGAGTATTGGGAGTTTTGGGTGTGGAGTATTGGGAGTTTCATGAGGAAGTTTTAGGATTAAAAACAGAAAATACTGGAAACACTCATCAGTTCGGGCAGAATAGGTGGAAAAGGGAAACAGAGTTTCTGGCTAAAGATCCTTCATCAGATCTGCAAGTGAAAATCAAGGAAGCAGAGGCTGGCAACCTAAAATAAAAACAGAACATGATGAGAATACCAAGGCAGTGTCTGTGGGAAGAGAAACAGATTTAATTTTCGAAGTTGAAGACCCTTCGTCAGAACTGGGAAGGAGAGAAGCGAATTAAGCTGCAGGATAACCAGATGAAGGTTGAGTCCCGATGAAAGGTCGCGACCCAAAACGTTGACTGTCCATTTCCCTCCATAGACACTGCCTGACCTGCTGAGTCAACCAGTGTTTTATGCGTTGCTCCAGATTCCCACATTGGCAGTCTCTGGTGTTTCCAACTGCAGGGTAATTTCAGGTAACTGAATCAGTCACCCTTCATAATATTAGCTCAGCTTGGCTTTTTTTCCTCCTTTTTTTTGCCTTTTTCCCTCTGGGAGCGGAGGACGTGGCCAACCTGACCTGCCGGGCACGTCCTCCTGCTCTGCGTTTCACAACTCCCACATTCTTCTGCGATATGCTCTTACTCTCTAACTGATCCCATTCACTCACTGACCAGGCACCATGTTTACAGCTTATCCCCATGGTCACCCTGACTCTACTCAATCAGAAACAACCCCCTCCGCCACCCTCCCTGCAGTTTAATGAGATTCTTTTCTCTCTGTTCGATTCAACTGTTTTAAGTAGTTAAACACAAGGAATGGCTGCTTCCTAGCTTATTGGTTCGTCCATCAGGTGAATACGTGTCTTCTCATTGGTTGGTTTTGCCACAGGTATCTAATAAGTTTCTTGTTGGACTATTGTTAGCTGAGGAGGACCTCTTACCTCAGGGATAAAAAGTGTCGTTTTTTTGTTAATCTCTCTCTTGCACCCTTCCCCTCCTCCCCTTAGCTCATTTTTAGTTCATCCTAGCTCCTCCCCACTAGCTCATCTTTAGTTCCTTTTGTCTCGGCTCATCTCCCAGTAGTAAAGCCAGTGCCACGTGCTCTGTGACTGTTTCTTTGTTTTAAACTTTTCCAATAAAACTTTGTGAAGCATCAAGTTGTTTTCAACTCATTCTGGGACTCCTGAAAGAACCTGCGGATTCGGAAATAACCGGATCCGACATCTCCTTCCCAGTTCTGATAAAGGGTCCCTCTGTTTCTCTCCCCACGGACGCAGCCTGACCTGCTGAGCATTTCCAGTGTTTTCTGTTTTATCATCAGACCTGCAGGTTTTTTGATGTTCACCTGCAGAAAGCTCATGCTTTAGGAGTGTTACAACCGGAGAAAGAATGTGTGTGGTTGTAGCTGCTGCTGCAAGTGTTAGTGCAGTAATAATGCAGGAGACCAATGGAAACCTTAGGCTGATAGTCTATGATTTCATGTTCAGACAGAAGTTGAGAAGGAATATTCAATTTGTAAGAGGCATTTATAGGTATTAGCTTCCTTCTGGGCAATTGACTAGTTTAGTGTTTACAGGAACCCAACCTGTCTCAACCAGAAACGTCAACTGTCCATTTCCCTCCATAGATGCTGGCTGACCCGCTGAGTTCCTCTAGCATCTCGAGGGTTACTCCAGCATCTGTGGACTCTTCTGTCTCCCTATTCTCCCATTTGCTGCTCCTGGTTAGCATTGAAGGAACCCCATGGAACACTCAGTGTTCAAGGTGGACCCCATAGTTGGAAGGGGTGGGGTTACTGTTGTGACTTTGAGCCTCAGGGAGACCAGAGCTGTAAACATAAAAGGTCTTTATTCAGCACAACAGGCAGACATCCTGGAGGAACTTGGGAAGAATCTCACTAAATTCTAGGTACTTTAAGATTTTAGAGACACAAGAAATTCTGCAGATGCTGGAATCTGGAGCAATACACAGAAAGTGCTGGAGGAAATCAGTGGGTCAGGCAGCATCCATGGAGGGAAATAAACAGTCGACGTTTCGGGCCGAGGCTCTTCATCAGGACTAGGAAGGAAATACCCTTTAAGCACAACGGTAACAGCAGGTGATTAAATATAGTTTCAATAGTTACGATTATATCCTTTCCTTCAACATTTTGGGTGTAGATAAGTGGTCCTGAAGAACTACATACTTACAATGGAAGCACACCTCAACTGGCAAGATCACCTCTGCATATTCAGACACCTTAGCTGGGAATCCAGACACCCAATTCAGCCTTCTCTTACTATTGTATGGAGAGATGGCTCTCTCTGTAGATAACAGTATTTATTCATGGAATCATAGGATCGTACACCACAAAAACAGGATCTTTCAGCATACCGAGTCCCTGCCTATTTACATGACTCCCATTTGCCTACACAAGGCCCGTATCCCTCTATACCTCTCCTATCCAAGTACCTGTCCAAATGTCTCTTCAATGTGTTAAATGTTTTAAACATTTTCATGCAGCTATATTTGTCCTAGATTGAAGACTGGTTCTCATTTGTATTAACTGGCTGCTACCTCCTTAACTCCTGAAGGACATCCCATACCTCACAGTGCCTTCTAGATACAAGTAAAGGCACGTCTCTGAACCAGTGTTAACAGCAGACCTTGCGCTTTCACTGTCGAAGGGGTGTGGGAAACAGAAGGTGGGCTTAGATCAGGGGTCCACATCCCCAAGGCAGAGATGAATGCAAGGACTTCTGTAGGAAAAAGGAGGGAGGAAGAAGGCATGTGGTATTAATGACCTCAGCAGGGAACGCATTTGGTTATTAAACTGCCTGGTGTTCTTAGGTCCCCACAGGCCAAATGAGTGGGTGTTGGGTGTAAGGTGACACATGCAACAGAACTTCCCCCGACACTGTGAAGTCTACTCATACTGCACAGCCACACACAGCTCCCGCACTGACTACTCAGTGACATGGGCGAGAAGGGGCTTTACCTCAGCTGAAGGAAAGCCCCTGATCACAGCTCCCTTGCTCAGGGCAGTCGTTCAAAAGAACAACATCCTTACAGTAAAAGTCCGTTGGAAATTTGAGTCTCAGTATGAGAGAGTCAGAGGGCTGTTAAACAGGTGAGGGAGGGGACAGAAGAGGGTGTCCCACGCCAGTCAGGTTCAATGGCCACTACCAATACAGTCCCTCTACCAACAGACCTCACATATACCTCATTGTCTGCCTGCACTGCACTTTCTCTGTAACTGTAGCATTATGTTCTGCATTCTATTATTGCTTTTCCCTTGCTCTACCTCAATGTACTTATGTTTGGAGTGATCTGTTTGCATGCAAACAAAGCTTTTCATTGCATCTCGTTATATGTGACAATAATAAACCAATTACCAAATACCAAATACAAGAGGAGGAGATGGTGTCAAAAGCTAGCCAGGAAGCCAAAGAGGTATTCACTGAGGAACGGAGTGACACGGCCATTTGGAGCTGGTGGCGTGTAGTTGGAAAGAGACAGGGGCATTGTCAGGAAGTGTTCTGGTCATTGCCCTGACCCAGCCAGCCATCAGAGACAGATACAGATCTACTACTGAAGCAGCAGCAGTGGTGGACATGGCTTGCTGCTGGGTCCAGGGCTTCAGACTGACTGAGCAGGTCTTCCCGGTTGTTCCAGGATCCCTGCTGAGAGAGTATTGGTATTGGTTTATTATTGTCACTTGTACCGAGGTACAGTGAAAAACTTGTCTTGCATACCGATCGTACAGGTCAATTCATTACACAGTACAGTTACATTGAGTTAGTACGGAGTGCATTGAGGTAGTACAGGTAAAAACAATAACAGTACAAAGTGTCACAGCTACAGAGAAAGTGCAGTGCAATAAGGTGCAAGGTTACAACAAGGTAGATCGTGAGGTCAGAGTCCATCTCATCGTATAAGGGAACCGTTCAATAGTCTTATCACAGTGAGGTAGAAGCTGGCCTTAAGCCTGGTGGTACATGCCCTCAGGCTCCTGTATCTTCTACCTGATGGGAGAGGGGAGAAGAGAGAGTGACCCGGGTGGGTGGGGTCTTTGATTATGCTGGCTGCTTCGCCAAGGCAGCGAGAGGTAAAGAGGCTGTGTCCACAACTCTGCAGTTTCTTGCGGTCCCGGGCAGAGCAGTTGCTGTACCTGTCACGGCCTGCTGAGTTTTAATTCCTTTTGCTCTCAGTGAAGTGGCAGTCAGTCTTCAAAATTCAGGCTGTTTCTTCTCTCCTGATTTGGAACTCAACTTTTGCAGGCTGCATGGGCAGGTGGGGAAAGTTATATTGATCTTGCATGGGCGGCAGAGTGGCGCAGCGGGTAGAGCCATGACTTCACAGTGTCAGAGACCCGGGTTCAATCCTGACCTCGGGCGCTGTCCGTGTGTGGAGTTTGCACCTTCTCCCTGTAACCGCCTGCGTTTCCTCCCGGTGCTCTGGTTTCCTCCCACAGACGTGCAGGTTGGTGGGTTAATCGGTCATTGTGAAATGTCATCAGAGTTAATGGCTGGAGCGGACTCTAGTTCTAGACTCCTCTGCCCTGGGTGAAAGACTCTGCCCATCTCTCCTGCCTATGCCCCTCATAATTCTGTAACACTCCATAAGGTCACCCCTCAGCCTCCTACATTCAGGTGAGAATAAGCCCTGCCTATCCAATCGCTCCTTATAACTACAGCCCTCCGTTCCAGGCAACAAGCTGGAGAAACTCTTCTACACTCTCTCCTGCCACTACATTCCTCCTGTAGTGTAGCGGCCAGACCTGTACACAATACTTTAAGAGTGGTCTAACCAATGTTTCGTACAGCTGCCACATTACAGGCACAGTAGTGTAGCGGTTAGCGTAATGCTTTACAGCACCAGCGACCCGGGTTCAATTCCGGCTGCTGTCTGTAAGGAGTTTTTACGTTCTCCCCGTGTCTGCGTGGGTTTCCTCCGGGTGCTCCGGTTTCCTCCCACATTCCAAAGACGTACGGGTTAGGAAGTTGTGGGCATGCTATGTTGGCGCCGGAAGCGTGGCGACACTTGCGGGCTGCCCCCAGAACACTCTACGCAAAAAGATGCATTTCACTGTGTGTTTCGATGTACATTTGACTAATAAAGGTATCTTACATGACATCCCAATTCTTATACTCAGTGCCTTGATCTAGGAAGGCAGGCATGCCAAATGCCTTCTTAACTACCCTATCAGAGGGTCAAAGAGGCCCCATGAGACTTGTTGAAATAAGGGAAGTCCCATCTCAATTGAAATCCCTTAACCCTAAAACTAACCTTAATCCGATTCCCCAGCTTTAATGGTCAATCTCTCCTTCACTTTGCACCTTGACTGGGTGTGCCATTTGCAAGAGATTCAGCAACAAGTTTTCTCCAACAGCACCTCCCTAAATGTGGTCACAGTGTCATAAAGAGATACAGCACAGAAACAGGCTCCTCAGCGCACCAAGTCCACACCAACTATCAACCATTCACTTACTAATTCTATGTTTTTAAACAGAGAGCAGTTTGTACCTGGAGCTCACTACCAGGAGAGGTGGTAGAAGTGGCTAAGGTAGCGACATTTAAGAAGTATTTAGACAGACACATGAACACGCAGGGAACAGAGGGATATGGACCTTGCGCAGGCAGATGGGAGTAGTTTAGGTTGGCATCATGGTCAGTGCAGATATTGTGGGCTGAAGGGCCTGTTCCTGTGTTGTACTGTTCTATGTTTCATAATCCCATTTTTTACTCTTCCCACATTCCTCATCAACTCCCCCCAGATTCTGCCACTTGCCAACACACCAGGGACAATTTATAGTGGCCAATTAACCCATCAACCCACATATCGTTGGGATGTGGGAGGAAACCGGAGCACCCAGGGGAAACCCATGCAGTCACAGGGAGAGCGTGCAAACTCCACACAAGACAGCACCTGAGATCAGGATTGAACCTGGTTCTCTCACACCGTGAGGCAGCGGCTCTCCTTGATGCACCGCTACGGTCTCTAACACTTCGAAGAACAAAGTGCCTGGGAATAGAACCATTTCCATTTTCCACATCCTGACTTGGAGAGATATTTACCCCTCTGAAAATTGTGGTCAACCCAGCAAAGTACTCTGGAATACCTTCAGCTCCTGGGCCAAGGAGGCAGCTCATCACCAGCATTTTAAGGGTAACTATGAAGATAAAAACTACATTTTAACCTTGCTGTTGAAGACCAACTCCATCTATGAACAAAGGAGTTAATTAGAATACCGGGAATACCAAAAATTGCTTACCCAGTCATTGTTGCATGAGGGATTTTCTTGTGTACAGACTGCCTGCTTTGTTTTAGCAAGGCATAGCCATCTATCCCTTTGTGGTAAATGTTTGGTGAGGCCCATTTCATACACAGGGAGATGGGTGCGACTTGCTTAACAAAGCAACGAGTCTGTGCACAGGAAGATCCCTTAAAAACAGTAACTGCGCAAGTGATATTTTGTCAGCTTTCTGAGGCAAGCCACATTGTTTCACATTAAAAACAACCATTTTCTTCCTTGTTGTTCTCATTTCACAAGAGCAGGTTATATTTAGTCAGATTGTTTGTGGAGTTAGGAAGTTGTCAGATCAGCAGGGGGTCAGGGATTCACATCCAATTTACACTTCCCCTTTTTGCTTCACCCGGAATCTTGAATTGGTTCAGTCTCAGACTCATCACTTCTGGGATGGTCTCTCAGTTCCTGACCTTTCTAGTCTACAGGCTCTTCGTGTGACACCTCTTCTTCAAAGCCTCCTCCATCCAAAATGAAGAAATGTTTTTGCGATGTGGACCTGGAGTTTACCGTCCCAAATGTGCAGCATATCGTTGGAGAAGAAGGACCCCAATGCACACTGTGCATCCGGAATCCACAGTCCTCGTTATAAACCTGGAACGTGCTATTTGTGGCACGTAGCTGAGTGCACAGTCCCAGTGATTACTGGACATCAGGAGCTCCTGAATCCCAGTGTACACTTGGAGCAGCCAAATCCAGTCCTCGACACTTGTCCAAACTCACACCTTGTATAACCAGCCTCCATTGCATTCCCGACATGCCTAGTTCCACTGTGCATTTGGAAGCACAGTTGACACTGGGAACCTGGAACCTCAGATCCAACAGTATACCTCCAATACCCAGTATTCATGAACTGCTCAACACCTGGAATGCTGTGGGTATTCTACACCAAGAGTGTCCAATCCTCACTGTACACACTGAGTACCCAGTCCCCACTGTACACCCGGCGTATCCAATCCTCACTGCACACACTGAGTACCCAGTCCCCACCGTACACCCGGCGTATCCAATCCTCACTGCACACACTGAGTACCCAGTCCCCACTGTACACCCAGCGTATCCAATCCTCACTGCACACACTGAGTACCCAGTCCCCACTGTACACCCGGCGTATCCAATCCTCACTGCACACACTGAGTACCCAGTCCCCACTGTACACCCGGCGTATCCAATCTTCACTGCACACACTGAGTACCCAGTCCCCACTGTACACCGGGAATATCCAATCCTCACTGTACACACTGAGTACCCGGTCCCCACTGTACACCGGGAGACAGAAACACACATGCACACACAAACACACACACACACACACACACACACACACACACAAACAAAAATACACACACACAAAGGTACACCTGGATAATTTTTCTGGTCCTAATAAAACTGTGGGAAAATGTAACGGAGGTGAGGCATGTGAAGAGCAATGTAACGAAAGAGATGAAAAGTTTGAAAATTCGAGAAAGTGTTTGGCTTTGAAGAGAAAGTACAGCGCTGTATTTCGAAAGAATGGATTTATCCAAATGGGGAAGAGGAGCGGCTCAGACTTGTGGGTGTTGTGTGTGATCTGATTCTGAGCAACAAAGCTGTGAAACTTTCCAAAATAACTTGTCTGCCTGAGACAACACTCAGGCTGCAAAGGAACTTTTCCAATGGAAGTGAGGTGGAGTGGTGCCTCAACAAAACTACCACATCCTGCACCAGTGACCAAAGGAGGCCAGTTAAAAGTGATATGTACGTCTTGACTCATCATCATGTTGCCAAATACAAATATTTTCACACTTAATAAAATTGTGAACAACTGATACCTTCGTTTAGTGTCAAATGTGGATCTTCAACAATGACTTCAACAAGAACCAAGTGCTGAAACAGACTGAGAACTGGAAAGAAGCCCTGGGTATCCTTGTCTAACATTTGTCCTGGATCATGGCAGAAAACCTATTAGGAGGTGAGATTGAATCATTTTGTTTTAAATAAATAGTCCATAACACGCACATGTAGAATACTAAGGAGAGAGCTTGATCTTGTTACTATTTGAAGTCAAAGTTAAATTTGAGTTCATTGCCACATGTCCATGTGTGCACAGGTGCAATGAAAAACTTAATTGCAGCAGCATCACAGGCACATGGCATCAGATAAGCAGCATTCACAAGAAAAACATAAATTAAACAAAAATTATTCACAGTTTTTACAAGAAAAAACATAATTAGAACAAAACAAAACAAAGTCCATTATAGTGCAAGGTGATCAAAGTGGTCATAGTGTTGCTAAACTGTATTGATCAGGGTTCAAGAACCAACCCATGCCTTTAAACCCATGTGGTCACAGGGAGAATGTCATCGAGAGTCATAGAGTCATACAGCATGGAAATAGGCCATTCGGCCCACCAAGCCCATACTGACCAATGGCCACCCATCCATATTAATCCCATCTTCCAGCACTTGGTCCATAGCCTTCTACACCAAGGCAATTCAAGTGCTCCTCTGGACACTTCTTAAATGCTGTCAGCAACTCTGCTTGCACCACTCTCTCAGGCAGTGCATTCCAGGTCCTCACCACTCTCTGGGTGACAAAGGTTCCCCTCCAATCCCCTCGATAGCTCTTACCCCTTTCCCTAAATCTGTATCCTCTAGTTTTATCGACTACTGATCTGTGGAAAAGTTTCCTGCAGTCGACCCTATCTATATCCCTCACAATTTTGTAGACATCAATCATGTCCCCTCTTAATCTCCTCCGCTGCAGGGAAAACAGACCCAGCCTCTCCGGTCTCTCCTCATAACTGAAACACTCCATCCCAGGCATCATCTTAATGAGTCTCCTCTGGACCTCTCCAGCGCTATCACATCCTTGTGGTATTGGTATTGGAATTGGTTTATTATTGTCACTTGTACCGAGGTACGGTGAAAAACTTGTCTTGCATACCGATCGTACAGGTCAATTCATTACACAGTGCAGTTACATTGAGTTAGTACAGAGTGCACTGAGGCAGTACAGGTAAAAACAATAACAGTAGTGTCAACAGGTGTCACAGCTACAGAGGAAGTGCAGTGCAGGTAGACAATAAGGTGCAAGGTCACGAACTCAGAGCTGTGTGGAAACAGAACTAGTTTCTCCAGATGAAGGGTCCCGATCTGAAACATCGATTGTCTGTTTCCCTCCCTAGATGCTGCCTGACCCGATGAGTTCCCCCGACATTTTGTGTGTTGCTGCAGATTCCAGCATCTGCAGCCTCCTGTGTCTCCACTAACCTCTGTGCCACTGTGCTGCCCTGGTACCAAGCACTCTTGATCACACAGACACATGTTTGCACACACACTTGCTCACACTTATATGCAGGCAAGTGTGGATAAATTTTGGCATAGACACAGACAGATTGCAAAACAAATTCACACAGCAACACACATTCAGATACATTCACCCATCGCCCTTTCACATGGGTACAATCAATGTCACACACAAATATCCTGTCACATGCATATGTTAACAACCCAGCCACACACAGCGCATCAGCAGCATCTGAAAACTTCAACACACA
The DNA here is from genome assembly GCF_009764475.1 of Pristis pectinata. Taxonomy (NCBI): domain Eukaryota; kingdom Metazoa; phylum Chordata; class Chondrichthyes; order Rhinopristiformes; family Pristidae; genus Pristis; species Pristis pectinata. The sequence continues at coordinate 35,290,657 of NC_067424.1, forward strand.
GGTGCAAGTGAAGTTACTATTTGAAGAGTTATACTCCAGTCAAAAGATCTGCCCTCTGAGAGGAAATGAGAAGTCTTTAGAAAAAATGATACTTCATTTCAAGAATCGGGGAAAGCACAGAACTTTTTTTCGGGGTGTAGTTTGGGTGTGCTGGGACTGATGGACGAAATGCAAATACTTTTTAAAAATTCTGCTTGTGCTGCAGCTTTGGCTCAGGGCAATAAATGCCAGAACCAAGCACACAGGAACTGTCCTTCAGCAGCTGGGGGGTAGGTTGCAAGGAAATGAAACATTCCAAGGTGAAATGCGAGCCGTGTAGATGGTTAAAGCAGAAAGGAGAAGTCCTGTACAGTCCCCACTACATACATCATTCACACATCACCAACAGGTGTCAACACTGGGTTAAAACAGTAACCATTTCCATTGGGCTGGGTGTCATTTGCAGAAGAGTCACTAATAGCACTGCAAGCGAACAGACTATTTTGGGCATATTGGAAGCTTTTGCTCTTTTATGCTTACCAAGATGTTACCAGAATCTTTCCTCTTTATAGAGTCAGCCAGTGCAGAATGAGTCTGAGATTCTTCACTTTTCGAAAGAGCTATGCAACTGGTCTTAAACGCCTGTTCTTTCCTCATGTTCCTGCAACGTATCTCTTTTCTAGTGTAAACTCCCTTTCGATTTAATGCCATCATGCTTTCAGTTATGACAACTGGCCATGTATAAAAAAAAGCCTCCTTATCTCCTCTCTCTGTCTTCTGCCAAATACCCTAAAATATATGTCTCCAGGTCACAGTCGGTCAGTAGACACATCTGCGTATTATTTACCAAAACCTTTCATAATTTTAGATGTTTCCATTAGAAATCTCCCCTTGATGTCTCTGCTGTTACAACTAACCCAGCTTCTCCAGTCTTTCCACGTGGTCTGCAGAGTGGCGCAGTGGGTAGAGCCACTGCTTCACAGCGCCAGAGACCCGGGTTCAATCCTGACCTCAGGTGCTGCCGGTGTGGAGTTTGCATGCTCTCCCCGAAAGTTCCCTCCCACATCCTAAAGAACAGCAGGCTGACAGGTTAATTAGCCACTATAATTATGTAGGTGAGTGGTCGAATCTAGCAGGTGATGATAAGAATGTGGGGAGGACTAAAAATATAGTGTAAATGCGCAAATGAGTCGGTGTGATCAGCACGGACTCGATGGGCCGAAGGGCCTGTTCCCCTGCTGTATCTCTCAATGACTGAAGGATCACCTCTGGCATTACAGATAAACCTACCCTGCAGCCTCTCCCATAGTGAACTAGACACAATATCCAACCAGGATTTGATTGGCTAGATAAAGCTTAAAGGCACAAGCTATCTCTCGAACAGCCTCCATGTATTGTAGGAACTAACCAAGCATGCAAGGACACATTCTATGAGAGCAAATAATTGGGCAATCCATAACACTGGGGAGAGATTAGACGTGTAAAATGAACAAGGTGATAAAGTGAGGCTTCAGGGAGGAACTTGAGCCACAGCTGTTCCTGGTGCGCCTTAAATAATCAGCCCAAAGCTTGATTGATCCTGAACCTTGCCACCATGATGTAAGGATGTCATTGGTCCATTCAAATGAGGCTCACTGGTTGGGGCTACAAGGATACTGGGCAGCTCCCACAGCCAGCCAAGCCATAGGTAGGTCCAGCTGGAGGGGGAGGTGTGAGCATTGGGGCAGATGGGAATGGGCTTGCACCCAGGAGAATGTGAGTTTGTAGTCCCTTCACAGTGCGGAAGAATTGGAGCTGACGTGCTTTGCAAACCAGGCCAAGTTGCTCACCAGTTTCAGTCAGAGTCCTAGAAATGTAGAGATGGTCAACAGCTTCAAGTTCCTTGGCATCCATATCACCAGCAACCTCTCCTGGTCCCTCCATACTGATGCAGTGATCAGAAAAGCACATCATACATACTTTCTTAGGCATCTGAGAAGATTCGGCTTGTCCATGAGGATTCTCTCAAACTTGTACAGATGCGCTATGGAAAGTATTCTGACGTGTTGCATCTCAGCCTGGTACGGCAACTGCTCTGTCCTTGACCGACGGAACCTGCAGAGAGTGGTAAACATTGCCCAGTCCGTCACAGGCTCGTCACTTCCTTCCATCCAGTCCATCTTCACGGTGCGTTGCATCATGAAGGCTAATAATATTATCAAGGTTGCCTGCCACCCTGGCTATTCTTTTTTCTCTCTTCTACCTTCTGAGAGAAGATACAGGAGCTTGGAAGCCTGCTCATCCAGATTCAAGAACAGCTTCTTCCCCACTGCTGTCAGACTCCTGAACCAAACACCTCCTTCACACCCCCTTCCCATGTTCTTGAACCGGCACGGTAGTGTAGCAGTTAGCGCGACGCTATTACAGCGCCAACGATCAGGGTTCGATTCCCGTTGCTGTCTGTGAGGAGTTTGTATGTTCTCCTGTATCTGTGTGGGTTTCCTCCGGGTGCTGCGGTTTCCTCCCACATTCTAAAGACGCACGGGTAGGTTAATTTTGGTTTAAAATGGGCGGCGTGGACTCGTTGGGCCGGAAGGGCCTGTTACCACGCTGTTAAGAAAAATAATCCTACCTCTCTTGGTTATTCCATCATTGTCACTTTAACATTTCTTTTTGCACTACTTCAGATTGTACAGCAATCCTTGCACCATTCTGCTGTTTTGCGTTTGTCGTTGTATTCGTTGCTTCATACGAACAAGGAATTTCATTGCACTCTGGCATATATGACAATAAACTAATCTAATTTAATCTAATCTAAATAGCACTAGAACCCCAGATTGTGTGTGTAAGGATTGGGTAACTATTCCAGACAAGTGCCAACTCACCTGATAATCAGCAGCTTCCAGTACAAGTTAGTCATCAATGGCTAAACTTTCTACTCTCCGAAAGGAACTGAATAAAGTGAGTCTGAACCTTTCACTCAAGGTCTGACGTAGAATCAGCTCAGTCTGAAAATGAGCGCCTACTGAAGTCCGATAGTGCTGCTGAGAATGTTCAGACCTGAAGCTCAAAGGTGCAGGGGAGCAAGGTGAAATAGTGACCCTGAAAATACATCCAAATCAGCGTCATAAGAAAGATATCAGCAGAGAAAGAAACGTTTGATTGGTTCTGAAGAAAAGCGAGTGTGTTGGTTGGATGGAACCACTGTCATCCAGTAGATGTGCCTTTGTCGCAGGAGCTGGAGTGTTGTGGCCAACAGTATTTCAGGTGCCATTGACTACGAAGGATGTGACCACAGAAAGGGAGCGGGTTACCAGTCTAGTAGCAGGCGTGAGATATGTGCACAGAGTGGAGGATCTGGAAAGGAATGTGCAAGAGCAGTGCTACGGGGAATCAATCAATCAGACCAGCCATAACAGAAAATACTCAGCAGGTCAGGCCACATCTGTGGGAAGAGAAACAGAGCTAACATTCCAGGTCAAGCACCCTTCATCAGAACTGGGAAGGAGACAAAAAAAAGGAGACACCAGCCACTGGAATCTGGAGCAACAGACGATCTGCTGGAAGAACTCCGCGGGTCGAGCAGCATCTGTGGGAGGGGAAAGGAACTGCCAACCCTGTGTGAGGACTCAGAGAAAGAGAGAGAGAGGTACCGATGCACGGCGGAGATGGTGGAGCGTAGGACACGGAGAGAAAACCGTCGGGGCAAGTGATGAATTGAATGCATGTACCCGAGATCCTGGCTGGTGCCAAATTGGGAGTCTTGTAAGCCATGTGCATCAAGATGGCGGTGAAGCCAGGTACTGAGGAAGGATACGTGGCTGCAGTCGTGAGTCTTGGCAAGAACGTGGTCAAAGAGCCAGAGAGCAGTGGAAAGCACAGATGGGGAGCGATGAGAGAGAGTCTCACAGAACTCCCGTCGGAGACAGGAGGGAAACAAGTTCGGCACACCTTGAAGAGACTTCACAGTGGAGCAGTACTTATGGAGACACAGGAGACCACAGACACTGGAAACTGGAGCGACACACAATCTGCTGACGGAACTCAGCGGGTCGAGCAGCATCTGTGGGAGGAAAGGAATTGTCGACGCTTTGGGTCGATATGCTGCATCAAAGTCAAAGTCAAGTTTATTGTTAAATGCACAAGTACATGCGTGCACAGGTGCAATGAAAAACTTACTTGCAGCAGCATCACAGGCACGTAGCATCAGATAAGCAGCATTCACAAGAAAAGCAGAAATTTTTACGCAATTTTTACAAGAAAGAACACAATTGGAACAAAAATAACCAACCATTTTAGTGCAAAGTGGTCATAGTGTTGATAAACTGTAGTGGTTAGAGTTTTGCCAGTCGGTTCAAGAACCACATGGTTGAAGGGAAGTAGCTGTTCTTGAACCCGTTCAAGACTGGGAGACAGAAAAAGCTTGTTAATTCACGGGGGGTTGGGGGGGGGAAGGGGGTTATGTCTCTGATGGGGTAAAACCAGCGAGACCATGGGGATAAGTTGTAAATAAGTTGTCAGGTCAATGAGTGAATGGGAGCAGTTAGAGAGCGAGAACACAGACAGGAGAACATGGGAGTTGTGAAATGCAGAGCAGGAGGACGTGCCCGGCAGGTTCTTCTGTTGATGTTCTCACTCTCCAGCTGCCCCCACTCTCTCGTTGACCAGATAATCTGCTTACGGCTCTTCCCCATTGTCACCCAGGTTTTACCTGCTCGGAGGCCTCTCTTCTTTCCCACCCTCCCTGCAACTTAAGGAACTTTATCTTCTTCCCAATTCTGATGAAGGGTCTTTGACCTGAAACGTTCACTCTGTTCGTCTTCCCTCAGATGCTGCCCAACCTGCTGAGAATTTCCAGCATTTTCTGTTTCTGTTTCAGTCTCCCAGCATCTGCAGAATTTTTAATCAGCTGATGAGAAATTAAAGGGATTAATCATCCCCTTCCAGGACATCACTACAGGAGTCCCTCTGGGCTGTGTCTTCAGCTGCTTTATCAATGACCTTCCACGGTAAGGTTAGAAGCGGGATTGGTCACTGATGACAGCACAATGAATGTTTTTATTTGCATTTCCTGCAAGCAGCAGGATCTAGACAGCACTCAGGCATGGGCTGGTAAGTGGCAAGTGATATTTGTGCTGCACATGTGCCAGGAAGTGACCTGCTTCAACAAGAGAGTGTGTCCAACCACCTATCCTTTGTATTCAGTGGCATTACTTCACTGAGCCCCCAGTATCAACACCTTGGGGGAAGGAGGGTGAACATGCACCAGTCTACATGGGGGGATCGGTGGTGGAGAAAGTCAGCAGCTTTAAATGCCTGGGCGTTAACATACCGGATGACCAGTCCTGGGCCCAGCACGTAGAAGCAATCACAAGGAAGGCACACCAGCCTCTTTACTTTCTCAGGAGGTTAAGGAGGTTCAGCTTGTCACCGAACACTCTGACGAACTTCTACAGATGTACTGTTGAAAGTGTCCTGACTGGTTGCATCATGGTCTGGTACGGCAATTCGAATGCGCAGGAATGTAAGAAGCTGCAGAGAGTAGTGGACTCAGCCCAATACATCACGGGCACGTCCCTTCCCACCATTGGTAGTATCTACAGGAGGCGCTGCCTCAACATCCATTATCAGAGATCCCCACCATCCAGGCCATGCCATCTTCTCACGGCTACCTTCCGGCAGGAAGTACAGAAGCCTGAAGTCCCACACCGCCAGGTTCAAGAACAGCTTCAACCGTTTGCTTCTTGAACCAACCTGCATAACCCTGATCAATATCTCAGTATAGCAACACTATGACCACTTTGCACTACAATGAACTTTGGTTTTTTTTGTTCTAATTGTGTTCTTTCTTGATTAATTTTGTACAATTTATGTTTAATTTATGTTTTTCTTGTGAATATTGTGTCCCTAATGCTATGTGCCTGTGATGCTGCTGCAAGTAAGTTTTTCATTGCACCTGTGTATACATGTACTTGTACAGATGAGAATAAACTCAACTTTGACTTTTGACTTTGACTTTGACCATTGAGAGGAGACTAGGACTTTATTCCCTGGAACGTAGGAGATTGAGGGGTGACCTGATAGAGGTGTATAAGATCATGAGGGGCAGAGACAGGGTGAAAGCACACCGTCTTCTTCCCAGGGAGGGGGTGCTAAAACCAAGAGGGCACAGGTTTACTATCAGAGGTGAGAGATTTAAAAGGGACATCAGGGGCAGCTTCTTCACGCAAAGGGTGGTGCATATTTGGAATGAGCTGCCAGAAATAGTGGTTGAGGCGGGCACATTAGTAACATTTAAAAGCCACCTAGGTAAGTACATGGAGGGGAGAGATTTAAAGGGCTATGGGCTAAATGCGGGCAGATGGGATTAGTTCACTGGGCAACACAGTGGGCTAGGAAAGTTGGGCCGAAGGGCCTGTTTCTGTGCTGTATGACTCCATGAGTCTATGACACTTGCCTGGACAACTGGAGCTCTGTCAATATTCAGGAAGCTTTACACAATCCAAGACAAATCAGCCTGTTCGATTGGCACTCTGGTCACTGCCTTAAACATTCAATCCCTCCAGACTGGCACACAGGGGCTGCAGTTACTCCCCCAGTCTACCTCCCAACCCCACAACATCTCAGCCAGCTCCATCACGGGCACAACCCTCCCCGCCATCGAGACATCTTCAAGAGGCGGTGCCTCAAGAAGGCGGCATCCATCGCTAAGAACCCTCACCACCCGGGACGTGTTCTCTTCACATTGCTACCATCAGGGAGGAGGTACAGGAGCCTGAGGACCTGCACTCAGTGATTCAGCAACAACTTCTTCCCCTCCACCATCAGGTCCATGAACACTACCTCATTATTCCTTTCGTTTGCACTATTTATTTTTGAAATTTATAGTGATTTTATGTCTTTGCATGGTACTGCTGCCACAAAACAACAAATTTCATGTCATCTAAGTCAGTGACAACAATTCTGATTCTGATCCGTCTCTCCTGTGACATCAGGAGAGTGGTATCTGAGTGTGGCATAGGGGGTGTCGCTTCTTGCCTGGTAATTCCCTGAACAACAGCCCTCCTGTTCATAGAACATTATGTGACAACTTAAAAATAATGAAAAAGGAACTGGGCAGTTTCTGCAACGGGCGCCTCACTTCTGACGCCGGCTCTTTGCACTTGGGCTAACTTAACAGTGGCGCTACTCGCCGCCACCCAACGACCCCTTCACTCACTGCCCCGGCCTCCCCGCCCTGGTTCGTTCCTCACTGAGCTCGCTCTATAATCAAAACTGCTGGCGTGTGATCTTTTCTCCTCCTTCCCCAGAACATCTCCCATATTGGCTCAGAGGTCAGTGGTGGTCCTGCTTATCAGAGGGGAAGCAGCAAGTAGTTACAGGTACCTACACTTGGTGCCAACATGGGTGATGTACAACACCTGACATGGACGGACACCTGGGGAGGCAGCTACCTTTATATATGCAACTAAATAAAACTTTTCACTTGCCTATTTCATACTGCCTACTGTGGTACCTCATTCTAAAGGAAAGTTAACACACAAGAACCATTATCTTGTTAACCCAACGATACTCTCAGAAAGCTAAGCTACTATCTGAAAGGACAAAGATATTCACAGAAGGATCACTCTGCCAATCAATAAACTGGTGCAGGACCACTATGAAGGACAAGGGTAAAAGGTGCACGTGAACATGACCACCTTTAGGTTCCCCTCCAAGTCACACACCATCCTAATTTGGAAATGGGTTGCTGGTCCTCCATCATTTCTGGGTCTAACCCTGAATTTGCCTACCCAACACTTCTGTACTTTCACCAGAAGAACTATAGCGTCAAGAAAGTGCCTCACCACCACCTTCTCAATGGTAATTAGAGATGGGCAGTAAATGCTGGCCTTGCCAGCGACGTCCATCGATCTTGATCTCCTTGTGGAAGTGTACATAATGGTGCATAATTCAGAAGACAAGTGAAATGTTTATCTCAAGAGAGTTGAAGAATAAGTGGAAGGATGCCTTGCGGTGGCTTGGGTGAGATCACACATTGACGACTGCATACAGTTTTGGTTTCCTAGTTAAAGAAATCTAATTGACTTTGAGGTGGTGCAGAGGAGGTTCACTGGGTTGAATCCTGGAATGAAGGAGTTGGTTGATAAGGAAGGATAGAGCTAGTTGGGCTTATTGGAATCAGAAGTGTGAGAAGTGATGGTAAAATATATAAGGTTCTGAGTGTGCTTGATGGGGTAGATGCTGAGGGGGTGCTTTCTCTGGTGGGGCAGACTAAAACTTCGGGACGTAGCCTTAGGGTAATGAGGACATGACTTCTCTCATGGTTGTATGAATCTCTGGAATTCTCTCACTGACAGCTGTGGATGCTGAATCCTTTTGTATATTCAGTGCTGAGATGGATTTCTGGGTGACAGGAGAATCAAGGATTTTGGGGATTAGGCAGGAATTTGCAGTTGAGGCCAAAAATCAGGTAAGCCTTGATCTTATTGAAATACAGAGCAGACCCAGGAGCCTATTTCATGTTGGTTTATTCAATCCTTCCACCCATTACCATAAATCTTGGGACCCTCATTACAGGCCACACCAATAAGAAAAATATCCAGTATATCCAGGCCTGTCAGTTGGTGGCATCTGGAGCCTAACATTGCAAACGAAGCAATCAGTGTGATATCTTTAGTGATCTTTAGAACATCTGGAGTGTTGTATCTGGAATACGACAGCTGAAAAGTATTGTGTGAAGTGTAGCATTTGGAGTGTCACATCAGTTCCCAGTACAACACACTGCTGTTAATATAACATTGTGCGTCAAATTAAAAATAACCTAAAGGGAAACTTGGCAGTTTCTGTAATGGGTGCCTCACTTCCAACACTGGTTCTTTGTACTTGGGTTTAATTAACAATGCTCCCACTCTCCACCACCCTGCAACCCAATCACCCATTGCCCCAGCCTCCTCACCCCGGTTTTGGCTCAGTTCATTCTGGTTGAGTTTGCTCTATAGTCAAAACTGCTGGCGTGTGATCTTTCTTCTTCCCTTTCCAGAACATCTTCCATATTGGGTCAGAGGTCAGTGGTAGTCCTGCTTATTAAAGAGGAGGAAGCGAGTAGTTACTGGTACAGACACTTGGTGCCAGAATGGGCGATGTGCAAGATCTAACCTCAATAGACTCCTGGGGAGTCTGCTACCTTTATACGTACAACTAAATACATTAGTTTACTTGCCCCCCTGTTTTATACTACCTATTGTGGTAACTCATTCTAAAGGAAATTTAACACACAAGAATCATTTGAAGCTGCTCTGTGTTTCCATGTTAACCCAGTGATACTCTCAGAAAGCCAAGCTACCATCTGAAAGGTCTTCTCAGAAGGACCTCTCTGACAATCAATAAATGGCCCAGAACCCCTACCGTCATCCATCAGTCAAATGCACCTGGGTACCATCAATCAAACAATAAGATCTCAGCCCACTGTCAATCAATCAGATCCCACCTACTGCCAATCAATCAATCCTAACCCTCTGTCAGATCAATCAGATCCCACACAACTATCAATCAATCACACCTGGTCAGCTGTCAATCAATCACATGCTACATGCTGTCAATGGATCAGATGGAATAAAACAGGGAGTGGTGAAAATAGCCAGCAGGTCAGGTAGCAGCAGAGGTGAGGTTTCCTTTCTGTCCGTGTTTTAGATTTCCAGTATCTGCAGTGTTTGCCTTTCAGGCTTGAGCCACCACCAAGTGAAGTGCCGCTCATATCCCAGAAAGGCACAGCAGCATTGGAAAAATCACCAAGTCCTCAGATCGCTCAATAGTAATTTCTCCCTCATACCCAGAAATCTATGCATGAAAAACTTCCCATGGAAACTCCCCATTATTTCCTGTCTGTCTGTGTTACAGAGTGCAGGGTAGCACAGCGGGTAGTGCTGCTCCTGCACAGCTCCAGCAGCCTGGGTTCGATTCTGAGCTCGGGTGCTGTTTGCGTGGAGTTTGCACGTTCTCCCCCTAGCCTCACTGGTTTGCCCCAGGTGCTCCCAAATCCCAGAGATGTGCTGGTTGGTTAAGTGGCCACTGTAAACTACCCCTGGTGTAGATGGGGGAGCAGGATAATCAATGTGTGCGGTAAAGGGCATGTGAATAGCTTATTCCCTCTAGTTTACAGGGAAAGTAAATTAGGGAATGGGATTGACGGGAATGTTCTGAGAGCTAGTATACACTCGTGCTGAATGCTCTCCTTCTATATGAGTGATTTAACATGTTAAATGAGATTGTACACAAAGATCTTGCACAACATCTTACAAACATTTTACACAAAGATCAACCCACCTGGCTTAAACAGTGTGAGAACATATATTCCCCCCTACTATTTCCTTCTAACTCAACAAGGGATGTTTTTTGTTATGTATTGGGGCAGGCACGGTAGTGTAGCGGTTAGAGCGACGCTATTACAGCGCCAGTGACCCGGGTTCAATTCCAGCCAGTGTCTGTAAGGAGTCTGTACCTTCTCCCCATGTCTGCGTGGGTTTCCTCCGGGTGCTCCGGTTTCCTCCCACATTCCAAAGACGTACGGGTTAGGAAGTTGTGGGCATGCTACGTTGGCACCGGAAGCGTGGCAGTGCTTGCGGGTTGCCCCCAGAGCACTCTACGCACAAAGGTGTGTTTCACTGTGTGTTTCGATGCACTTGTGACTAATAAAGAGATCTTATCTTAATAACTTAAATGAGAATGTAGGTGGCATGAGGAGTAAATTTTCAGATGATACTAAAACTGGTGGTGTAGAGCGTTGTCTAAGGTTACAATAGGATCTAGATCAACTGGGAGAGTGGGCAAAGAAATGACAGATGGAACTTAACTCGGACAACTGCAAAGTGATGCAGGACATACGCCGTGAATGGCAGGTTCCTAGAGAGTGTTGTCGAACAGAGAGACCTGGGGCTAGAAGTACATAGTTCCCTGAAAGTGAGGACACAGGTAGGCAGGGTGGTGAAGAAGGTGCGTGGCATTCTTGTCTTCATTAGCCAAGACACTTGAGTACAAGAGTGTCATGTTACAGTTGTGATAATGTTTGTTAGACCACACTTGTGTGGTTCCAATTGCCACACTGTGACAAGATGTCATTAAACTGGAGAGGGTACAGAAAAGATTCACAAGAATGTTGCCTGGACTGAAAGGTTTGAGTTATAAGGAGAGACTGGACAGGCTGGGACTGTTTTCTTTGGAGTGAAGGATGCTGAGGGGTGACCTTATAGAGGTTTATTAAATCATGAGGGGCATATGCAGGCACATGGGACTAGCTCAGATGGGCAACTTGGTTAGCATGAAGGTGTTGGGCGAAGGGCTGTATAACTCTATGACTCTAAGGGGCAGCACACAGTAGAAACAGCTGTCAGCTGTGTTGCCGTGTCGTTGCAGTGACTAAAATGGACCGACTTTCGTAACTTCCCCTCCCCGTCAAGCTTCCAGGAAGGGAAACCGCATGAAACTGAAAACAAGAGGATGTTGTAATGAGACCTCATTCCTCCCCCAGCTCCCCGCCGCTGAACCATCGGCACTCCGAGGCACCAGGGACTTCGCTGAGCTAGGTGGGAGAGTTCCAAGGACAGCAATCACAGGCAAGGTATGGATCAGATAGTGGGAATATGTAGCACCCTTCGTCTGAGTCCAGGACCCGTGAGGCTCCCAGGGATAATCTAGTCAACTGTTTTTGCTGAAGTCTTGAATGCTCGGGTTTTCGATTAAGGTCTCATCTCAGCTGGTAGCTCTTTTGTCGTTGAGTTGGAAGGTTGTGTGTTCAAGTCCCAGTCCTGACACGAGAGCCTGTTATCCACCTCTTGCACCAGTATGGTACTAAGGGAGTGTTGCGCTCCTGTCCCCCGGATTACTCATTGAACCAAAGACCTTGTGTTCTCTCTTGTAAAAGATGTCATGGTGCTTTTTCTAAGACAAGCAAGAAAATGAAATGGAAAATATTTCTCCCACAACAAGATTACCTGCTAATTATCCCGAGCGCCCAGCAGCTGCTGTTTTGTACATCACAACGATGACTGTGTTTCTAGTAGTAGCTTTTACTGGGTGTGAAGTGGTAGGCTCAGCCTTGCTGTATCAGATGAGCTACAGAAATGCAGATCCTTCCTTTCAACAGAACTAGGAATAAACAGAATGAGCGGTGGAGATATACGGCAAGTCTTAAAGTAAACTACTGGTAAAATAGGACCTGGGTTAAAAAGGTGGGGCGTTTGGTGGCATTGAAGAAAGGAGCCATTGGGCTCATCATGTGCTAGCCCTCAATCGTCCATTCCCCCTCCCTCTCCACAAAGTCGTGTGACTTTTCCTCCTTTACCCAGTTATTGAATTCTCTCCTGAGATTCCCTCCTAAATCTGCTTCAAGACAAGGTCTGGTGTGGAAATAATGGTTTGCTTCTCCTGGCTTTGGATCTTTCATAATTACTGTAAATCTGTTTCCTTTGATTGCGAATCCTCTCAACAGCCGCAAATAATCTGCCAGAGGAATTCAGCACGTCTCTGTTTGCCCCTTTTTTTTGTCTGCCTCTGTCTGTCACCCACCTGCTCTGTCTCCCAACCGCACCCCTCCCCCTCCCCTACCTGGCTCGATCCGCTTATCGCCCTTCACCCGTCCTCAGTCCACCATTCATCCACTGACCCTCGTCTCGGCCCTCCCCTTCTCCTCTCTGTACCGGCCATCTCCCCTCTCCACGTTCAGTCCTGATGCAGGGTTTTGACCTGAAACGTCGACAATTCCTCCACCCACCCCCACCCCCACACACACACAGACGCCGCTCGACCCGCTGATTTCCTCCAGCAGATTGTTTGTTGCTCCAGATTCCGGCATCTGCAGTCTCCTGGTGCCTCCTCTCAACAACTTCACTGCCCTCTCCCCTTCACCAGAACCCTGCAGAGCGTTTAATATTACCGTTAAATCTCCCTTTAGCCATTGCTTCTCTAAATAAAACAGTGTCAGCTTCTCTGTATGCTCCGTGCCACTGAAACCCCATTCTTATTCATTTATTTAATTAGTACAACACAGGAGACCACTCCTATAACCCTCCTCTGTGCCCTCTCCACATCTGGGTCAGTTTAAGATTCAGTCTGGGTCCAGAATATTTCTCAGAATTTCTTAAACCAGAGGTAGGTGGATTCTTGACAAGCAAGGAGGTGAAAGGTTAAAGGTATTAAAGTGGCAGAGAAAGTGGGAGGTGGAGGGGAGAGTAAGAGGGGATGTGATGAGGTGTGAGGCAGAGAGATTAAATAACCATTGGGGTACGGGATGGGAGAGGGCGGCAGTGGGCAAATAGGTAGAGAGAGGAGGACAGAGACGGAGGGGTATGGGGAAATGCAGAGCCAAGGTAACTGTCAGATGAGGCATGACCTCACAGAATGCTGGGTTAGAGCGAGCGACTGGCTAACGCCTGCCCCTAATTCATGCGCTAGTACGTGTGCATGTTCCTCCTCATGCATCAGTCCTGCATCCAAGCACGCTAACTGCGTCTCGCCCAGTGAAGGGGCTCCAGCCATAACTTCCAGCTGCCCAGTTATGCCCCTCGCACACCCTGTCTTCAGCGGATGGGGCTCTGAGCACATGAGGTGGGATGTCATGTGACAGCTGTGCAAGGCGGCGGTGAGACCGCACTTGGAGTATGGTGTGCAGTTCTGGTCGCCCAGCTATGGGAAGGGTGTCATTAAGCTGGAAAGGGTGCAGGAGAGAATGTTACTGGGACTGGAGGGCTTGAGTTACAAGGAGGGACTGCATAAGCTGGGAATTTTTCCCCTGGGGCGTAGGAAGCTGAAGGGTGACCTGACAGAGGTTTATAAAATCATGAGGGCCATAGATAAGGTGGATGGTCACAGTATTTTTTTCCAGGGTAAGGCAAGTCTAAAACTAGAGGGCATAGGTTTAAGAAGAGGGGGGAAAGGTTTAGAGGGGACCTGAGGGTTATCACACAGAGGGTGGTGGGTCTGTGGAAGGAGTTGCCAGAGGAAGTGGTAGAGGTGGCAATATTTAGACAGGTACATGGATAGGCTAGGTTTTGAGGGATATGATCCAAATGAGACTGGCTCAGGTCAGCATGGACGAGTTGGTCGCAAGGATCCGTTTCCATGCTCTATGGCTGACCTGTTCTGCGATCCCAGGACTGACAGCTGATTCGAGCCATCCGTCTGGTCTTGTGATTGACGGCATTTCTCCAACGTGCCACGGTGTTACTGAGGGCTTGTGTGCAGGTTCATGGCGCCGGCTTCAGCAGGCGGTGAGCTTTGCAACCTTGTGCTCAGGTTATTCAGAGTGGGACTGCCCAGGACGGCTGTCAGGGGAATTCCACCATTCTTATCACAGGCTGGCGAGGCAGGGGGATTTGCTGCACAGAGATTGTTTGGGCGGAAAGGGGTTTCACCTGGCATAGCTGTTGGATGGCAAATACATGGCCACTAAACAAGATATTCTTGAACGTGGAAACATGCAGGGCTATAAGCTAAGGGTGTGGGCATTCTATTCATTGGAGAGTTCCACATGACCAGTATAATGGTCTCTCTCTTTCTGCTTTAACATTCAACAAACGTTACAGTTATTCACTGAGACTGATATGAATTGTTTATTGCTGAACATGCATTCATTCACACCAGACATGGTCATTCAGCTGAGGGACAGAGGGTTTGATTTTATAATTCACTGGCTGTGAAATTGGCCAGCATATAAAGATACACACTAAGGTCGTCCTTGGTGAAGACCCTCACAAGTTACTTGTGAGGTGTCTGGAAGTGATTCTCATAGCCCCACAACATACATGGGCATAGGCTGTGAGATTTGCGACCCTCCGACAAGGTTGAGGGGATTAGTTATATGCGATGTTGAGAGATGTCTGGGAAGAGTGGAGATAGAACTGTACAGTGCCTTCACGGCTTAGAGCAAATGTTCTCAAGTGGAACCCGTGCTCCACAGAGTGGGGTGGCTTTGAGTTAACTGCACCGAAAAGTACTGGAGGGAGATGGGCTGTGTGTGGGGTGTAGTACTGGGGGAGATGTGTGTGTGGGGGTGTGTGTAGTACTGGGGGAGATGTGTGTGTGTGGGGGGTTTGTGTAGTACTGGGGAGATGGGTGTGGGGTGTGTAGTACAGGGGATATGTATGTGTGTATATGTATGTGTGTGTGTGTGTGTGTGGGGTGTGTGGGGGGTGTAGTACTGGGGAGATGTGTGTGTGTGGGGGGTGTGTAGTACTGGGGGAGATGTGAGTGCCATGTAATTAATATTTAAATTAATAGTAAATTAATATTTACTACACTATATTAATAGCAAATAGTATTTGCCTCATTTAGATTGTCTGGAATTTCAGGATAGATGAGCAGCAGATACCTCAGCAGAAGTGGTTCTCGATTTTGAATGAGATGTTAAACCACATCAGGGGAAATATGACCCAAGTCTAGATTAAGTCATATCTACCCAAAGGCCCCAGGAGCTGGCGTTCTGACCTATAGGTCAGGGTTCACTGAGGGTCACATGAGGGACTTGAGCTGAGGTCGGATACAAGTAGCAGGGTGATGTCAGCCACAATACCGTGAGGTGGAGCAAATGCCCAGAAAACAAGCCTGGTGATAGAAGCAGGCCGAAAGTGGTTTGTGTGTCTCACTTTCTTGGTGTTGGGACTTCATGGCATATCTCTCTAATGCTGCTTTAAAAACCCTTAAAAGATGGCAATTTTATGTAGAATATTTGAAAACTAGTGTTGTTGGGATCTCATACTGTCTCGGGAACTGCAAGGTTAATGAAAAACTCTTGATCAACTGCTCGCAGCTGCCAGCACTTGGTAAGCAGCTGAGAACTGTTCAGTCACTCCTCATAGACACGAGTACACAACAAACCCTGGACACTCCCCCATCCGCAGGTTCCTCAGGGCTGGGGGGGGGATGGGGTGCGGGGAGAGAGAGAGAGACCATCACACAACCTGCTCAAAGAGGCAGTGGATACCTCCCCTGAGCAGGCATCCCGGCAGGAGGCTGCCATGTGTGGTCTATGACCTCCCGCACCTTGACTTGCCCACAAAGCGACAAAGCCCATGGTGAGTGCACCTGCCCCAGCAGGCTGATGGAGAGGAAGTGAAGCCCGGCCTGGTGGGGTCAATGAGAACCCCCCCGAATGAGGCAATGATCAGCAGACGGCGACACGTGATGCACATCAGCAGATGTGGAGGAGTGATCCTGCGGGCAGTGCAGGCACATGTGTGAGCTTCTACTTGAGGTTACATAAGGTGGTGGATGTGAATGAGGGCACCTCATGGGTGTAGGGTGAGGCAACATTTCTCCCTGAGCTGTAGGGAGGAGGTGGTTCCATGTGAAGGCTGGGTGGTAAGGTGTTGGAACATCAAGATGCTAAGAGGCATAGATCGAGTGGACAGTCAGAGACTTTTCCCCAGGGCGACAATGGCTAACACGAGGGGACGTAATTTTAAGGTGATTGGAGGAAGGTATAAGGGGGATGTCAGGGGTAAGTTTTTTACACAGAGAGTGGTGGGTGTGTGGAACGCACTGCCGGCAGAGGTTGTGGGGGCAGATACATTAGGGACATTTAAGAGATAGTCACATGAATGATAGAGAAATGGGGGGCTATGTGGGAGGGAAGAATTAGATAGATCTTAGAGCAGGATAAAATGTCGGCACAACATTGTGGGCCGAAGGGCCTGTACTGTGCTGTAATGTTCTATGTTCTAACACAGGGACAGGTCCTTCTGCCCACCATGTCTGCACTGACCATGGTACAGATCTAACCAATCCTATGGTCTGTATCTCTCTATTCCCTGCCGATTCATGTGCCTGTCTAAATACCTCTTCAACATGATGAATGTATCTGCTCCAACCACCGCCCCATGCAGCACGTTCCAGGCAACTACACTCTCTGTATAAAAAACTTGCTTCATAAATCTCCTTCAAACTTTCCCCCCTCTCCTTAAACCTGTGCTCTCCAGTATTTGACATTTCCACTCTTTGAAAAAGAGTCTGACTTTCTACCCTATTTATGCCTCTCATTAGTTTAAATACTTCTCTCAGGTCCCCTCGCCCCCACCTCACCACCCACCACCCCCCCAGCCTCCGACGCTCCAGAGAAAACAATCCAAGTTTGTCCAACTCCTCCTTATAGGTAATACACACCAATCCAGGCAACATCCTGGTGAACCTCTTCTGCATCCTCTCCAAAGCCTCCACATCCTTCCTATAGTGTGTTGACCAGAATTGCACACAGTACTCCAACTGTGACCTAACCAAAGTTTCATACAGCTGCAGCATGACTTCCCGACTTTTATACTCAAGCATGCCGTATGCCTTCTTTACCACCCTATCCACCTGTGTTGCCACTTTCAGGGAGCTGTGGACTTGTACCTCAAGTTCTCTCTGTACATCAATGTTCTTAAAGGCCCTGCCATTTACTGTATACTTTCTTCTTCCATTTGACCTCCCAAAGTGCACCACCCCTCACTCATCCGGATTAATCTCCTTCTCCCATTTCCCTGCCCAAATTTCCTACTGATCTGTATCCTGCTGTATCCTTTGACAACCTTCCTCACTATCCACAATTCCACCAATTTTTGCATCATCTAGGAACTTACTAATCAGACCAATTACATTTTCATCCAAATCATTCATATGTATCATAAACAGCAGAGGTCCCAGCACTGATCCTTGCAGAACACCACTGGCCACAGACCTCCATTCAGAATAACACCCCTCTACCATAACCCCCTATCTCTGTGACTAAGTAAATTTTGTATCCGATGTAACTTAATCTTCTGAACCAGCCTACCATGAAGGACCTTGTCAAATGCTTTCCTAAAGTCCATTGTAGACAACATCCACTGCCCTACCACATCAATCATCTTTGCTACCTCCTGACCTCCCCCTCATAAAGCCACACTGACTTCCCCTAACAAGTCCATGCTTTCCAAATGCAAATAAATCTTGTGCCTGGGAATCTTCTCCAGTAATTTCCCTCCCACTGATGTAAGGCTCACCAGCCTATAATTTCCTAGATTATCCCTGTTGCCCTTCTTAAACAAAGGAACAGCATTGGCTATTCTCAAGTCTTTTGGCACCTCACCTGTGGCTAAAGAGGATACAAAGATCTCAGTCAAGGCCCCAGCAATGTCCTCCCTTGTCTCCATCAGTATCCTGGAATAGATTCCATTAGGCCCTGGGGACTTATCCACCTTGTTTTTCAAGAGACACAACACCTCCTCCTTCTTACTATTGACATGCCCTAGAATATCCCCTCCCTGATCTCACTATCATCCATGTCCTTCTCTTTGGTGAACACTGATATGAAGTACTCAGTACCTCTCTCATGCACGAATTCTCTCCATCGTCCTTGAGTGAACCTACCCTTTCCCTAGCTACCCTCTTGCTCCTAATGTGCATAGAAAATGCCTTAGGGTTCTCCTTAATCCTACCTGCCAAGGACATTTCATGACCCCTTTTAGCCCTCCTTGTTTAGGTTCTTTCCTGATTCCTTTATATTCCTCAGGGGCCTTGTCTGATTTCAGCTTCTTAAACCTTCCATATGCTTTCTTTTCCTTTCTGACTAAATTTACAATATCTCCTGTCATCCAAGGTTCCCGAACTTTGCCATCCTTATCTTTCATCCTCACAGGAACATGCTGGTCCTGAACTTTAACCGGCTGGTCTTTAAAAGACCCCCACGTGTTAGATGTGGATTCACCCCTGACAGCCACTTCCAGCTCCTGTGACCCAGTTATACCTGCACATAATCCGTGAAGCAGGGAGTAGGGTCTGGACAAAGAGCGGTGGCAGTTTTGGCTGCAGCAGAGTGAAGATACCAGAGGGGTCAGTGTTGAGTGCTGAGTGTGTAGGGTGAGTTCTGAGTGTGTAGAGTGGCATGCAACAGGCTGGCTCTCAATGTTGGCCTTTAATAACATTGTTACTGAGTCTTCGATGTTGGTGAAAGCTGGTTTCCCAGTGAGTGAACAGCAGGTCTTGGTTTTCGGACCAGTGTGGTTAGACGTCTCACTTATGAACTTTTTGCATTGCACAACCAATGACATCATTCCAGCAAGTTTGACTTAATAGGTTCATGGAAACAGGCCTTTCAGCCCATTGATTCCACACTGATCATCCACACCCATTTACACTAATCCTACACTAATCCCATTTTATTCTGTGCAGCCCACATTCCCATTAAGCCCTCCATATTCTACCAGTCACCTACACACCAGGTTCAATTCACAGCAGCCAATCAACCTACCAACTTTTGGGGATGTGGGAGGAAACCGGAGCACCCGGAGGAAACCCACGCCGTCATGGGGAGAAGGGGCAAACTCCACACAGACAGCACTGGAGGTCAGGATTGAACTGAGTCTCTGGAGTTAGTCACCGTGCCGGCCACAGTCTTAATGAGTGAACTCGACCATGTTGCCCAAGGCTGAGAAAGCAGTGTTAGTGACTGACACCGGGGCACTTTGAAATGTACAAAAAACATCTTCACACTACATCAATGAGACTTTCGTAAATTGCAATGCATATTTTTTGTGGTTGCAAGGATGGATCTTGTGTCCAAGAAATGTCATTTTGTAATGACTAATTTTTGTGGAATATGAGTCATATAAGAATCTAATGAAAGAAACAGATATGAAAATAATGACAAAGGATCTAGCAACTTCCTCAAGATGTGGGAAGATTCCTGTGACATATAGAATAGCCAATTGGATAAGGGCAGGTTGTCACCCAGGGAACACAAAGAGTCACTGCTTTATAATGTGTCACTTACAGAGTGTCAGATATGTACACTCAGTACTGCCTTTTGCAAATGACTCATCAGTGGGTTGCAGTTTCCAAGTTCTCTCTTTTTCTTTCTTTCTTTTGGTGCTTGAACTTCCTTTACCATTTGACTTGCAAGTACAACTATAAGAGATGCACCACGTTTCTAAATACAAACTTTCCACATTGATGTCATAAGCTGAGGGACGAGATTTTGCATTGCGCTTCTATAATGAGAACCAAAGACCTGTCTTATCCCACTGTCCCATTCTCTCCCTATGACCCTGCATCAGTTCCAGACTCATCTCAGTCCCAGCCTGTGTATCAAAGCTAACTGCCCCAATGCTCTCCCCTCAGTGCTGTACCTATTCCAACTATGTCTCCACAGGCCTGCATTAATTCACACCAATCTCCCTCTCACCTCATCGTGTGTCCCTTCCAAACCAGTGCCTTGGCCCTGTTCCCGTTCTGTAATTCTGAATCAAACTCTGCCTCAGATATTTAAATACACTTCCCTTAAACATTGTCTGTGCTTCCATTCTTCCGTTGAATTGTTCAGTGCTCCAACTCAGGCCTGCGTAAAGGAATTTCTCCTTACCTTGGTGTTAAAATAAATGGACTTTCTGGCCAGTAGAAATGGATTTCCCCATTCACCATTCAGATGGCTGTCACATTAGTTGACAGATAATCCATCAGGGTGATATTGATTTCTCTAGCAAACATTTTAGGCAGCATGAAGGCAAATGAGATTTGAAAGAGGAGTTCTTACAGTATTTGATACCAAGTGCACTGAATTAAAAGATTTGTGTGCAAGCTGACAACACTCAGGATAGCAAGGTGTAAGTCAGCAGAAACAGAGATTTAAAACTTCCACTGCCATTTTCCAACTCCCCACTCTCACCACTACCCTGGCTAAGTGCGACATTACACCAATATAAAGAATCTAGGTTACCTAAAGAATTCCAGTAAATTTAAACATTATTTCCTGAACTGCATCTTCTGGCTGCTGGAAGTTTTGTACCTATATTTGTTCTAATGAAGGATCCTGAACCTGAAACATTAACCACAGACGCTGCGCAACCTGCTGAGTGTTTCCAGCATTTTCTGGTTGAGTTTTATTCACTTAACGTTTATGTTTTCTTTACTTGGCTAATGTCTGTCAAGTCTGCACGGTGTGGTCTTGCCCTTTCTGCACTACTTCCTCTCAGTAACTGGTCACTTCTACTAAAGGAAAAATCATCTTACTTTCAGCTTTGGCCAATGTTTGAGATGTCATCACTTGGTGAACAGATCATGAATGAAATCAGCCAGTTGCTGCAATCCTAAAGCAGGGCAAGGACTGCATTGTCAGTGGCTGACAATGTGATCAGGACTCTTAATTTGCTTCTTGCTTACTGTAAAAACCCACTTGGGACACAAATGTCCTCCAAGGGAGGAATGCTGACATCTGTACTCAGACTGGCCAACATGTGACTCATGACTCACCCCTGTGATTGGTCCTTGAAACAGCCTGGCAATCGATGACAGTGACACCCAGATTCCCCCAAAAGATAGATAAGAACAAAATTTCACCAGGTCATTGCCTGAATTAGAGAGTATTAGCTACAAGGAGAGGTTGGACAAACTTGGATTGTTTTCTCTGGAGCATCAGAGGCTGAGAGACAACCTGATAAGAATCTATAAAATTACGAGAAGCAAAGGTAGAGTAGAGAGTCAGAATCTTTTTTGCAGGGTGGAGATGTCAAATACTAGAGGGCATAGATTTAAGGTGAGGGGAGAAGTTTAAAGGAGATTTACGAGGCAAGCCTTTAACACAGAGAGTGGTGGGTGCCCGGAACACACTGCTAGGGGAAGTGGTGGAAGCAGATACAATAACCATGTCTAAGAGGCATTTAGACAGACACATGAACAGGTAGGGATCTAGATGTCCTGCAGGCAGATGAGCAGTTTAAATTGGCATCATTGTCGGCACAGACATTGTGAGCCAAAGGGTCTGTTCCTGTGCTGTACTGTTCTATGTTCTAAAAGATGTGAACACAAAGATATACATGGTTCCCCTGTGACATAGGGTACCATTGACTGCACTCACATTGACCAACCATTTACCTCAAGTAAGAGGGATTTTATTCCCTCAATGTGCACTGTCTGGACAAATGTGGGCAGGTCATTATGTAGGATGCGATCCATCCTGGGAGTGGAGAACTTTAGTCTGGTCCCTTCTCTCTCAAGTCTAAGGCTGGTTACTCCTCATGACATGGTTCATGACTCCAGTAATGAACCTCTGTGCACAGACACACCCAGGTTTATGTTGAAAGCACTGTTCCCACAAAGAACATCACTGAACACACCATTGCCTCCCCAAACATCACTTGCACTGTGTGGAGACTCTGCTGTACCCAGATGAGTGGACCTTAGGAGGTGTGGTGGCTTTCCTTAAGCTGCACTCCTTGTTTTTATGAAGAAACAACCGATTGCCACTACCTACTTCAAATGTTAGACTGTTGTCATGGTGCAGAGAGAGGGGATGGTGAACAGTGTCTGTTTCGGGCATCTTCACACGTAATGGCTTTCAGATGAGCTGTGAAGGGGAGGTCTCAGTCTGCTCCCTCGGGTAAAAGCCCCTTCTTCTATCTGGAAGAGCAGGAGGGTTTGTTCAGTATCCTTGGGTAATATTTGTCACTTGGTCAGCATCACATGCGCAGACTGTCCACCATTACTACTCCACTGTTTGTGGGAGCTTGCTGTGCACACATTCAGAGCTTTGTTTCTCACGTTACCACACAGTCTGCATGGCTAAAAATATCTCACTGACTGTATTGGTATTGGTTTATTATTGTCACTTGTACCGAGGTACAGTGAAAAACTTGTCTTGCATTCTGTTTGTACAGATCAATTCATTACACAGTGCAGTTACATTGAGTTAGTACACAGTGCATTGAGGTAGTACAGGTAAAAACAATAATGGAATAGAGAGTAAAGTGTCAGAGCTACAGGGAAGTGCATTGCAGGCAGACAAGGTAGATTGTGAGGTCAAGGTAGATTGTGAGGTCAAGAGTCCATCTCATCGTATAAGGGAACTGTTTAATAGTGGGATATCACCGTGGGATAGAAGCTGTCCTTGAGCCTGGTTGTACGTGCCCTCAGGCTCCTGTATCTTCTGCCTGATGGGAGAGGGGAGAAGAGAGAATGACCCAGGTGGGTGGGGTCTTTGATTATGCTGGCTGCTTTACCAAGGCAGCGAGAGGTATAGACAGAGACCATGGAGGGGAGGCTGGTTTCTGTAAAGTGTGTTGGAACCACCTAAAGTGGTGAACTAAACTTTATAAGTCTTTCCCATCGATAGCACCAGTTACAACAGAGGTTAGATGCAAAGCAAAGCTCCCTTTGCACATCATGGCAATGCTACAGTGAATCATATTCCCACAGAGGCTCCATCCTTCTCTTTCTGTGTTCAATACAAATTTCCTTATAAAGCCCTCTTCTCTGGTTTAAAACCATTTCCTCCCCTTCTAGACTTTTACAACCACTGGTTGGTAGATTGCTGACAAACGCTGAGCAAACTATGTTAATCTGGTAAAGTCCTATCTGCAGGGTTCATTTGACTCAAATATTAATCCAGAAAAGTTCCTTCTATATTGGTCAATTGACTCAAATGCAACAAACAATTTATGTCTATGACTCACTGGTTAATTTTATACACCTCATGAAAATCTTAAAATAAACGTATTGCTTTGGCTATCAGCTTTTCTTTTACAGACTGCCTTC
The DNA here is from genome assembly GCF_009764475.1 of Pristis pectinata. Lineage (NCBI taxonomy): Eukaryota > Metazoa > Chordata > Chondrichthyes > Rhinopristiformes > Pristidae > Pristis > Pristis pectinata. The sequence goes on from NC_067424.1 coordinate 35,314,150, forward strand.
AATCATAGCAGCCTTCGTGGCAACGTAGAGTTATAGCATCAACCAGCACAGAAACAGAACCTACAGCCCACCATGTCCATGTTGACCGTCAAGTACCCATTTATACCAATCCCATTCACCACTGCTTTGTCTGCAGCCTACTATGTCTTGGCGATTCAAGTACTCTTCCAGATACTTCTTGAATGTTGTGAGAGTCTCTGCCTCCACCACCCCCTCAGGAAGTGCATCCCAGACTCCAACCACCTTCCGGGTGACAACGTTCTACCTCAGATTCCCTCTAAGCCTTCCCTCCCCTTTAACCTAAGCCCATGTCTTCCAGTTTTGACACGTCTGTTACAGGGAAAGGTTTCCTATTATTTACCCTGTCTATGCCCTCCTAATTTCGTATGCCTCAATCAGGTCGCCCCCCAGTCTCCTCCACCCCAAGCAAAACAAAGCCAGCCTCTCCAGTCACTCCTCACGACTGAAAGGGTCTTGCGGGTGCTCATTTTTTTCTTGGTGGAAACCGTACCACATCAGTTAATAAATAATGGCTGTCAATAAGGGGGAGCCTCTTTGAATACAGTGCAGGATCCAATTACTTCACCTTTACTGAAATGTGGTCTCATACAAAATCAATTGGCCAGCATTCCCCTCACTGGGATCTGACGAGCCAGTTAACTAATCAGCCACATATCGTGCTCCACTGTTGGAGTGACCAATGTCAGTGTCCTCACCCAGGTCAACCTCCCCAGAACTGAGGCTCTAATTACACCGTAACCTCTGACGGGCAGCTCATTTAACTTGCGTGCTTGACACCAGACTCCCAGAACAAACACTCCACTCGGCTCAGGTGGACAAAGGAAAAGATTCAAGGGTAGTCTCAAGGCCTCCTTGGGAATGTGTAACAACTCAGTGACTGGTGGACAACTCTGGCCCAGTAGAGCTCGAAATGGAGAAGGTGTGTTTGGGATGGTTTCGGCACGGTAGTGTAGCAGTTAGTGTAACGCTTTACAGCTCCAGTGACCTGGGTTCAATTCCGGCTGCTGTCTGTAAGGAGTTTGTACGTTCTCCCTGTGTTTGCGTGGATTTCCTCCAGGTGCTCCGATTTCCTCCCACATTCCAAAGACGTACGGGTTAGAAAGTTGCGGGCATGCTATGTTGGCACCGGAAGCGTGGCGACACTTGCAGGCTGCCCCCAGAACACTCTACGCAAAAGATGCATTTCACTGTGTGTTTTGATGTACATGTGACTAATAAATAGATATCTATCTAATTACTAATATCTAACTTGACCCATTCATCAGGAAGCCAAACATAATTGGTGGAAGAAATGTACCACCTCACAAATTACCCACCCACCTGCCCCATCACACCCCTCCAGCCCAATCTGGGTCCCACAGTAGCCTCATTGCTCACAGAACTGGAGTGGAAGGAAATCATGGTCAACTTTGTGAAAAAAAAACCTAAGCTGATTAAAAAAACACAATAACCTCTATTTTCTGAATCTTTATCACAGCAAAACATCCCAAAACACTTCCAGAACTGTCAAATAATATTTGACTCTGAACCAAATTAGGAAATAATGGGGGAGGGGCCCAAACGTCTCAGCAACAGTGTAGGTTTTGAAGAGTATCTTATACCATTATATGAGACACATATACATGATAGGCAACAAGGTTTAGGGAGGGAATTCCAAATTTAGGATTCTGACAGGGGAAAGTGCAGGCACCAATGGTTTGCGTGGTCAAGGCCAGAATTAGAGAAATGCATACAGTTGTCTTAGTGAAAGAGAAACCATGTTTAACTAATTTATTGGCGTCTTTGAAGAAGTAACATGCTGGGGGGCCTGATGGATGTAATACACTTAGACCTCCAGAAGGCAGTTGATAAGGTGCTGAATCAAAGATAATTGTGCACCATAAAAGCTCCTGGTGTCGAAGGTGACATTGGTGTGGATGGAGGATTTTGGCAGGTAATATAGGAAGGAATTATATTGAAATGGTGAGAGATGGCAGAGTTCTGAGAAGTAGAGGAATCTGGGGTCCTAGTACATGGTTGACAAAAGTGTGCAGGAACGGCGATTAATTAGAGAAGGTAACAGAATGTTGTTGCTTATTAGGAATACAGTACAAAGCAGGGAGATTATGCATCCATTTTAGACAGCCTCAAATGGACTATTCTGTACAGTGTTGGTTTTCTTAGTGTTCCAGTGTTGGGCTGAGAAGTGGCAGATAGAGTTCAACCCAGAAAAGTGTGAAGTGATACACTTTGGGAGATCGAATTTGAAGGCAGAATGCAAGGTTAATGGCAAGACTCTTAGCAGCGTGGAGGAACAGAGGGATCTTGGGGTCCACGTCCATAGATCCCTCAAGGTTGCCGCACAGGTCGATAGGGTTGTTAAGAAGGAGTATGGTGTGTTGGCCTTCATTAATCAGGGTATTGAGTTCAAGTGCCACGAGGTGATGTTGCAGATCTATAGAACTCTGGTTACTCCACACTTGGAGTATTGTGTTCAGTTCTGGTCGCCTCATTATAGGAAGGATGTGGAAGTTTTAGAGAGGGTGCAGAGGAGATTCACCAGGATGTTGCCTGGATTGGAGAGCATGTCTTATGAGGATAGGTTAAGTGACCTCGGGCTTTTATCTTTAGAGAGAAGGAAGATGAGAGGTGACTTGATAGAGGTGTACAAGATGATAAGAGGCATAGATCGAGTGGACAGTCAGAGACTTTTTCCCAGGGTGACAATGGCTAACATGAGTGAGCATAATTTTAAGGTGATTGGAGGAAGATGTAAGGGGGATGTCAGGGGTAAGTTTTTTACACGGTGAATGGTGGGTGTGTGGAACACACTGCCGGCAGAGGTTGTGGGGGCAGATACATTAGGGACATTTAAGAGACTCTTAAATGGACACATGAATGATAGAGAAATGGAGGGCTATGTGGGAGGGAAGGGTTAGATAGATCTTAGAGCAGGATAAAATGTCAGCACAATATTGTGGGCCGAAGGGCCTGTACTGTGCTGTAATGTTCTATGTTCTATATTTACTTAAGGAAGGAGATTAGTGCTTCGGAAGCGGTTCAGAGAAGGAATAACAGATTCACACCTGGGATAGGCAAGTTGTCTTATGAGGAAAGGTTGGGCACGTAAGGGATATGGGCCAAACGCAGGCAAATGGGACTTGCTCAGGAAGGCACCTTGGTCAGCATGGATGAGTTGGGCTAAAGGGCCTGTTTCTGTGCTGTACAACTATCACCCTACAACTATGGCTTGTATCCATTGGAGCTTAGTAGAGCAAGAGTGAAATGTATAAGACCTTGAGGGGTCTTGACAGAGCAGATATGGAGAGGAAAGTCTAGAACCGGTCCTCACTGTTTAATAACAAGAGGTTGCTCAACTACGACAGAGATAAGGCAAAATTATTTCCCTTTGAGGGCTGTGCGTCTTTGGAACACTTCCTCAAAGAGTGGTGAGGTAGAATCTTTGAATAAGTTTAAGGCAGAAGTAGGTAGATTCTTGATAAGGAAGCAAGTGAAAAGTTATGGGGGTATTAGGCAGGAATGTGGAGTGGAGCATCCAATAAGATCAGTCATGTTTTATTGAAAGATAGAAGAGGCTTGAGGGGGTGAATGGCCTCCTCCTGCACCTAATTCACACATTCTTGGAGATTACAAAGATTGAAAGGGATGAGAACACAGAGAGATTTAAAAGCTGAGAAGGGAATTTTAAGATCAATGAATGAATCCTGGTGTGGAGTTTGCACATTCTTCCTGTGACTGTGTGGGTTTCCCCCGGGTGCTCTGGTTTCCTCCCACATCTGAAATATGTGTGGATTGGTAGGCTAATTGGCCGCTGTAGGTTGCCCCTACCGTGTGGGTGAGAGGTGGTGCTCTGGGGAGAGTTGATGGGAATGTGGGGAGAATAAAATGGGATCAGTGTAAATGGGTGGTTGTTGGTCGGCACAGACTCGATGGGCTGAATGGCCCTGCTGTATGACTCAATGACTAGCTTGACTGCTAGCAGATATGCAGCAAGTGGTGTGTGTGTGTGTTTTTGGTGTGTGTGTCTGAGTGTCCGTGTGTTTCTGTGTGTGGGGGGTGACATGGCAGTGAATGAACATACTGCTGAAGATAACCATCTCGCAAACATGTGAGGCTCTTGCAGGGCTCTCTTGCTTGTTTGTATGCTGAAGTGTGCAATGTCTTGTAGCAGGAAGTGAAAAGCAGGATGTGGGCATACACTGAGAACAGAGGAGTCAGCTTGTAACACAGTGAGGTTCTGCTAAGGCATCAATGTGATCACGAGGCAGAAGCCTGGGGTGGAGGTTGCACCGCTACTTATTTTGTCCTATGATTTCCGATACCCCAATTTCCTTGCATCTTCCTTGGGTAATTTGCTTTTCTACATATCACTATAATTCTATAGCAACTCTCATCATTCCGAGATGCCCCAAGGTACTTTACAGCAAACAAATTTCCTTTTCTGATTGGTTGTCGTCATTGGAAACATAGCAGCAAATGAGCACACAGTCAGCCCACACAGGCAGCAATGACATCTGGGACTGGACGGTTTTGTTTTAGTGACTGGTTGAGGGTTAAACATTGGCCTGGAGACCTGGGCGATTCCCTGATCTTCCTGGAATTGTTTTATTTTTGTCGGTCACTTGGGAGTGGAGATAGTGCCCCAGTTTAACATGTGTGGAATTTGCATGTTCTCTCTTCGACCTCATGTGTCTCCCTTGGGCGCTCCAGTTTCATCCCCACATCCCAAAGACGTCAACATTGGTGTGGAATGTCAGCCTCCATTACTGATCCAGTCTCTTGAGTGGGACTTGAACCCACAATATTCATACCCAGAGAAGAGAACGGTACCACTTCAGCCCCTCCCTTGTCCCCGAGATCGCGCCTTGACCCAACTTAAAGTGACCACGTTACACATTCTGCACCGAGGAATGTCTACACAGAGTGTCACTGTATGTTGATCCGATGGAGGGACTTCAATCAAAAATGTTAACTCTGTCTCTTTTTCCACTGATGCTGCCTGACCTGCTGAGTATTTCAGACATGTTGTGTTTTTATTTTGCAAGCCATTGTCTGATCAGATTAGTCATTTTCTTAGATTTGTGTGAAGTCCATCCTGTTTATTTCTTGTGTAGGTAATTCCTCCAGCATTTCCTTCAATAATAACCCATGTTAAACATTCATTTAAAACCCCCCGGTTCCCCACAGCAGACTGGGTACTGAAGCTGGATATTTGTATTAAGAAACCAATACTTTAGCTGCCTGGTCCTTTTAATACATGTTTATTTTAAGTTAAGTGCCCCTCCACAGACTCTGTCTACACTTCTCACTGCCTTGGTAAAGTAGTCAACATAATCAAAGTCCCCTCCCACCCCGGTCATTCTCTCTTCTCCCCTCTCACATCGGGCAGAAAATACAAAAGCCTGAAAGCACGTACCAAGGACAGCTTCTATCCCGCTGTCATAAAATTATTGACGGGCCCCCATGTGCGATAAGACGGACTCTTGACCTCACAATCTACCTCATTGTGGCCTTGCATCTTATCGTCTGCCTACACTGCACTTTCTCTGCAACTGTAACACTTTATTCTGCATTGGGTTATTGGTTTCTCTTGTACTACCTCGATGTACAGATGTGATGAAATGATCTGTATGGATGGCATGCAAAGCAAAGATTTTCACTATGCCTTGGTACATATGACAACAATCAATTTATATGTGTTCTTGCAGTTAGCCTGCAAGAGGAAGAGACCACGGGTCAGTCAGCCTAATATCTGTTGTTGGGAACGTGCTGGAGTTCACTGGGGGAGATCTTCCACTCAAAAATCTGCAGTTCCCCTACGATCTGCCAGTCTTACCCACTCAGCTGAGTAATGTAGGGGAATAGGTCCTCCTTCCACTGAACTCATTGCCGATCCCAGGAAACCCCTGCTATGGCACAGTGTTCCTACTGGAGTCGAGGAGGAACTTCCAAGGAATTCTTAGCACTTAATGGTGGGAAATTTGTCTGTAGAACCTGCACCAATCCACAATAAGATAATGAAGACTTGGAATCTGGAGAGTGATATTTCAAAACACAGACAGATGCAGATAGAACGTGGTTGATTAATCCATTGATGCTTAGAAATAAACTCTGCAAGGGCCATGTTGCTAAATAGCCCGTTCTATATAAAGTGGCAGAAGCAGAAACTGTGTAAGCTAGTCACAGAGAGAGGTACAGCATGGAAAACAGGCTCTTCAGCCCATCGAGTCCATACTAACCATCAACTACCCACTTACACTAATCCTACTTTAATCCCATTTTTTATTCTCACCACATTCCCATCAACACTTCCCCAGATTTTACCACTCCCCTTCACACCAGGGACAATCTGTAGTCACCAGTTAACCTACCAACCTGCATGTCTTTGGGATGTGGGAGGAAACCGGAGCACCCGGGGGGAAACCCCACGCGGTTACAGGGAGAAGGTGCAAACTCCACACAGGCAGTGCCCCAAGTTCAGGATTGAACCCCGGTCTTTGTGCTGGGAGACTGTGGCTTTACCAGCTTCACTTCTGTGCCCACCCACCCCCCTCCCCCAGTCTTTAGCACTGTTTCCCTCCTGCTGATCACGGAACAGTGGCAAGCAATGAAAGCTATACAGATGGAGTTGTAAAATCATCATATACACTCAGACTGAAATAAATTAATTTTCAGATTTTATTGGAGACAACGGTGATGGTCATTGAGCAAGAAGGTGGATTGAAGGCCAATGAATGGTCACCCATATTCTGACCAAATGACATGGAGAACTCAAGGAGCCGCATGGCTCCTCCTGCTCCTGACGTTATGTAACGGGAGATAGTCTCCTTGATTTTCTGTCCTCCGCCCTGTTCCCAAGGGTTCTGAGGATAAATGTAGTGGTTAACTCCTCCCTAACTCCCCTTCTCATTCCTCCATTTGGTTGAGAACAGGTCAGAGCAAGCATGGCAACTGCTGGCCATTAAAACCAGTACCCAGTTCACCGTAGAAAGTTTCCCCTGACTGGTGTACGGTAGTCCTATGTCATAGTCAGTGTGTGCTTCTGGTAATCCCCTGCTCTCTCCAACTATCAAAGCTGTAGATAAGAATGCAAGCTGTGCATCCGAGCAATGAAATAAAGTGAAAGCCTGTGTTTATAGGGTTGAAATGTGCTTGAGAGATTGGGCTGTGTCTGAGGAGCTGTGCAATGTCTCTCAGGCTGGGTTTTATTGACAGAGATGAGCTGTGTTTGAAGGACCAAGCCTTGTACATTGTGCACAACGTCGGTCTCTTATAGGATGTGGAATAACAGTGGTCTTCTCTATTGCAGGTGTGGAAGTCTCAAAATGGCTCTCGGATGTTTAAAGACTCTGAAGTATATGCTATTTGCATTCAACTTGATATTTTGGGTAAGTATCAGAACAACTTCCATGCAGAAAAATTCCATGGGTGAAAGTAATAATTCATCCTGCACAGTGAGCCACTGTTACAGTACATTGTGGGATGTTACAGGAGTGCCCGAGAGTACAAGATACCAGTACTGCAGTGTTTATTTACACTGTATGTAACTATTGCCCTGCATGTACCCTGATCCAGTGTGGACCTTCCCACTGTATAATGCCAGTGTTCCACACAGCATGCTGACCCAGAGTCCTGCTGCCTTTCCTCCACTGTATGTCCCATGCAACATTGTAAGCCAGTGCCACTGCATCACTGTATGTCCTATGCACAGAGCGAGCCAGTGCCACTGTCTCTCCTCTCTGTTTATTCATGGTGAACCATGATGAACATTTCCATCAGTGTGGATCGGTGATGCCTAATCTGGAGCCACTGTATATTGATCCAGTGTTACACTGTAAAGGGAGCCAGTGACTGGGGTCACACTGGGTTTCTTCTTGCTATGTTAGACATTGTATAGTTAGCCAGTATCACATGCTGAACTAGCATACCATACTGTGCATATCCCAACATGTGTACCTCACTGTACAGTGAGCCAGTGTCTCACACACACCATACAGTGAACTAGTGTACGATACTGTGCATATCCCAACCTTATTCCTTGCATACCTCACTGTACAGTGTGTCGGTGTCACACACTGTCCGGTGCAGACTGTGGAATGCGAAATGAAAATTGTCATCAAGGTTTCTGGTTCTGATAAGTTCCTGCTCTGCCTTTAATAGTTTTCCATCTGGCCATGAGGTGCTGTGACTGGAGGCGTTGACAAATGCACCTCTTACGTCACCTACCCTACCCCAGCGTACCTTAAGTGGGTCACCAGCCCGTGTTGAGCCCAATGCTGTTTAGTTGGTTAGCATCCCAGCTTAAGAAACTGGAGCACCGCTTTAGACCAACCAAAGCAATTAGATTGAATTTTAATTTAAAAAAAACAGTGGCTCCTCTGCTGAATCTCTGGATGCCCTCACCACCCCCTCCCCCCCCATGCCCACTTTGCCATCTCCCTCCTGCCCTCATTGGTAGTGGTATTGGTTTATTATTGTCACTTGTACCGAGATACAGTGAAAAACTTGTCCTGCATACTGATCGTACAGGTCAATTCATTACACAGTACAGTTACATTGAGTTAGTACAGAGTGTATTGATGTAGTACAGGTAAAAACAATAACAGTACAGAGTAAAGTGTCACAGCTACAGAGAAAGTGCAGTGCAATAAGGTGCAAGGCCACAACAAGGTCAGAGTCCATCTCATTGTATAAGGGAACCATTCAATAGTCTTACCACAGTGGGGTAGAAGCTGTCCTTAAGTCTGGTGGTACGTGCCCTCAGGCTCCTGTATCTCCTACCCGATGGAAGAGGAGAGAAGAGAGAATGTCCCGGGTGGGTGGGGTCTTTGATTGGATGCTTGGCACCCTGACGTGCCTGTGGAAAGTGTAGATGAACTTTCTTTCCGAAGTCAGCCCTCCCAGAGGACCACAGGGTGGGTACAAAGTGAGGGAGGGGGAGGGGAAGAGAAGGCAGGTGGGACACCATTTAGGTAGCACTGAGGGTGATTCTGATGCTATTTTGAGCAGGACATGTATCTTAGTGGCACTGTGGCGCAGCTGGTAGTGTCCCTGTCTCACAGCGCCGGAGACCCGAGTTCAATCCTAACCTCGGCTGCTGTCTGTGCGGAGTTTGCACGTTCTCCCCATGACTGTGTGGGTTTCCACTGGGTGGTCTGGTTCCACACCCCCCCCCCCACCCACCAAAGGGGTGCAGGCCAGTCGGTTAATTGGCCGCTGTAAATTGCCTCAAGGTGAGTGGTAGAGTCTGAGGGGAGTTGATGAGAGTGTGGGGAGAATAAAAAAAATGAGGTGAACGTAGGACTGGTATAAATGGGTGGTTGATGGCCGGCACAGACTCGGTGGACCGAAGGGCCTGCTTCTGTGCTTGTATCTCTCCCTGACTTCTCCACAGTTGGAGAAACTGTTCCCCCTCTCTCTTCCAGATCTGCGGATGCACCATCATGGGATTGGGGATCTACATGCTGGGGATGCAGAATGTCGGAGCTCTACTCTCCAGCCTCCCATCCCTCTCCGTCGCCAACATCCTGATCATCGTGGGATGTATCACCATGGTGGTGGCTTTTCTGGGCTGCACAGGGGCCATCAAGGAAAACAAATGCCTGCTTCTCTCGGTAAGTACTGCTCGATGTCCTCCCTGTAGAGAGTAGGAGTAGGCCACTCAGCCCATCTAACTGCCCCATCATTCACCATCACCACGGATGTTCACCAGCACCCTGTTCCCACCCCTCTCCACATCCCTCAATCCCTACGGCATTAAGAAATATAGCCACAATAAAACTCCAATAATCCGGCACACTCCGGACTTGTGTTGACTCCGGACTCTGGACTCCTGGTGTTGTTTTGACAGATTTTTCGGTTTATTGGATATCAATGCCTCAACAAACTTTTAATCCACTTTCCTTAGATGTTATACAGTAGAATATTAAATTTTCCATAAAACCCAGTAAGCTCAGAGGAAGTTTGGTAACTAGGGTTCTGGTGTGTGATAGGAAGTGTGGGAACTGGGTTCCCAGTGTGTTAGAGGGAGTGTGGGAACTGGGGTCCCGGTGTTAGAGTGTGGGAACTGGGGTCCCGGTGTTAGAGGGAGTGTGGGGACTCGGGTCCCAGTGTTAGAGGGAGTGTGGGAACTGGGGTCCCAGTGTGTTAGAGGGAGTGTGAGAACTGGGGTCCTGGTGTTAGAGGGAGTGTGGGAACTGGGGTCCCGGTGTTAGAGGGAGTGCAGGGCCTGGTGTGTTGGAGGGAGTGGAGTGATCCGGTTGCTGATCTGTGGGGATTTCTGAACACTCACGGGACAGATAATCCGAATCTTACTGCATCTCCTTCTTGAATATGGATCATAGAACAGCACAAAACAGGTAAAGGCCCTTTGGCCCAAGATATCTGTGCCGACCATGATGCCAATTTAAATGCACATCTGCCTGCAGACGGTCCACGTCCCTCCACTCCCTGCTGGTTGACATGCCTGTCTAAATGCCTCCTAAAAGTTGCTTTCGTAATATAAATACAAAATGATTTGACCTCCCCTGCCTTCTGTGGTAAAGGATTCCACAGTTTCCCCATCCCCTGGGTGAAGGGATTTCTCCTGACCCGCTGAGTGTTTTCACCAATCTGTGTTTCAGATTTCCAGCATCTGCAGGTTTTTTTTAAAATATTTTCGTTCATTAAACAGTTTAGCTGGTTGTTGCTATGTTGCTGTGTCCGGGAGTTTCTTGAGTTCCAGTTGGCCACAGTATTCCCTTCGTTACAGCAGTAAGACATTGTATTTGAGGAGATATTTCATTAACCATAAGCAACTGTGGAATGTGCTGAGAACATGCAGAGAGCCACACAAGTGCATGTTCTTCCTCTTCTGATTTAAAGGGGCATTCCTTTATCCTCTCGCTAAGGCTGCCCTTCTTGCTCCTGAGATCTTAACCAACGGAACGACGTGTCTGCTAGGATTAGCCGGCCGCTGGCCTCTCACCTGCAACCATTCTCTATGTCTGAGCCGGAATGCCTGCAAGCAGGTCAATTGTGGGAGGTCAAGTCACAAAGTAATTGAAGAGGGTTAGCAAGCAGCTGCTGTCACTGCAACGGGTGTCACATTCAGACAGCTCAAACCATTAGAGTTTGGGAAAGGGCTCAACTTTGAGTCATAGAATCTTAGAGTCAGAGAGTCTTTCAGCACAGAAACAGGCCCTTCTGCCCACCGTGTCCATGCCAACCCTTTTGCCCCTCTACACTAATCCCACTTACCCACATTAGGGCTGTATCCGTACAGAGTCATGGAGAGAAAGACGAGGAACAGGCACTTCGGTCATTGAGCCTGCGTCAACCATTTACAATCGTCAGGCATTAATCCCATTCTTTAATTAATTATTTTATTTTAACTAACGTATCACACCCTACATGGACTCCACTCCCTCATGGTATATATTTTGAGAATAATTACGTATTTTGTATGCATAATTATCCTAAAATTTATTATTCAAACACCAGACAATTTATCCATCAGCACATGGATAACCGTACAGCACTGTAGACCAAGCCTGTCTCCATCAACCCCACAGATCAGTAGTTGGCCCTTAACACTGACACACTTGGTGACACTGCGTTCCTCTTTGTTCCACAGCTCGGTGGTTTGTAGGTGATGTATTTCATGCTGGCCGCACTTCTTCCAACCGACCCTCTCATTTGTGTCTAACACCACTTGAGATTTCAATCATTGTCCCTGGGAACAAATTGCCATCTCCGATATTTGGAGACATGCGTTTGCATGTGTGTGTGTGTCAGTGGGGTGTGTGAGAGATCACATGTACATGTGGTGTGTGTGTACATGTAGGATATGTATGAGTGTGTGCACGTACACGTGACGTTTGTGTGCGTGTACAGGCATTGCATGTGTATGCACATACATGTACTCATGTGTAGATATGAGTGTGTGATTGCACACGTGTGGTCTGTGCATGCATGTGAATGAGATGGGGAAAAGGGGATTTGTGTGGGAGAAGGACGTCGCCTGGTGTGAGGGGATGAAGTTGTCACTCACGGACCTGTTTCCCTCTCCTGTCACTCTAGTTCTTCATCCTGCTCCTCCTGATCCTTCTGACTGAGGTCCTGGCCGCCATCATCCTCTTCTTCTATGAGAAACAGGTACGTCCGACAGTACTGGAGGGGTCAACACGTGCCAAGTGATTGGGGCACAGCATGGCCAATCCGATCACAGGCAGTCCTTGGTAGAAATCTACTGGAACAAAGCAGTGGGCAACTGGATTCCAGCCAATTGCATGGTGGCAGTGATGCGTTGCTGCTTCAGGTCGTCAACTCTCGGCTTCTATCAGTTCCATTTCAGTCACAGCTGCAGTTTTGGCTGCTAGATTGGTTTATTGTCCTCCTCTGGGACTCTGGGTCAGACTCGTCCTGTTCTGGGACTGTCCGGTGGCCAGACACCCTCCTCATTACCTCAGCATCACTCTGCATCCCAGTCCAGTCCATCACTCTCCATCCCAGTCCATCACTCTCCATCCCAGTCCATTACACTCCATCCCAGTCCATCACTCTCCATTCCAGTCCATCACTCTCCATCCCAGTCCATCACACTCCATCCCAGTCCATCACACTCCATCCCAGTCCATCACTCTCCATCCCAGTCCATCACTCTCCATCCCAGTCCATTACACTCCATCCCAGTCCATCACTCTCCATCCCAGTCCATTACACTCCATCCCAGTCCATTACTCTCCATCCCAGTCCATTACACTCCATCCCAGTCCATCACCCTCCATCCCAGTCCATTACACTCCATCCCAGTCCATCACTCTCCATCCCAATCCATCACTCTCCATCCCAGTCCATTACACTCCATCCCAATCAATTACACTCCATCCCAGTCCATTACACTCCATCCCAGTCCATCACTCTCCATCCCAGTCCATTACACTCCATCCCAGTCCATCACTCTCCATCCCAGTACATCACTCTCCATCCCACTCCATCATACTCCATCCCAGTCCATTACACTCCATCCCAGTCCATCACTCTCCATCCCAGTCCATCACTCTCCATCCCAGTCCATTACACTCCATCCCAGTCCATCACTCTCCATCCCAGTCCATCACTCTCCATCCCAGTCCATCACACTCCATCCCAGTCCATCACTCTCCATCCCAGTCCATTACACTCCATCCCAGTCCATCACTCTCCATCCCAGTCCATCACTCTCCATCCCAGTCCATCACACTCCATCCCAGTCCATTACACTCCATCCCAGTCCATCACTCTCCATCCCAGTCCATCACTCTCCATCCCAATCCATCACTCTCCATCCCAGTCCATTACACTCCATCCCAATCCAGTACACTCCATCCCAGTCCATCACTCTCCATCCCAGTCCATCACTCTCCATCCCAGTCCATTACACTCCATCCCAGTCCATCACTCTCCATCCCAGTCCATTACACTCCATCCCAGTCCATCACACTCCATCCCAGTCCATCACACTCCATCCCAGTCCATTACACTCCATCCCAGTCCATCACTCTCCATCCCAGTCCATCACTCTCCATCCCAGTCCATTACACTCCATCCCAGTCCATCACTCTCCATCCCAGTCCATTACACTCCATCCCAATCCATTACACTCCATCCCAGTCCATCACTCTGCATCCCAGTCCATCACTCTCCATCCCAGTCCATTACACTCCATCCCAGTCCATCACTCTCCATCCCAGTCCATTACACTCCATCCCAATCCATTACACTCCATCCCAGTCCATCACTCTCCATCCCAGTCCATCACTCTCCATCCCAGTCCATTACACTCCATCACAGTCCATCACTCTCCATCCCAGTCCATTACACTCCATCCCAGTCCATCACTCTCCATCCCAGTCCATCACTCTCCATCCAATCACTCTCCGACCCATCACTCTCCGACCCATCACTCTCCGACCCATCACTCTCCGACCCATCACTCTCCATCCAATCACTCTCCGGCCCATCACTCTCCGACCCATCACTCTCCGACCCATCACTCTCCGACCCACCCCATTACTTTCCCTCCCACCCCCATCAGCTTCCACAGACCCCCAGTTCCCTTTGCTCTGACACACACCACTCCATTTCTGCCCCTCTCTGGGCACTAGCTGCCTTAGTAACTGCCCATTCACCTCTCTGTTGAACTATAGCTGCATGATCATTCCTGAATTCACGCAGATTGTGGCAAATGGAATGCAAGGAAAGGGATGAAAGTCCCCGTAACAATCTTGTTTCTGTTCTGCAGATAGACAGTTACATTGAAAGCGACATGAAAAGGGCCTTGGAGGAACTGGAAACCACAAATAGCAGCGGAGTGAAGGAAATTTGGGATAAAATCCAGGCAGGGGTAAGCTGAAGCTGCCACAAAGGCAGGCGATGGTTGGTGTGGAACTGGAGGGTGGAGCTGCCACTTCTGTCCCTGAGATGGCGGTTAAGCAGGGACCCTGACTTCCACTGATAGAACAGTGCAGGACCTAGGTTTGTCTAAACTACTCTCCCACTGCGAGTCAAGGACCACTTAAAGACCTTGATGCAGGGCCCTCGCACGTTGTCTCTGCTGAGGCATGCCACTTGGAACAGTTCACGTCACAGGTCACAGACCAAGAGCCTTCCGCTTCTGATGAGCATGACCTTTGGATCCACGCTGAGAGGAACCGTGCATGGCTGCTACTGCCTTCACAGAGCCCTCCTCGGCAACTGCCTACCGTGAGGAGGCTGCCTCCAGTGTGGCTCATCAGAAACCTCTGCATCCCCCACATTCCCGCCACCCCCCTGCCCACAGGTTGGCTCCAACGCCTAACCCCCACCCTCATCCACCCAATCCTTGCCAACGCTCACCAGCAGCTCCTATTGTGGTGTTACTCTTTCACCAGCCACGTTCCGTGGGCAGAGCCGTGTGATTAACAGGAGATTCAGCCCCTTGTCTGTGGTTTCTGAAACAGAATGGAGTCACAGAGAGTGGTCACCGGCCAGTGTTCTGGGACGGGCACCAATGAATTCCATGACATCCTGAGAGCCTTCTTGTGACATTAGGAGGGAGACTGTAACACTGCCTTAACTCCAGAAAATCAGGGCAGAAAAGTTTCTGGGCCTCTGCATCATTTTTGGGATCCAGAAAGTGGATGTTGTGTTCTGGATTTTACCATGTCTGTCCCTTCGATGAGTTAAGAGCAAGCTATGGGTTGAGCAGTATCTGTGGAGGCAGAAGGTTGGTTGAGGTTTCGGGTCCAGACCCTGTATCCAGACTGTGAAGGGGAGGTAGCCGGTATAAAGGGGTGAGGGGAAGGGATGGGGCCAGGAGCTGCTGAGTGACAGGTGGTTCCAGGTGAGGAGGGGGTGTGCAAGAGGACCTGGGTGGGTCAGGAGGAGAGAGAAAGGAGTGCATGAGTTAAGTTTCACACTGGCAACTCTAACATTACAAATAACTCTCCGTGGCCTTAACATGTCAGGGATATAGATCTGAACTACTTGGTGACCGTAAGCCCAAGCGCTGTTACCACAAGAGAGGAAATTGTGCAAAGTTGACATATACACAGGACCTAGGTTCTTCACAGTGCATCTGCCTGGTTAAAAGGACCTCATGCAATAGCCATATCTGGACCTCCATTATAAAGAGTCATAGAGTCACACAGCATGGAAACAGGCCCAATTTGTCTGTGCCAACTGTGTTGCCCAATGAGCTAGTCCCATCTGCCAGCATTTGGCCCATTGCCCTCTAAACCTCTCCTATCCATGTACTTATCTAGATGGCTTTTAAATGTTACTAATGTGCCCCCCTCAACCACTATTTCTGGCAGCTCATTCCAAATACACACCACCCTTTGTGTGAAGAAGCTGCCCCTGATGTCCCCTTTAAATCTCTCACCTCTGATCTTAAACCTATGCCCTCTTGTTTTTAGCACCCCCTCCCTGGGAAAAAGACTATGCATTTACACCCTGTCTATACCCCTCATGATCTTATATACCCCTATCAGGTCACCTCTCAATCTCCTACGTTCCAGGGAATAAAGTCCTAGTCTGCACAACCTCTCCTTGTAACTCAGGCCCCCGAGTCCAGGCAACATCCTGATAAATCTTTTCTGAACTCTTTCTAGTTTAATAACATCTTTCCTATAACAGGGTGACCAAAACTCTGCACAATACTCCAAGTGCGGCCTCACCGGTGTCTTATATAACTGCAATATAACTTCCCAACTCCTATACTCAATGCCCTGACTGATGAAGGCCAGTGATCTAAAACAATCTAAAGTCAGTTAACTTTGATCAAAGTGTTAACTACTGTGTCCATCAGTGGAGTTGCCCACCTGATACCTTCATCATTGGTTAAGACAGTGGTCCCCAAAATGATCCCTGCAAAATGCCATGGGATCAGACCAGGATGGCTAACCCTTAAGGAAGACTCAGGAATTGTAAGTTGATCTGCTGTAAAAATCCTCAGGAGAAAAAACATGTCATTAATAAAACTAAAATTAGTATTTTTTCAGTTACCCAAAGCGTATTTGTTTGTTCATTAGAACTATTTTGGAACAAGAGAAAATGCTGTTTGATTATCCATTAATAACCCCACTCAGCTTCAACATGTGCACTGTCCCCTTACAATCAGACTGCCAATCCCCTGGGATCCAACCTTAATGTACACTGTAGGTATAAATTCCCCAGTGATTTTCCCCAAACTTTGAAAGTGGGAGAAACCACAGGGAAACTCCCCCCACACCCCATATTTAACCAACACCAGGTTCCAAATCAGTGATGATGCAGAAGAAATATCAGCATTGTTACTCAAAGCTGTGAAGTTCCCAGAGGGAATCCATGAGACAGCCAGATTGTCATAAACACCCAGATGATTCATTGCTGCCCTTTAGGGAGGAAAGTGCCTCATCCTTATCAAGCCTGACCTATAAATGAATCTAGCCCCAAATCTAAATATCTCTGAACTGCCAACTTAAGGTTGCCTAACCAAGTCTCTTAGTCTTATAAACCTTCTACAGAGGTCCAGCAATACCTTCTCAAACCAATAATCATGCCTGATTGTCCTAGGAGCTTCCATTGGCTATGGGAAGGCAGGGTTTCATGAAGGTGGTCCTGAAAGGTGATAAAACACAAGGACGGGTGCTTGGCAGCATTTAACAAAACATCCAGGAATGCGTTCAACCAGAGGTGGCAATTATGGAGTCCTGGAGTTACACAGCACAGAAACAGGCCCTTCAGCCCAACTGGTCCATGCCGACCAAGATGTCTAGCTGAGCTGATCCCATTTGCCTGCATTTGGCCCATATCTCGTTAAACTTTTCCTATCCATGTACCTGTCTTTCCAATGTTATAATTATACCCACCACAACCACTTCCCCTGGCAGTTCATCCACATACCCACCACCCTCCATGTGAAAACCTTGCCCCTCAGGTCCCCTTTAGATTGTTCCCTTAAACCTCTGCCCTCTAGTTTTAGATACGCTGGGAAAAAGATTGTGACCATCCACCTTATCCATGCCCCTCCATGATTTTATAAGGTCAGCCCTCAGCCTCCTTCACTCCAGGGAAGACAGTCCCAGCCTATCCAATCTCTCCTTGTAACTCAAGCCCTCCAGTCCAGGCAACATCCTTGCGAATTATGCCCAACTAGCGATGGGCAGAAATATTGACCTTGCTTGAAAGTGAGAATGAATGCAACTGTATACGTAGGAGAATGTTGTACACTGATGAGTGTGCAGCTCTTTGTACAAGGGTAACTTTGTCCTTTCTCTGTCTCCTCTCAGTTGCAGTGCTGTGGTGTTGTGAACTACACTGACTGGAAGGGTAACATCCCCCAGTCCTGTTGTCCAGAGAAAGCCTGCAACTCCGGAAACTATTTTACCAAGGTGAGATGAACGAATGAACTCTTCTGAGCATGGAGCAGCGTCATGTTCTCTGGGCTAAAATAAGGAGTGTGGGCTGAAGGATGTTTTCAAAACATTTTCCAATCCTTCAGAAATTATGGAGGTGTTGGGGTGTTTGTATTGTTAAATTGGAGGTACAACGAGTTGAAAATAGATTTCAATCTTAAGACTTTTAATAAAAGTCACTATTACATTTCCCGCCAATTTTGGTTTGTTAAAATGCAACCTTGTGGAGATCACTGCGGCTGTGTCGTTGCCACTAGCGACATTAGGAGGCATGTCAGAATGTCTCCATGGAAACCAGCAGAACTGCCATAGAATTTAGAAGAAGGGGCAGGGCAAGTGTCATGGGGCTCCCTCTTACCCCCAACTCCCAATGGTAACCATGGATCAGTTCCTTTGCTGAGAGTGGCCCTAGCCATAATGAGGTGTGGGCTCATTGTTCAGGCAGAGATCACTGCATTGATCTGTGCACTGAAAAGCTGGTGTAAGTCCTCTGATATACAACAGTGCAGTGACTACCCTGGCAGGCAGGATCAAACAATAAAACACTGGTGTCACAGTGAGGATGCTTAAATTTGTCTTTGGTTGGTGACAGGGCAGTTCACTCCTTGTTTTAGTGTGAGTGAAAAACGCAGGTCATAGGTTGCACGTTAATTATCACTGACAAAATAACGTAGAATTATTGCAGGCGAGAGTGCCGGTGTGTTTTAGGCTCTGAGGTTGATCTCAGTGGGCTGTAGACATGGACGCCTTAAAAAGGGCAACTCACATTTGCTTTATTTTGCTGAGAAACAGCTTCTGAAATCCTTGCCCTTTTGATCCCCAGGGTTGCTACGGCCTGATCCGAGACTGGTTTGAGTCAAACTTTCTAATCATTGGAATCACCGTCATCTGTGTATCAATAGTCCAGGTAAAGCTGCCGCGGATTTGAGAGGAAAATGGAGGGATACGGGCATTCTGTAGGGAGGAGGGAATAGCTATATTGGCACAACATTGTGGGCCGAAGGGCCTGTTCTGTGCTGTACTGTTCTATGTTCTATGATCACTGGAAGTGGTTAAGTATCATGTAGGCAGCCTGGTTGACAGGAATGCCTGCTCACTGAAGTTAGTCTGAAGGAACTCAAAACCTTGCATCTCCTGCTTTATGCAATCCTTCCCAAGCTCATTAAGGTCACACATTTTAGGTGTAAACAACCCATTATACAAAACACAATTTTCTTTTGGCCTTTCCGGTGACGGGCGTTACATTTGTGCTCTATTTCAGGATTAGATTAGTATTTGTATTGGTATTGGTTTATTATTGTCACTTGTACCAAGGTACAGTGAAAAACATGTCTTGCATACCGAGATGAAGAAAGTGTTTTCACCCCGAGGGTGATAGGGATCTGTAATTCACTGCTTACAAGGGTGGTAGAGGCAAAACCTTCATAAGAACACAAGGGAATAGCAGGAGTTGGCCATTCAGCCCTTCAAGCCCACCCCGTCATACAATGTGATCATGGCTGCTCTGCCCCAGGCCCCCTCTCCTCTTCTGTGCCAGTTCCCCACAGCCCTTAATTCCCTGATCTTTCAAAGTCAAAGCCAAGTTTATTGTCATATTGCTACATTGGCACCGGAAGCGTGGCGAGACTTGCGGGCAGCCCCCCAGAACACTCTACGCATACGATGCATTTCACTGTGTTTTGATGTACATGTATCTAATAAAGAAATCTTATCTTATATGCACAAGTACATGTGTGCACAGGTACAATGAAAAACTTACTTGCAGCAGCATCACAGGCACATAGGATCAGGTATGCAGCATTCACAAGAAAAACATCAATTAAACATAAATTACACACAACTATACAAGAGAGAACACAATCAGAACAAAACAAAAACAGTCTGTTGTAGTGCAATGATAGTTCTTAGATGTGCCCCAAAAGAGCTGTAAAATGCAGCTTGGTGAACCTTATGCTGGAAAGCAGGATTCTGTCAGGTGGATCTTTTGTGACTGGCACAGACGTGACAGGCCAAATGGCCTCCTTCTCTGTTGTGAATTGTCTATGGTTCAATACCTATCCCGTTTCCCTCAGCAGAAACTTGCAAACACAACCAAACTGATGCCAGGGTTCAGAGGCTTAAATTGTGATTTTGTCAAACCACTTGGCATCTAGACCCTTGAGTTAGACAGAACCGTGATCTGAGCAAGAGAGAGAAATGATTTCCTTTTGTGGCGGGGTGGGGGGGGGGTGGTGGGGGTGGTGGGGGGTAGAAGGGCAGGATGAAAAAAGTCACAACCTCGCAAAGTCATGGAGTTATACAGCACGGAAACAGGCCCTTCGGGCCAACTTGTCCATGCCGACCAATGTGCCTACCTGAGCCAAGTGCTTTTGCCCATGTTTGGTCCATATCCCTCTAAACCTTTCCTATCCACGTACCTGTCTAAATGCCTTTTAAACGTTGTAATTGTACCCACCTCTACAGCTTCCTGTAGCAGCTCATTCCACTTACACACCCACTGTGTGTGAAAAACTTGCCCTTCAGGCCCCCTTTCAGTCTTTCCCCTCTCACCTTAAAACTACGCCCTCTAGTTTTAGACTGGGGAAAAAAAACATTCACCTTATCTATGCCCCACATAATTTTATAACCTCTATCACGTCACCCCTCAGCGTCCTTCGCTCCAGGGAAAACAGTCCCAACCTATCCGGCCTCTCCTTATAACTCAAACCCTCCAGTCCCAGCAACATCGTTGTGAATTCCGCACCCTCTCTCGCTTCAGTTTGAGGTAGGCCATTTAGAAGGGAGATCAGAAAACATCTTTTCCAACATATATATATTGGTAACCTATTCCCTTCTACAGCCCTGACCCCCACCATCTCTCACCCGCCTCTCCCCTTCCAACCAAAGTGAAAGGCAGGTATCCTGCACAATGAGTGACGTTCCCAAACCTGAGTGATAGATTTTTTGTTGATCATGAGGGATTGGGATCAAATGCAAATAAGTAGATCTGATGTGATCAAATTGAATGAAAAATCCAACAAGACCTATCCCTGATTAAAGTTCAATCAAGTTCAGTGGCTGAGTGACCCACTCCTCTTGCTCTGTTCCTATAATTGATAGCCCAGCTCAATGGGCTGAATGGCCCACTCCTGTTGCTCTGATCCTGTAATTGATAGCCCAGTTCAATAGGCTGAATGGCTGACTCCTTTCATTGTCATCCTGTGAACAGTGCACCAACTGAAAGGGCTGGATAGCCTGTCCCTCTGTTCCTGTGAATGGTGACCCAGCTGATATCCAAAGTGACAAGTGGTCCAATGGTGGCTGGTGATCAATCCCTCCTACCATGGCCACAGGGTGAAGCAGTCTGACGTTTTCGTTTCTCTGCCTTCAGGTACTCGGCATGTCGTTCGCCATGACATTGTACTGCCACATATGTAACAACTACAAGTCATACGGAGAGTGAGCCAGTGCCGTCCCTCCCAGCGAGGAAGCCCCCGCCCTGTGGGATTGTAAATGTATCTGCGATTGTGGGTTCTGCTCTTCTGAAGACTTGGACTTTGTCTGTTTCCTGCTGCTGTCAATGAATGGATGGTGCAAGGTTCAACCATGCAAACCAGGTCCATCTACACAAGCCCTGCACTGGTTCCACCCATCCAGTGCATGTACATCACCTCTCATTCTCTCCCTCGCACCTCTGCATGGAGCCATTCTCCAATCAAATAGACTGCTCTAGAAGAAAGGGCTTCGCAATTCTATATCACAGCTTGGAAGAGCCATGGGCAGGCCCCTGGATCTTCCCACAGAAGACTTAACATTTCATGGAGTGACATGGCCATGTCAGAATGCATCCTCAACAGTTGTCCTTTCCTTCTTCATCTCGATAATACATCCTCCTAGTCCTTTCTCTCTCATTTCTCAAGCTTCCCCTTAAATGCATCTGTTCACCTCTGCTGACAAGTACCACCATTCTTCATGACACATTCCCTGCTAACATTTCCTGGATTTAAATTCCCTCGCATTTGGAATCTTCTTCCCTAAGCTATTAAATCTTTCTATAAACTCAAAGCTCCTTTTGGTCAGATCTCAGACTTCTATTTTCTAGAGCAAATAACCCTTTGATCAGTCTTCCAGGAAGGTTATAACCCATCGATTCATCCTTGTACATGAATTTTTCATCCTCTATGGAATATTCTTAATTTATAATATGGAGACCAGAACTGTTCCCAAAACTCCAAGTGAAGTCTATCTAAAATTTGATACGTGTACTATAACGTCCCTGCTCTTCATGTTTATCAGACTAGAAATAAACTTCATTAACTTGCTTCATTTAATAATTTGTAGGTTTGTGTCCCAGATTACTTTGCTTCAATTCACCATTTCCAACCTTATTTTTCAAAGAATATTTCTCCTTTTTATTCTTCTGAATGATCGGCCCAGTTGCCTTTATTGGAGTGAATTCTTACTTAGCTGGCCATTCTAATAGTTTACCTCCCTGATTATGGAGGAAAACAAATCCCAGGCTGAGCCATTAATCTCTACCCTTGATAGTGGGCTGATTGTAACTTGTCCACAAATGACCATTCCCACAAGGGAGCAGCTTTCAGTTCAGGAGCTGCACCACTCTGTCTAACCAATGGAATGCATACAGATGGCATGGTTTGGATGCTGGTTCAATCCACCATTGCAACCAGATCTAGAGTGCCTCACTAACTGTGGAGTGCATTGGGATTGCCCAGTAATTGTGCTGGGAAAGTCTATTCTTTCCTGCAATCTGCAAGTCGGCCTGGATTTGTGAGGTTGATGTTTCTCACTGATTGGGATGGTGCTTGCCTGATAAACAGGAGATTCCCAGCTCTGTTGCTAATCCTGAGGGATTGTCTTGGGATTTCCAGAAATTAAAGATTAAACTCACAGTGAGGTTATGTGCGACCCAGTAGGAGTGTTGAAAATGTATATTATCCCTTACTTGAGCACTCCCGCCTGGTTAATGGGGTGAGGTCATTGGAAATGGGAGGTCATATGATGAAGGCATCAAAGCAGAGTTGGCAGCTCAGTCTGACCACCCTGAGAATAAACCTTGCCTATTAAATTTGTCTGGAAGTGCTGGAAATCTGAAACAAAAGCAAAAGAAGCTAGAAACTCTCAATGGGCCAGGCAGCTTCTGTGGACAGAGAAACAGAGTTAATGTTTCAGGTGGAAGAAAACTCATTTACCTGAAACATGAACTCTGCTACTCCCTCCACAGATGCTGCCTGACCTGCCATGTCTTACCAGGATCCTCTGTGACTAAGTTTGTATTAGGTTTTGGTTCTTCCAAATTCCTTTTGTTCATCTTGAGGGCACTATTTTAAGTTGAACACCTTCATTGAATTAATGTTGTTTGTTCAAATGCAGTGATAGGTGCCTCACCCACCCACCCCCAGTGCAAGGTAACAAGAGGCAAAAGGTCCAAGCCTGCAGCTGGTGTGACATGGCAACACGGGGCTGTGTCTCTGAAGCTGACTCACACTGTAGCTCTATGAATCAAAGTCAATGAGTGAAAAGGTCCATGTTGCAGCAGCCAATCAACATCAGGCTGCCAGCGGCATGACTCTCAGAATGCGATTGGATGTCGAGATGAGAGATTTTTTAGAACAAATAGCCCCGACAGGTTGAATGCCCCCTTTTCTCAACTTTGACACAGTAACCACGGTGAATTTTTTTTAACTGATTGCAAAGAATCCTAGGTATAACACAGGGCTATGCTTGAACCAAGATCATGGGGGTCATTAGAATTTAGCTGAGTTCTGTTTTCCAAATTTCCACAGCTTCACTCGATGGTTAACCCAGTGTGTTCACAGTGTCAGCCAATCAATCGTGCACTATAGTTCCTGTTCAATGGGTCCAGTTGGGATGTGATATGTAATGATGACTTCAAAATCCTTTGAAATGGCTAATTCCCATTTTGATGAAACAGCTACAGGTTGAATCTCTCTATTCTGCCTCCACTGGGACCACAGAAAATGCCAGATCACGAAAGTTCACCCAAGAACTCCCTACATAAACATATGCCTAATCTCTAGGTTTGCTAATTGCATATTTATTGCTATGCATATAAAGTAGAATAAAGCTCAAAACTGGAAATAAAACTATTAACGCTGTCTGAAATAGTTTTTATGATTTTGTGAAATCATATGTTTTGTGAAATCTTATGTTTGAAAAACTGTACTGTACTTTCATTTATACTTAATGCTGTTGAAACATTTGTATATATAATAAAGCTTAAAAAAGAAAATAAATTTGGGCTACAAATATAAACACACTTGGAGCTTGGCACTGCTTATACGTCACCTTGGTGGTTACTCTGCAAACTAACGGCACTGGATTCAAACCATGCTGGAGTTGTTGGACCATAGGACACCGGACTGCAGAGTTTCAACCTGTAATACCATGCCAATCAGTGGTTGTTGCAACCAAATACAGTTAGCTATACACACCAATGCAGTGGTAAATATTAAAGACAGATTATCCCATTCCTTTGGAAAGCAATTTATTCGGTGTTGAAACAATCTGCCTGCTTAATGACTTGCTCCTTGATCTATGTACTTCCCTTAAGAGTCATAGAGTCACAGAGCTATGCAACAGGCCTAACTCATCCATGCCAACCAAGAAGTCTATCCAAGCTCATTCCATCTGCCTGTGTTTGGCCCATATCCCTCTAACCCTTTCCTATCCATGCACCTGTCTAAATGTTTTTTAACCATTGTAATTGTACCACTTCTTCTGGCAGCCCGTCACCCTCTGTGTGAGAAGGTTGTCCCCCCCAGGTCCCTGTTAAATCTTTCGCTTCCCAGTTTAAATCTATGTCCTCGGGTTTTAGATTCCCCTACCCTGGGAGAAAGACAGTGACCATCCACCTTATCTATGCCCCTCGTGATTTTATAAACGTCTATAAGGTCACCCCTCAGCCTCCTACCCTCCAGGGAAAGTAGCCCCAGCCTATACAGCCTCTCCTCATTACTCAACCCCTCCGACCCCAATAACATCCTCGTGAGTCTTTTCTGTGATGTTTTCCAGCTTAATGACATCTTTCCTATGGCTGGGTGTCCAGAAATGCACACAGTACTTCAAGTTACTTGTTTATGGCTAAGTTCAGTGATGTTGTTATCCTATCAAGAATGACACCAGCAGACAACACAGTTGGAAGTGATTGTGGTTAAATTTTACACATATAATTTATATTGTATTACCGAGCTTTAACTGGATTAAAAAAATTACTCTGCTTTTATCAGGAGAATTTGCTTCAGCCAGTGGCTTTTTGTACAGCACTGAGACTTGTTTGAAATAGACTCTGTAGACTGTTTGCTGCTGTACATTGTATCATAAGATTCCTTTTGCCTAGGAACTAAGTTTTATTTGCTGTAGACTGTTGCCCACTAGTTTGGTCACATTAGGATTAATTACATCAACACAGATTTAAGAAAGAGAAACCACATTTGACAAATTTTTTAGGAGCCTTTTAAGGTTGTAACCAGCAGAATGGGTAAGAGGGGACTGGTGGATGTGATGTATTTGGATTTTCAGAAGGTGTTTGATAAGGTGACAACCAAAAGGTAATGAAAGAAAATTAGAGCACAGTATTGGGGGCAATACTGTGGAATGTGTTCAGAAAGAATAAATGGGTCATTGTCCATTTAGAAGGCTGTGAATAGTGGTGTGCTGCTGTTACCATAGGTGTTTACAATCTATAACAATGACTTAAAGGTATCAAGTGCAATATATCCAACCTGCTGATGATGGACGGTTGGATGGCAGTGTGGGCTGTGAGCAGGATGCTGAGAAACTTTGGGAGACGGACGTTAGAGAGTAAGCGAATGAGCAAGAACATGTGGGAAAATGTGAGATCATCCACTTTGGTGGAAAAAATAAAAAGCAGAATATTTTTTAAATGGGGAGAAGCTGCAAAATGTTGTTGTTCTGAGGGAACTGTGTGTCCTTGTACACAATTTACTGATAATTAGATAAAGCAAGGAATTAGGAAGGCAACATTGGTCTTAATACAAGATCATTTATTACAAGACACTCTCTTACAATTATATATGGCCCTGGTGAGATCACATTGGGAATTTTGAATTCAGTCTTGACCTCCATGTTCAAGGAAGGATATATTTGTAATGGTAGGACTGTAACAAAACTCACCAGATTGGTTCCTGATTTAGGGCGGATTGTCTTCTGAGGAGAAATTAAACAGATTGGGTCTATACTCTCTAAAGTTTAGAAGGAGAGGAAATGTCATTGAAATATATAAAATTCTTAAAAGGCTTAACAAAGTGGTTCCCATGATGATGTTTTCCCATGGCTGAGGTATCTAAGACCATCTCAAAATAAGAGATTGGTCATTCAGGACAGAGATGGGAGGAAATTTCTTTACCCATGGAGTAGTGAGTCTTTGGAATTCTCTATCTAAGAAGGTTGAGATAGCTCCGTCACAAATACTTCCAAGATGGAGAGCGATAGGCTTTTGGGTATTAAGTGAATCCAGTACAGGGAAGTGGTACTGAGGTAAGCTGGCACAAGAGTCAGAAAACCCTTCTGTTTCTTATGTTATTTTGTGCTTAAGGCCAGTCTATCTGCCATTCCATCCGTGGGAGTTGTATATTTGGGGATGGAACTTTATAGGTAGCAGGGGCAATGGTTTCCCATCCAGCCAACAGTCAGGAGCATGTGGGGTCACTCTCTGGAACTTGAGAACCAGTAGGAATAAATATTGGAGCTTGGGAAGGGAAGACGTCCAGATCAGGGATTCAGGTGAAAAGGGGAATGAGAGATGGTGGGTGGAAGGGAGATGGTGAGGGAAAAGTTGTGTAGGAAAGGAGACTGCAGGGGTAGGGAAGATAGTGTTAAAGGGAAGGGGGACTGCAGAGAGACTGTAGAGGCTAAGGGGAGACTGCAGTTCATGGGGATGGGAGATCACCAGTGGTAAAGAGATTGTGAGGATATGGGGTCCCATGGAATGAATGGATTTCACTGTGAAGGAACAGGGATTGCAGAGAGGTCATAGTGAAAGGAAATAAAGTTCATGGGGCTGGGGCAGAGTAAGTAAATGACCAGAGAAAGAGAGATCATGGGTGGGGAGAGTGGCCAGAGGTAAAGGAGTCAGTGTTTCTAGGGGAAGTGAGGTAACAAGGAAGTAACTGGTTGGAGAAGGGAAGGGACATTGCAAAGGGATTAAAATGTTGAGAGGTCATGAGGAAAATAATTGCAAAGGGTGGGGAAATCATAGAAGATGGTTAAGGAGATCATTGGGTGATAGGGAGAATGAAAGTGGCAAGGGAAGAGAGGCTAACAGAGAAGGGAACTGAGTTAATTCTGGAAGGGATACAGCATTCGAGGCAGTAGAAGGTAGAAAGGGGTAGAGGATGGGGATAGTTGACAGAAAGGGAGAAGATCAGGGGGAGATTGGATGTTGTTGTTGGTGGTGGTTAGGGGGATCACAGGGGAAGTGTAGGGGATGAGCGATCAAGGAACACACGGAGACAGGCTATTTGGCCCAACTCATCCATCTTGGCGTTCCTGCTCCACTCAAGCCTCCTCTTGTCCTTGAAAATCAACAAGCTGCAGATGCTGGAAACCTGAGATAAAACCAAAAGCACTGGAAAAACCCAGCAGGTCAGGCAGCATCTGCGGAGGGAAACAGAGTTACATTTTGGGTCCAAGGCTCTCCTGTCTTTTTTCATCTGTCTCCACCTGTAAAAATCTCCATTCCTCCCTCCCTAGTACTGGCGGCGGACCCCGCTTAAGTGTCATTTGCCTCAACAAGTCCCCGTAATAGTAGATTCCACATGTTCACAAACCACAGGCAAAGACATGCTTCTGTATTCCAAATAACTGGTTCATATCAACCACTCCTGGTCTTACTCAGCTCTGAAGTGCAACCACCCCACCAGTCCACTCCTTCAAAACCTTTCACAGCTTTAAGCACCTCAGTTTGGTCGCTCCACATCCATTACTTTTCAGTAGAAAAGACATTTAGCCTGGATTGAGTTAGCTGGCTTAATTTCGATTCCTCCCAGAATTATATTTTTGCTCTCCAACTGCTTTAACCTTTTTTACTTTTGGAAAAACTGTGGAGAAAGGTCAAAGGGAGAGCGTGTAGGAAGAGTTTGGTCAGCTACATGGACGGGAAAGGTTTAGAGGGATATGGGCCAAACGCAGGCAAATAGGGATAGTTTAGAAAGGCATCTCGGTCAGCATGGACGAGTTGGGCTGAAGGGCCTGTTTCCATGCTGTATGAATCTCTGTGAAAATGCCTCTCACTAATGTCAATTATGTGTGTGTTTTCTCTCATCCTGAGGGGAAGATCGAGGAAGTGAGAGAGATCTGATTATCATTGACATGGAGGCCCATTGGGCCCCCTCAGAACCATCCCATCAGTTCCATTCACCCTCTCGTTTCCCTGTAACCTTTCCTTCCTCACACGTTCATCCATTCCCCTTTGAATCTCTTTGCATCTTTACCTGTGCTGGGGGCAATCGACAGCAGCCAGTTAAACCACCAGCACATCCTTGGGATGTGGGAGAAAACTAGAGCACCAGGGAAAAACTGGCACAGTCACAGGGAGAAGCAGAAGTCAGGATTGAACCCGGTCCCTGGGGCTGGGAGATGTGCTACCCCACTATGGTACAACAGAAGATCTTCTGCTCCCCTGAGCTTCTCACTAACGCAATGGTTTTACTGGAGATCTGTGCGGGAAGACTTTGTTTCACTAAGGTGGGATACCTTTCAAAGGATAACTGTTAGTATGGGCTCCAGAGCCCATACTTCACTGACTGTGGCCCTGAATATTATCTCTGTGCTCACCTTCTGTGCACACGAGCCTTCGCAGCCAGCGTGGTCTCAAAGTCAAAGTCGTTGCAGCAGCATCACAGCCACATAGCATCAGAGACACAACATTCACAAGAAAAACATAAATTGTACAAGGAAGAACACAATTAGAACAAAAAAAAAGTTCCATTATAGTGCAAAGTGGTCATAGTGTTATTATACCGAGGTGAGTGATTAGGGATGTGTCAGTTGGTTCAGGAACCGAATGGTTGAAGGGAAGTAGCTGTTCCTGAACCTGGTGGTGTGGGACTTCAGGCTTCTGTACCTCCTGCCTGATGGTAGCTGTGAGAAGATGGCATGGCTCAGGTGGTGGGGATCTTTAATGATAGATGTTGCCTTCTTAAGGCAGCGCTTCCTGTAGATACTTCAGTTGGTGGGGAGGGATGTGCCCGTGATGTATTCGGCTGAGTCCACTACTCTCTGCAGCTTCTTGTGTTCCTGCACATTCGAATTGCTGTACTGGACCACGATGAAACCAGACAGGATACTTTCAACAGTACATTTGTTGGAATGTTCGATGACAAGCTGAACCTCCTTAACCTTCTAAGAAAGTAAAGACACTGGTGTGCCTTCCTTGTGAACAGTGAGGGTCTGAATTCACTAGGCTGATGGGTACAAAACACTGAAGGATGACAGAGTCAATCCACCTTGACATGACCACAGCTCGTTGAAGTGAGACTAAGTCCAGAGCCACACTGGACGGTCTGGATCAATATTTTCTCTAGTATTGACCATCCCTCCCAACAAGTGTCACGGTAGTGTAGCGGTTAGCATAATGTTTTACAGTCCCAGTGACCTGTGTTCAACTCCGGCCGCTGTCAGTAAGGAGTTTGTACATTCTCCCCATGACTGCGTGGGTTTCCTCCGGGCGCTCCGGTTTCCTCCCACATTCCAAAGATGTACAGGTTAGGAAGTTGTGGGCATGCTATGTTGGCACCGGAAGCGTGGTGACACTTATGGGCTGCCCCCCAGAACACTCTACGCAAAAGATGCATTTCACTGTGCGTTTCACTGTACATGTGACTAATAAAGAAATCTTATCTTATGAATTTAGAAAATACATTTTAGATTCCAAAGTAACTATGTATATGATGTTGGTATCATTGGGCCTGCATTTAAATGCCTAAGCTAATTGCCCTTGAGAAGACTACGTAGTCAGCTGCCTTCTTTGACCTATGTAGTCCATGTGGTGAATGTATTTCAACAGTGCTGCAGGGTGGCCAGGATTTTTGGTCATAATATGAATGGATCGCAATATATTTCCAAATCCAGACGGTGTGTGCATTGGAGGGGAGCCAGCAGCTGACAAATCGTCACTGCTGGTATGCTTCTTGTTGGGAATGCTCCTGGGTTTAGAAGCTGTTAAAGTAGCCTTGGTAAGTTACCACAGTGCATCTTCTAGACAGCAAGCACAGCAGCCACATTGTGCCGTTAGTGGAAAGAGTGAACGAGTGGAATTGAACATCGAGCAATCATCACCAAAGGAGCTGGTGTCTGAGCCTGGGACACTGACTGAAATCTGGGATGACATTATTGACCTCTGAAGAACTACACCCATGTTCTTTGTGTTGGAGTTGGCTCCTAGTGAAGAGTTTCCCACTGTATTTTAGTGTCAAAGAGTCAGAGAGAAAGACAACATGGAAACAGGTCCTTTGGCCCATCGAGTCCGCGCCAACCATCCATTTACACTAATCTACATTAATCCCATTTTATTCTCCCCACATTCTCATCAACTCCCTCCAGATTCTACCCCTCACCTAAGCACTAGGGAGAACTTACAAAGGCCAATTACGATACTATTCCTTACGTCTTTGGGATGTGGGAAGAAGCCGGAGCACTCGGAGGAAACCCATGAGGTCACAGGGAGAACGTGCAAACTCCACACAGACAGCGCCCGAGGTCAGGATTGAACCCGGGTCTCCGGTGCTGAGAGGCAGCGGCTCTACCCGCTGTACCACTGTGCTGCATTCTAGCCAGCCTTTGTTGAATGCTGCCCTGTTGGTCATTTGTTGATCAATTCCGTTAACAACTGCTCAGATTGGTGGCAATTGCGGTTTGACAGCGCTGTTGATGACTCATTCCTTAATTTTTGTTAATCACTGACTGCAGATGGAATTTATGAAAATGTACAGCTGGGTAACTCCCTGCATCATCGCAAACTGTACTGGGACAGCTTCACTGGAGTTACAGCTGGTTCTGGATCAGAAGTCTTCAGCAACACACCCAAGGTGTGGTCTGGTCCACAGCCTTTGTTGTATCCAGTGCTCTCAGCCATTTCTTGATATCTCGTGCAGTAACCGAAGGGCTGAAAACTGTTTACCGAGGATCATCCACAGAGCAGCTCCAGCAAAAGATAATTACACCTGCTTCTGTTTTAATGCCAGTCATTCATTCACCTCTTCCTCTCATGAGCTGTTTTGTAGTCCACCGACATTCACGTGTGCGGTTCTGGTCGCCCAGCTGTAGGAAGGACGTCATTAAGCTGAAAAGATGCAGAAAAGGTTCACAAGGATGTTACTGCTGGTGGAGGGTTTGAGTTCTAGGGAGAGACTGGATAGGCTGACTGTTTTCCCTGGAGGCTGAGGGGTGACTTTATAGAGGCTTATAAAATATAGGGGTGGACGGTCACAGTCTTCTCCCCAGGGTAGGGGAGTATAAAACTAGAGGGCATAGGCTTAAGGTGAGAGGGAAGGATTTAAAGGGGACCTGAGGGGCAAGTTTTTCCATACAGAGGGTGGTGGGTATATGGAACGAGCTGCCAGAGGAAGTGGTAGACGTGGGTACAATTACAACATTTAAAGGGCATTTGGACAGGTGCATGGATAGGAAAGGTTTGGAGGGATATGGGCCAGACACAGGCAAATGGGACTGGCTCAGGAAGGCACCTAGGTTGGCATGGACAAGATGGGCCGAAGAGCCTGTTTCTATGCTGTATAACTCCATGACTGCAGGTGGCAGGATTGCAAACCTGATCTATTGGTTGTAAAATCATTTACCTCTGCCTGAAAATGAAGAACAAAATGGCACATGAATGATAGAAAAATGGGGGGCGATGTGGGAGGGAAGGGTTAGATAGATCTTAAAGCAGGACAGAACGTTGTGGGCCGAAGGGCCTGTACTGTGCTGTAACGTTCTACGTTCTATGTTCCAAATGCTGCAGATGCTGGAAATCTGAAACAAAAATAGAAACTGCTGGAAACACTCAGCGGGTCAGGCAGCAGATGTGGGAAGAGAAACAGAGTTAGTGCTTCAGGTCAATGACCTCCTGTCAGAAAAAGCAGTGCCCTGTAGGGTATGTTCTCCAATTCTGACTAGGGTTCTTTCGCCTGAAACATTAATGGTTTCTCTTTCCACAGATGCTGCCTGACCAGTTGAGTGTTTTTAACATTTTTGTTTCCGCTCTGTCTGTAGAACGTTGCTCCAGGCTGTTAGCAGATAGATGGGTCTGTTTCTAGCTTCACCGCATTGCCATCTCATTTTTGGGTAATCCATTGCCGTTCCTGCAATTGAACCAGAGTTCATTTTCCAGCTTGATATTAAGAGTAGGGCCAGACCGTGAGGTTACAGATTGTGGTGAAGTGAATCCCTCCTGCGGCTGATATCAACAACAACCTGCCAGCTCTAATTCTGCCTTTCTACTGTCTCTTTCCCCACTTCTGTCCTCTTGTCTCCCTGCTCTCTGTGTATCCAATACACATCTCTTTCCCTACTCTTAGTTTTTCTGTTTCCCTTTTTATTTGGTGTCACATGTACATCAAAACACACAGTAAAATGCATCTTTGCTCATTCCTTGTTTCTTTTTTTTATATATTTATCTTTGACTCTATTAAATGTTTTAATATTTTTTCCTTCTGCTCTTCTGGTTGCTTAGTACTCTCTATTTTATTTTTTGAAGTTCTATTATCAATATTTCTCCTCATGCAATAGTTGCCCTTTTCCATCTCCCTCCCTGCCGTTCAGGAAAAGAGGTGGTTAATATACTGCATTTGCTGCTCCTGATAAGATAAGATCTTTATTAGTCACGTGTACATCAAAACACACAGTGAAATGTATCTTTTGCGTAGAGTGTTCTGGGGGCAGCCCGCAAGTGTCGCCATGTTTCCGGCGCCAACATAGCACGCCCACAACTTCCTGACCCGTACGTCTTTGGAATGTGGGAGGAAACCGGAGCACCCGGAGGAAACCCACGCAGACACGGGGAGAACGTACAAACTCCTTCCTTACAGAGGAGATGTATGTCTCCTCAACACTGAGGAAGAAAACACCAACTGAGTAATCATAGAAAATAAAACAGTACAGCACGGGAACATGTCCTTCAGCCCACAATATCTGTGCTGACCATAATGCCAACTTAAATACACATCTGCCTGCACATGGCCTACGTTCCCTGCCTATTCATGTGTCAGTCTAAATGCCTCTCTAACACCACTATCGCTTCTGCTTCTACCACTTTGCCGGGCAGCAGGTTCCAGACACCCACTAATCTGTGTGAAAAATCTCCTTTAAACTTTCCCGCTCTCACCTTAAAGCTATGCCCGCTTATATTTGACATTTCCACCCTGGGAAAAAGACTTTGATTGTCTACCCTATCTAAACCTCTCAGAATTTGAGGAATGTGGGAGTTGTGAAACGCAGAGCAGGAGGACGTGCCTGGCAGGTTCTTCTGTCGATGTTCTCACTCTCCAGCTGCCCCCACTCTCTCATTGACCAGATAATCTGTTTACGGCTCTTCCCCATTGTCACCCAGGTTTTACCTGCTCAGAGGCCTCTCATCTTCCCCACCCTCCCTGCAACTTAAGGAGCTATCTTTTGTCTTCTTCCCAATTCTGAGGAAGGGTCTCTGACCTGAAACGTTCATTCTGTTTCTTTTCCCTCAGATGCTGCCTGACCTGCTGAGAATTTCCAGCATTTTCTGTTTCGGTTTCAGTTCTCCAGCATCTGCAGAATTTTTAACCAGCAAATGAGAAATTGAAGGGGTTAATCATCCCCTTCCAGACATCACTGCAGGAGTCCCGTGGTACAGGAGGCCACAGACTGATAGGTCATAATTGTCTTGGCTTCCTGCTCTGCATTTCACAACTCCAACATTCTTTTATCTATGTTCTCACTCTCTAACTGCTCCCGTTCACTCACTGACCAGATAACCGTGTTTATAGCTAATCCCCATGGTCACCCTGGTTTTATCTTATCAGAGACATCCTCCCCTTCGTCCCTGCAGCTTTACAAGCTTCTTTTGTCTCCTTTTCAGTTCTGACAAAGGATCTTCAACCTGAAACGTTAACTCTGCTTCTCTTCCCGCAGATGCTGCCTGACCTGCTGAGTATTTCCAGCATTTTTTGTTTTCGTTTTAGATTTCCAGCATCTGCAGGTTTTTTTTCTTGATTTTCAGTTTTGTTTCTTTATTTCCAGTAATCTACTGAACTAGTCTGTGGTGGAATTATTTCCATAAACTACATTATGTTATGGTAACTATTTTCTGCATGTTCCCCTACTTCTGATTTCCATTGTGATTCAATTCCACCAGTATCTTCCTGTACTTGGTTTCTTACATAATGTTTAGAAAGAGTCGGGTTCACATTGGTTGAGCCCTTCTTACCTACTTCTTCTCATCATTTTAGATAACTGATTACTTATTTTCTTTACTCTTTTCCCTGATTGGCTGTGAATTTCTTCTTCCATCTTTCTTCCATTAGATTGCTTATTGTCCATCATCGTTGGTGCTCTCGATCTTTTGCTACCTTTTGTTTTTATCCACATGGTTTCTTGATCATTATTTTCAGCTGGTGTTATGTGATCTCTAAGGAAAACAGCTGCGCAGCAAGCACCAAGGAGGAAAAGAGTCACAGAGTCATACCGCACGTAAACAGGCCCTTCAGCCCAACTGGTCCACACTGACCAATGTGCCCACATTTGACCCACATCCCTCTAAAGCTTTCCTATCCATGTACCTCTCCAAGTACCTTTTAAATGTTGTTCATGTACCTGCCTCAACCACTTCCTCTGGCATCTCGTTCCATACACAAAGTTCCATACACAAAGGTCAAAGTTGCCCCTCAGGTTCCTATTAAGTCTCTCCCCCCTCACCTTAAACCTATGCTCTCTAATTCTTGATTCCCCAACCCTGGGAAACAGACTGTGCGCGTTCACCCCATCTATGCCCCTCATGATTTTATACACCTCTATAAGATCACCCCTCATTCCCCTACACTCCAATGAATAAAGTTCCAACCTGCTCAACCTCTCTCCATAACTCAGTCCCTCAAATCCTGGCAACATCCTCGTAAATCTCCTCGGCTCTCTTTCCAGCTTAATGACATCTTTCCTATAACAGAGTGACCAAAACTGAACACAATATTCCAAATCATTCCAAATCAGTCATGCGGAGTCCAGGGTGGTAGGGCGGTGCGGAAGTTAGTACTGCTGACTCACAACTGCCTGGAGTGAGCTGGGTCCAATCCTGACCTCCAGTGCTGTCTGTGTGGAGTTTGCACGCTCTCCCTGTGACCGTGTGGGTTTCCTCCAGGTGCTCCGGTTTCCTCCCACATCCTAAAGGGATAGGATAGGTGCCGGTAGGTTAATTGACAGCTGTAAATTACCTGTTAGTGCGGGTAAGTGGCAAAGAATCAAACGGGAAATTTTGAGCATGGAGGAATGGACTTCAGGGCAAATAAGGAGAGGAGGGAATGGGGCTGATGGGAGCCGGCATGGGCTTGATGGGCCAAATAGCCTTTTTCTGAGTCTCAGTAAGTAAGAAAGTAAGGGGAGAGAGATCACAGGGGAAGAGAGACTGCAGAGGTGGGGAGGTGAGGAGCGAAGGCAGGATTACACAGGGAAGATTGCGGTGGGGAGGGTCATTGGGGAGGGTCAGAGGGACAGTAATTGCCCGTCCTTCCCAGGCTGGGGTAAGAAATTACCCCCAGAACGTGACACTTTCCTTCTTTCGCTGTGTGACATTCGCATGATTGTTACATCCTCCACCATAGCCGATCAGTGGGGTGGTCACCACGTTAACCCATATATGGACCTGCTGGCATGTCATTCCCTGTCACATGCCCAACAGACGTAACCGTAAGAGAAAGGGGAATGATCAGAGTTCAGTCACTCTTCATGCTGTGCAAAGCTTTAATGATCAAGCAGCATTTGATGTTGATATTCAATTCTTAATTCACAATACCAAGCTGGCACCGGAGCGTGGCGACTCATTGCAAGCTGCTCTCTACAGATCTACTCATTACCCTTACTATAATCATTCTACACTTTTAAATTTAAACTCTATGTCACTAACTATTACACTTTACTCTGTACTGTTACAGTTTTTACCTGTACTATGTCAATGCACTCTGTACTAACCCAATGTAATTACACTGTGGAATGAATTGACCTCTACGATCGGTATGCAAGACAAGTTTTTCACTGTACCTCGGTACAAGTGACAATAATAAACCAATACCAACACCCACTTGAATCAGAGGTTCAAAATGGTTGCAAATCTATAATCATGTTCAGTTCTAACTGTTGTGATTGGTGCATTCAATAAAATGCATGTCAGTCACCAACTGCACAGCATGGACTGAGACACAACCTGCCACTTCTTTTCGTTGCAGATGTTACACTTCTGGTGATGACTGACTGTTTATTTGCAACGCAGGTTGTTACAGCAAACTATTCCCAGAAAATGCAGGTAATATTCAGCAAGTCAGGCGGTGTCTATGGAGGAGGAAGCAAAGTTAACACTTCGGATGATAAGAATTTCTGCTTCCACATATGGGACCTGATTTGGTGAATGCTTCTAGCATTTCTAGTTTTTGTTTCCGATTTCCAGAAGCCTCAGTATTTTGCTTTAAGGCTGTAAACAATTGTGTAAACATTTTATAACTGAGGGTTTTTGAGATTTTCCATTGGATGAGCAGCAACATGTCCATATTTCCAGCCAGCCTTCAACTATCTCACCTGCTGCGTGGTGTGTGTACATCACCAGCTTGTTGGAAAGTCCAGCAGTTTTACAAGTAGTCTGTTGGACTATGGAAAGTCCCTTAGCTCAAGATCCCCTCAAAGTCA
Organism: Pristis pectinata; assembly: GCF_009764475.1. Taxonomy (NCBI): domain Eukaryota; kingdom Metazoa; phylum Chordata; class Chondrichthyes; order Rhinopristiformes; family Pristidae; genus Pristis; species Pristis pectinata. The sequence goes on from NC_067424.1 coordinate 35,350,968, forward strand.
TGACTTGGTAATTTATCACCGTTCTTCAATTGCAACTGTTTCAAATGCATGAAACCTCCTGCCCAACAGCACTGCGGGGGTACTTTCTTTGTAGCCATGGACCCAAAGTGGATACAAGGGCAGGACAGAGGCTAGGAATCCAGAGGTGAGTGACTCACCTCCTAACTCCCCAAAGCCTGTCCACCACCTACAAGGCTCAGGTAGGAGTGCGATGGAACACTCTCCACTTGCCTGGGTGAGGGCAGCTTCAACAACACTCAGGAAGCTCGACACCATTCAGGACATAGCAGCCCTCTTGACAGGCACCTCATCCACCACCATTCACTCCCTCCACCACTGACACACAGTAGCAGCAGTTTGTACCGTCTACAGGACGCACTGCAGCAACTCACCGAGACTCAGTAGACAGCACCTTCCAAACCCACCACCTCTACCGGCTAGAAGGACAAGGGCTGAAAAAGCACAGGGACACCACCACCCGAAAGTTGCCCTCCAAGCCACACACCATCCCGACTTAGAAATACATCGCCGTTCCTTCACCGTCACTGGGTCAAAATCCTGGAACTCCCTCCCTAACAGCATTGTGGGTGTACTCACACCTCAAGGAACACAGCGGTTTGAGAAAGTAGCTCACCACCACCTTCTCAAGGGCAATTAGGGATGGGCAATTAAATGCTGGCTCCGCCTGCAGAGCCCACATCCCTTGAATGAATAAAAGAAGTTCTTAACGCAACTTTCACTGTGAAGCCTAGGATTGGCCTAAGATGCCAATATCCTGACTAACAAAGTCTTTGGGCCATTGCATTTATGTATCACAGGCCGTTATATTCAACTTATTGTCACAGGATGTGGCCATTCAGCCCAGTAAGTCCATGCTGGCTCCCAGCAGAACAACCCCTTTCCCCTTCTCACTGCCCTACAGCTCTGGCAACCTATACTGCCTCACAAATGCCCATCAACTCCACTTTGATTCTTGCTGCCACTTACCTACTGCAGGGCTAATTTACAGCAGTCATCTTTGGGTCATGGGGAGGACACCAGTGCATTGGGGAGGAAGGGGGAACACACGGCATCACAGGGAGAACATGCAAACTCCACACAGGCAGCACCCAAGGTCAGGATCGAACCTGGTTTGCTGGCACTGTGAGGCAGCTGCTCTACTGGCTTTACTCGGCTAGTTCTAAACCTACAGACAGGTGATGGCAAATTTCCCCTCCCCTCCCAAGCATTGTCCGAGGATGGTGCATTTGACCTCACAAGACTAAGGGTGACCAAGACCATCTGGGGATGTTGTACTTGCCCTTGAACCATCAGAATATTATGTATTTAGTCATAGCTCATTAAAAGTGCAGTTCATTTATGCTTAGAGTCTTGTGGGTTGTGGATCCACCCTTGAACCGACAACAGATGTTGTATTTGCCCTTGTAGAATGTGAAGTATTTTGTTCAAACCATCAGGAATAGCGGACACCTCCCCAAGCAACCTCGGGTGATGCATTTACCACCAGGACACAGCAGATTTATACCTAGACCTCCAAGCTGGTTTATTTACTCCAAATTCACCTTTGGTGTATTTATGCCACCAACAAGTTGGTGTACTTACCACGTCTACCATAGCACTAAATCACTGGAGTTTGGTCCATTTAGACCATCAGGAGATGATACAGACGATTCCTGGGTTACGAACACCTGATTTACAGACACCCCTACAGACGAACGAGCTCCCATAATACTATTGTATTCAAAGGTCCAACATACGTTCACTCCTATGAATGGCTGAACTAGTTCTCTCTCGCTCTCTCTCTCTCACTCACTCCCTCAATCTCTCTCTTTACTTTTAGTAGTTGTTCTTTCTTATCAGCCTGATGCACTTTTGATGCCATTCATTACAACATTGTGGGGCAGCTGTTACCATATCAACTGATTTTTACGTATGTATTCTCCAATTTACAGACAAAATTGACTTATGGACATCTGTAAAATCAGAACCTGTTCATGACCTGGGAATTGCCCATATTAATTGGGCTTACTAGTTGGTGTATTTAGTCCAAGGTCACCAGGCTAAGGTGAATAAGTCCCCAGTCTATTCAGAAGCTTCACTTGCAATTTCCTTCCTTCTGACCTTTCACTGAATTTCATACCATGATGATCCATAGTGTTGGGAATGACCTTGAAGATCTCGCCCAGCCTTTGCATCAGGTCCGTTCTCGATCGAAGAATGATTGATCAGGAGACCAATTAGCACTCGTGGGAGACACATGGAATCCCAGCTGTTAGCGAAACTAGTAGGGCCACTGCCTTACACCACCAGCGGCACAGGTTCAATCCTGACCTCAGCTGCTGCCTGTGCGGAGTTTGCACGATCTCCTTCTGGTTTCGTGGGTTTCCTCCGGGCGCTCCGGTTTCCTCCCACATCCCAAAGACATGCAGGTTGGTAGGTTAATAGACCACTGTAAATTGTTCGTGGTGCGTAGGTGAGTGGTGGGACATGGAGGGAGTTGATGAGAATAGAATTGGACGACATTGGTGTAACTGGGTGGTTGATGGTCAGTGCGGACTCGGTGGGCCGAATGGCCTGCTTCCGCGCTGTATCTCTCTATGACTCTAAGCCTAGATTGCCGGTGCATTATAACCAGCAGTGGGTCCAGCATCATCACACTGCTCACTTGATGTCATCCTGCAACTGAATGACATCATAATCTGTTGTCTGCTGTGAGAGCACCAAAGGCAGCCCACTCTGGTCCCTATCCTCTTCATAGATGCTTTGTGTTCCCCTCAGGACGAGATATGCAAGAAAACCTTACAAAATGTTCAGGAGAGCTTAATGGCTTTGGAAAATGTGGTGAGAACGTGCACACGCTTTCACATGGAGTAGTTGAGACAAATAATACAAATCCATTTAATGAAAGACCATAAATGTGTGAGAGGGAGAACACAGAAGATAATGGTGAAAGGGTCAGATGGGAGACTTGCAAGGGGCATAAATGCTAGCATGGAGACTAGGGCCAAAGAGTCTGTTTCCTAGTGTTACACAGTAATACAGCACAGAAACAGGCTGTTTGGCCCAACTCATCCATGCTGACCAAGATGCTAATCTAAACTATTCCCAATTGCTCCTGTTTGGCCCATATCCCTCTAAATCCTTCCTTTCCATGTACCTGTCCAATTGTCTTTTCAAAGTTATTATTGTACCTGCCTCAACCACTTCCTCTGGCAGCTCATTCCATATATTGACCATCCTCTGTGTGAAAAAGTCACCACTCAGATACCTATTAAATCTTTCCCCTTTCTCCTTAAACCTATGCCCTCTAGTTCTTGATTGACCAACCCTGGGAAAAAAACTGCACATTCACCCTATGTATACCCCTCATGATTTTATACACCTCTAAAAGATCACCCCTCAGTTTCCTACGCTCCACAGAATAAAGTCCTAGCTTGTCCAACCTCTCCCTATAACCCAGTCCCTCGAGTCCTGGCAACATCCTCCAACATCCTCCAAAACTTTTTCTGCACTCTTTACAGCTTAATGGCACCTTTCCTATAACAGGGTGACCAAAACTGAACACAATACTCAAAGTGCGGCCTCACCAATCTTTTGTACAACTGCAACATAACCTCCCAACTCCTACAGTATACTCAGTGCCCTGACTGATGAAGGCCAGTGTGCCCAAAGACTTCTTCACCACCCTGTCTACCTGTGACCCCACTTTCATGGAACCAGTGGTTGGAAGCGCCCTCCCTGCCAGCGAGAAGCTGAAGGCCTGGGACTTGCCATGCCTGCTGACCAAGTACTTGCGAGAGGAGACCAAGTACTTCCACGTGCCCAACAGCGAGAGGAAGGGGCTGTGCGTCAACTGCTACGGGTGGGGTCTGATCCTTTGTGCCAAGTGCTGGGGCGCGGGAGAGATCGACAGCCAGCGCACCCCAGTTGCTCAGGGGGCTGGGGGTGATGAGCCTTTGGCCAGAGCGCACAGGAGGCAGCGAGGCTCTCTGCCACAGCTGCTCCACCGTGGGCCATGTCCAGTGCTTCCAGTGCAAGGGAAAGGGAAAACCTGATCATTCTCTCTTCTCTCCTCTTCCATCAGGTAGAAGACACAGGAGCCTGAAGGCACGTACCACCAGGCTCAAGGACAGCTTCTAGCACACGGTGATAAGACTATTGAACTGTTCCCTTATACGATGAGGTGGACTCTGACCTCACGATCTACCTTGTTGTGACCTTGCACCTTATTGCACTGCACTTTCTCTGTAGCTGTGACACCTTATTCTCTACTGTTATTGTTTTTACCTGTACTACCTCAATGCACTCTGTACTAACTCAATGTAACTGCACTGTGTAATGAATTGACCTGTACGATCGGTATGCAAGACAAGTTTTTCACTGTAGCTCGGTACAAGTGACGATAAGATAAGATAAGGTGTCTTTATTAGTTACATGTACATTGAAACACACAGTGAAATGCATCTTTTGCGTAGAGTGTTCTGGGGGCAGCCCGCAAGTGTCGCCACGCTTCCGGCGCCAACATAGCATGCCCACAACTTCCTAACCTGTACGTCTTTGGAATGTGGGAGGAAACCGGAGCACCTGGAGGAAACCCACACAGACACGGGGAGAATGTGAAACCTCCTTACAGACAGCAGCCAGAATTGAACCCGGGTCACTGGCGCTGTAAAGCATTACGCTAACCGCTACACTACCTTATAAACCAATACCAATACCAACCTGAAAGTGGAGTACATCACTCACCGCAGGAACAAACTGATCGTCAGCGAGCGCTTCTTCCCTGCCTGGGCATCATGGAGCGCCCAGGGCAGGCTGGTGCACCACCTTGGTCCTGCTGAGGCCCGTCCAAGCCTAGCAGAGGAGGTGAACCCGGCCTCGCAGTCACCGGCGAAGGAGTTGCACTTCACCCGGCCCCATCCCCGAATAACTTCGGCAGCGGCACAGCCTCAAGGCCGTCCACATCCGCGGGGTCCACTTCGGCTGGCTGGGGAGGGCCAGCGGCCACTTCTGGGTCTACGGCAGCAAGCGGCAGAACTACTTCGAGGACTACCCACCGGGGGCCGTCTGCCGGCCTTGCTCTGAGTGAGGGGGAGCAGTGGGTCACTGCAGCAGAGGGGTAAACGGGCACTGAGAATGGAAAATAGAGAGGGAAAGCGAGGCGTCTGACGTGACGGTGCGGGAAGACTTCGTCATAGAGTGGTACAGCCCAAATAGTAAACACAGAACAGGCCCTTCGGCCCACTATTGTCTGTGCTGACCATGAAGCCAATTTAAACTGCAGGTCTGCCTGCACTTGGTCTGTCTCCCTCCATTCCCTGCCTGTTCATGTGCCTCTGTTGTTTCTTCTGTAGAACAATCCAGGCACCTACCACTCTCCAGGTAAAAAAAACTTGCCTCATAAATCTGCTCTCTCACCTTGAAGCTATGCCCTCTAGTATTTGGCATTTCCATCCCAGGAAATCTGCCCTGCAAATGGGCCCTTCGGCCCAACTCATCCATGCCAACCAAGATGCCCATCTAAGCTAATCCCACTTACCCATGTTTAGTCCATCTCCTTCTAAACTTTTCCCATCCATGTGCCTGTCCAAATATTTTTTAAATGTTGTAATTGTACCTGCCGCTACCCCTTCCTCTGGCAGCTCGTTCCGTATACCCAACATCTTCTGGGTGAAAAACTTGCCCCTCAGTTCCCCTTAAAATCTTTCCGCTCTCACCTTGAACCTTTTAGACTCCCCTACCCCGGGGTAAAGACTGTGACCATCTACTTTTTCTATACCCCTCATGATTTTATAAGGTCACTCCTCAGACTCCTTCTATCCAGGGAAAACATTTCTAGTCTATCCAATCTTTCCTTATAACTCAAGTCCTCCTGTACAGGTAACTTCCTTGTGAATTTTTCCTGCACTCTCTCTGGCTTAATCATATCCTTCCTGTAGTGTGGCAACCAGAACTGCACACATTACTCCAAGTGTGGTCTAACCAATGTTTTGTACAACTGTATCACGATGCCCCAATTCTTGGACTCAGTGCCATGGCCAATGAAGGGATTGGTATTGGTGTTGGTTTATTGTTGTCACTTGTACCAAGGCACAGTGAAAAACTTGCCCTGCATACTGATCGTACAGGTCAATTCATTCCACGGTGCAGTTACATTGAGTTAGTACAGAGTGCATTGAGGTAGTACAGGTAAAAACAATAACAGTGCAGAGTAAAGTGTCACAGTTACAGAGGAAGTGCAGTGCAGGTAGACAATAAGGTGTAAGGTCACAACAAGGTAGATTGTGAGGTCAGGAGTCCATCTCATCGTATAAGGGAACCGTTCAATAGTCTTATCACCGTGGGATAGAAGCTGTCCTTGAGCCTGGTGGTACGTGCCCTCAGGCTCCTGTATCTTCTGCCTGATGGGAGAGGGGAGAAGAGAGAATGACCCGGGTGGGTGGGGTCTTTGATTATGCCGGCTGCTTCACGAGAGGTATAGACAGAGTCCATGGAGGGGAGGCTGGTTTCTGTGATGCGCTGGGCTGTGTCCACAACTCTCTGCAGTTTCTTGCGGTCCCAGGCAGAGCAGTTGCCATACCAAGCTGTGATGCATCCAGATAGGATGCTTTCTATGGTGCATCGATAAAAGTTGGTGAGTGTCAAACGTGACATGCCGAATTTCTGTAGCCTCCTGAGGAAGTAGAGGCACTGGTGAGCTTCCTTGGCCATGGCATCTACGTGATTGAACCAGCACAGGCTGTTGGTGATGTTCACTCCCAGGCTCTCAACCCTCTCGACCTCAGCACCACTGATGTAGACAGATGCATGTACACCACCCCCTTTCCGGAAGTCAATGACCAGCTCTTTTGTTGACATTGAGGGAAAGGTTGTTGTCATGACACCATGTCACTGAGCTCTCTATCTCCATCTTGTACCCCATCTCATCATTATTTGAGATACGGCCCACTACGGTGGTGTCATCTGCAAACTTGTAGATGGAGTTAGAGCAGAATCTGGCCACACAGTTATGAGTGTATAGGGAGTAGAGTAGGAGGCTGAGGACACAGCACATCACATGCCTTCTTCACCACCCTGCCTACCTGAGTGGAAAGACTTGAAGGCCAGGTGTGACAGCCCAATTTAAACTTAAACAAACTACACAGGTCCTGTCAGAGCCTGGCCACCTTTCATGAGAGTTTGACAGTGGATCAGCATGATCTTACTGAATACCAGAACAGGCTTTGAGGGGCCGAATGGCCAACTCCTTCTCCCATTTCTTGTGCCTAACCTACGTTAGGAATTGATAGATTAGGAATGTTTAAAAAGGGAGCCCCAGGAGTCTGTAACCCTTTGCAGGGGGCAGTCATGTTTTTGACGAATATTTGTCAGGATACCCCTGGAAGTATGTTTTTATCTCACAGAGATGTGCAAGTTATTTGAAATGTATTGCAAGTGCATGTCTGTTTTGGCAGGAGATCACCGGGGGTGTGCTAGGATTTACAGAAGTCCTGTAAGTGGGTCTCAACATTTCAATGGGATCTCCACAACTCTGTATTCACAGATGAACCCTTGGGGTAATTTATAATTGACAGGGGATCCCCAGTAATATCTCAAAAATTACATTTGAACCTCACAAGTATTGTAAGGAATTCATAAGTATTAGAAGTACAGGGATCATGGGAGTGTGCCCACATTTACAGGGGATAGCTGTGAGAAAGTGCCAGCATTTACAGCAGAATGCACCAATATTTAACAGAAGTCTGTCATTACTTAGGATACCCAGGAATGTGACTGTTTGAAACAGATCCCTGGATTCTAGAATTCACATAGGATCCTTTGGAGTGGTCTGATATTTACAGGGCATAAACAGTAGCTTCAGAGCATTTAAATTAGATCCTCAGGATGTTACAGGAGATCCCATGAGTGTGTCAGTGTTTACAATGAATCTCCATGTGTGTGTCAGTACGTACAGGAGATCTCCACAAGTGTGACAGTATTTGCAGTGAGTCCCAATGAGTGTGTCAGTATATACAGGAGATTCCCGTGAGTCTGTCAGTATTTACAGTGAATCCCTATAATTGTGTCAGAATTTAGAGGAGATGGCCATGAGTGCGTCAGTATTTACAAGAGATCCCCGTGAGTGTGCCAGTGTTTTCCACGGATCCCCGTGAGTGTGGCATTATTTACAGTAGAACCCCAGGAATGGGTAGATAATTATAGGTGATCCCCACTAGTGCTTCAGTACTTACGAAGGATCTCAAGCTGTTGATACTCACAGCTATCCCTGGTAGTACTTCTTGGAAACCTTATCCACAGGAGATCCTCAGGACCCTGCCAATACTTACAGGGTCAATATTTGTCACTAGTCCAGAATCCCGTTTGAGTGCCTCCATTGTAAGTGGTCCATAGATGGGTGGCAAGATATTTCCCAGAGTCACTATTTGTTGCTATTTGACTACATGAATATCAGGTCCTCAGAAATGAGCCTAAATTATACTGTGCCCACAGGAACGTGTCAAGATTAATAAGGGACCCTAATTATGTGTGAGAATTCGATGGAGATCTCCAGATGAGCGATCAGATTTGTAGGGGAGCCTTGCTCACGTGCTATAGTTAAAGTGTGTGAATTCTGTAGCAAATTATGTCATATTGTGTTCAATTCTGGTCACCCCATTATAGGAAGGATGTGGAAGCTTTAGAGACAGTGCAGAGGAGATTTACCAGGCTGCTGCCTGGATTGGAGAGCATGTCTTATGAGGATAGGTTGAGTGAGCTAAGGCTTTTCTCTTTGGAGAGAGGTGACTTGATAGAGGTGTACAAGATGATAAGAGGCATAGATCTAGTGGACAGTCAGAGACTTTTTCCCCAGGGCAAAAATGGCTCACATGAGGGGGACATAATTTTAAGGTGATTGGAGGAAGGTATAAGGGGGATGTCAGGGGTAAGTTTTTTTACACAGAGAGTGGTGGGTGCATGGAACGCACTGCCGGCAGAGGTGGTGGAGGCAGGTACATTAGGGACATTTAAGAGATTCTTAGATAGACACATGAATGATAGAGAAATGGGGGGCTATGTGGGAGGGAAGGGTTAGATAGATCTTAGAGCAGGATAAAATGTCAGCACAACTTTGTGGGCCGAAGGGCTCGTACTGTGCTGTAATGTTCTATGTTCTATGTCTGTATATGTAGTGGATCCCTGTGAGATATGTCGGACTTTGAGTGGATCCTAATGAATCTGTCGTGATGTATAGTTGATCACCAGGAGTGAGTTAAGATATGTGGGAATTCTTCCAGACTACATCAGAATCCATTCATCCAGGACCTGAAATTCCAATCAAACCATTTAGGAGGTTATCAGGTGGGACCTTAGAATATGTAGGAAACATATGGAACAGGGTCAAAGTCCCAGGGTCTGCTTTGTCCAGAAGTTTGTGTACTTACAGTGTGCATTTACAGCACACAATAGGGGCCCCTATGGTTCCTCCTAGGCACTGCACACATCAAACAAGGCAGCATCAGTTCATGGAGCAGGTAAGGTCAGTGGCATGTGGACTGAGTCCAATCCATACTTTGCGTGCAATCTCCCAGCTACCTCTCTGGTCCCAGAGTGACAAGCCCCTGGCTTCCTGCAGCTGATTAATAAGTAATTAAGTGAATGGCTAAGCTACCTTGCTGTTGGCTCTGAAATTAAAGGGGACTTGGTTCTGTTCTTATCCTATAACACAGCTGTAGGCTATGCTTGTGTAATACATCGTTTAGATGCTTAGCTGAGGTGTGAGCCAAAGCCTTCAGTCTCTCATTCAGCTACAAACCTTACTTACATCTTCCAGAGTAAATATTTATGAAATCAAGCAGGAATAGGCAACCCCTCGAGCCTGCTCCACCATTCAACAAGATCATCGCTGATCTTCCTCCCTTCTCCCTCTAGCTCTTGGTTTAATATCTAGAAATCTATCAGTCTCTGTTCTGAATGAAATCAGTGAATGAGCCTCCCTCATCCTCTCAGGTAGAGTATCCCAAGGTGCCACCACCTCTGAATGAAGACATTTCTCCCCATCTCTGTCTTAAATGGCCTACCCCATATTTGAGACTGTGGCCTCTGGTTCTAGACGCCTCGGCGGGGGGAAATATCTTCCCTGTAGCTACCCAGCTGCTCCCCCTAAAGTGTTCGCATTTTTCAATAAGGTCACCTCTCATTCTTCTAAATAACGTCTAAATCGTAAAGAATTGTATAAGTCGTTGGTGATGCCGTACTGCGTACAGTACTGTGTACAGTTCTGGTCACCCTGTTATAGGAAAGACGTGGTTAAACTGGAAAGAGTGCAGCAAAGATTTATGAGGATGTTGCCAGGACTAGAGGGCTGAGTTATAGGGAGAGGTTGGCCAGGCTGGGTCTTTATCCCATGGAACGTAGGAGAATGAGGGGCGACCTTATAGAGGTTTATAAAATCATGGGGGGCACAGATAAGGTGGACAGTAACAGTCGTTTCCCCAGGGTGGGGGAGTCCAAAACCAGGGGGCATAGGTTTAGGGTGAGAGAGGAAAGATTTGAAAGGGACCTGAGGGGCAACTTTTTCACGCAGAGGGTGGTGAGTATTTGGAACGAGCTGCCAGAGGAAGTGGTTGAGGCAGGTACAGCATTATCATTTAAGAAGCACTTGGATAGGTGCATGGAGGGGCAGAGCTTGGAAGGATTTGGGCCAAACACAGGAAATTGGGACTAGCTGGGTGGACACTGTGGTCGGCATGGACTGGTTGGGCCGAAGAGCCTGTATCCGTGCTGTATTATTGTTCTATGACTCTATAATAAAGGCCTAGCCTACTCAATCCCGGTTCATTCATGAAACCCACGATCCCAGGAACCAATCTGGTGCATCTTCAATGCACTGCCTCTATTATAAGTATCTCCTTCTTTAGTTAAGGAGATCAAAATTGTACATAATACTCTGGGTGTGATCTCACCAAGATCCCGTACACCTGGACCCCTTTATGCTTGTACTGAAATCCTCTAGAAGAAAAGGCCAACATATCATTTGCCTTCCTACTTGCTTGCTGCACCTGGATGTAAACTTTCAGTGACTGTGTACTGGAACACCTCAGTCCCCTTTGAGGATCAACGTCACCCAGTTTCTCACCATTTAACAAACACTCTGCTTTTCTGTACTTCAAGTGGATAATCTCACATATTTCCCCAACACCTAACATTCTATTGCCCTCTCACCCAGCTTGTCTAAGTTCTCTTGAAGCTGCCTTGCACCCTCTTCACTGCTCACATTCCCACTTAGTTCTGTGTCATCAGCAAAACCTAGACAAGTTACATTTGGTCCCCTTGGTTAAATTGTTGGTAACAGCTGGGGTCTGAGCTCTCATCAATGCAGTACTTCCCCATTCATTGGCTCCCAATCTGTTAACGAACTCTCAGTCCAACTAATATCTTACCCCCAATTCCATGTGCTTTAACCTTGCTTATCTCCACTTTATCAAAAATCATCTAAAAATTTAAATATACTACATCTATCGGTTCCTCTTCATCTACCCTACTGGTTACATTCTCTGAGAACTCCAGTAAATTAGTCAAACAGTATTTGCTTTACCTGACAGCTTCTATCTGCTGTTATAAGACTGTTAACCAAACCTCTCGCACGATAAAGATGAACACTTGACCTCACAATCTACCTCATCATGGCCCTTGCACCCTATTATCTGCCTGCACTGCTCTTTCTCTGTAACACTTTATTCTGCATTCTGTTATTGCTTTTCCCTTGTACTGCCTCGATGTATTTATGTTGTGAAATGATTTGTCTGATGGCTTGCAAAACAAAGCTTTTCACTGTACTTTGGTACATGTGACAATAATAAACCAATTACAAATTACCGATTAACTCTATATTGACTCTCCTCAATCATGTCGTTATTATGTAAGTGCCTTGACATTACACCTTTTGTTATAGCTTTCACATTTTACCAACTACTAAGGAGTCCATAGTTCCCTGGTTATTTTCTCTTCTTCCCCCTTTGCTCTTTGGATCATCTCTACATACACTGAGACTAGAATAAGTTCCCACTCAGTCCCCTAGTGGAAAAGGCAGGTGATAGACTGACTTTTTAGATCACCTCAGAGGAAACATTCCAAGAGAGGTGCGGCTGGTGGAGAACCTCAAGGCCGACAGTGGGAATGGTCATCATGAGGCAGAGAGGTACTGGGTGTCAGGGAGGGTGAGGACTGTGAGAGTGTGTGCCAGAGCCCATTCTATGGGAGTGTTCCTTCAGTCCCCGTCAAACTGTGCCAGATGCAACTCCCAGAAAGCAGTGCAGGGCATTCACACCAGTCTCTGACCTCACAATGCCACACACGTGTGAAGTGAATCATAATGAGACCACAGCAACACCCCACTGATCATTGTGTCAGCTTCTTGAAAGCTGCTCATCGACGGCCTTGGAGCAGCATTTACCCAACGGCTCATGATAGTTCCAGCCTGAATCGCTTCTCATTCAGGCAAGAATTTTTAAGTTTATCCCTCTTCATTCGGCAACGTTAAACATGGGGGCAGTTCCTTCCTCATAGGCTTTCTCGAAAAGTAGGTGTTTCGTCCATTCAGGGGAAAGAGTCAGTGGCGGGGAGGGGAGCCTTTGAGGGGTAAGAGAGTAGAGATGGGTACAGTGGGGGTTAGTGGGTGAAGCTGCCTTTGCAAACCCTCCCAGGGCAAGTGCAGCACCGGTTACATCTCTGCATTGTCGTAATCAAATGTTCCCAGGGTGTACGTCCAATCCATCTTCTGCACTCCTGTGAGGAGAGGCCAGTCATACCCAGTCTCCCACCAGCCCCTCACTCCAGTAGTCAGCCTCACACTCTGCCTTCTCTGTACCTCCTCCAAGGCAAATTCGGAGATCGGAACAGCACACAGTGCTCCACGCATAATTTCGTCAAGCCCAGTACAATGTCAGCACCATTTCCTTACTTCTGTAGCTCACTGTCCTGCAGTGAAGACCAATCTAATATTGCGATCTGCATTTTGTCAACCAGCTTACTGAGTTTCTTCTGAACACCGACTAGTTCATCACCATTCAATATGTTTCCCCTTTCTATTCTTTCTACCAAGGTGCATAACCTCATGTTTTCCCACATTATCTGCCCTCTGCCACCTCCTTCACCACCCTGCCTGTATCGCTGCAGACTCTGTGTCCTTCTCACAGCTCACATTCCCACCCAGCCCTCCACCAGCTGCAAGCTTAGACACATCACACCCTGTCTTCCTGGCCAAACTATTAACAGAAGTTGCCAGCTGCTAAGGGGTCCTCGCGACACCATTTTACTATCAGTTCTGCTAACCCGCAAGTCATTTACTTATAACATTTCTGTCCTTTAACCTATCCATGCTAATTTGTCACCCCAGCCACATGAGCCCTCCTTTCGTGTGGTACTTTATCAAAAACCTTTTATAATCCAGATACATTTCATCTATTGGTCTCCCCTTCTCTACATTGCCAGCTGCATCTTCAAAAATTCTTTGGATTTGCCAAGCGCAGTTTCCTTTCAGAAAACCATGTCGAACAGGTTTATCATCAAGTGCCTTGTTGCTGCATATTTAATGATGGACTCCAGCATTTTACTGATAGCGGATATTAAGCTAATTTCTCTCTGGTTCGTTTTGTTCTTTCTTGAACAGAGATGCTAGGAGTTCTTCTTTATAATCTGCTCTAACTGATGAAAAATATGAGAACTTTAGAAAATTATCATTCTAGTTTCTTGAGTTTGTAAGTATTTAGTTTTCCCTACAGTGAAATTCAGTTTTTACACTTTTGTTCTATCAGCTGGTCCATTAGTATTGCTCGCAGTCTATTGCATCTTCCTGTAGTGATTACACTGCTACTGAGTAGAATTAGAAATTCAGGCTTTCTATCCCTTCATCTAAAACCACATCCTTCCAGTTCCAGCAACCTGGGATCATTCCTGACGTGAGTAGTGTGTACGTTGTGGTGGGTATGTGGAACAAGCTGCCAGAAAAGGTGGTGGAGGCAGGTACAGGTCCTCCCCAGGTCACCACAGGGCTCCATTCCCGTGAATCATTCGTAACCCGAAGTTCGCCAGTGGGAAATGCAGTCACGAGCCGAGTTCCCACCCGGCAGAAGATGTCTGCAGCCCCACAGTGGCCGGCAAATCCATCCCGCCGGTCTCCCACTCATACAGGCTGTACGTAAGTCAGGCATTCATCAGCTGGGGAGGACCTGTAAAATCGCAACGTTTAAAAAGAATTTGGACCAGTACATAGATAAGAAAAGAATAGCGGGACATGCAGGAAAATGGGATTAACGTAGATAGGCATCCCCGTCAGCATGGACAAATCGGGCCGAAGCGCCTGTTTCTGTGCTGTGTGACTCCGTGACTCACTGACTTTTCTTCCCATCGCCACACGAGTTTTGCCCGGGTGCTCTGGCTTCTTCCCACATCCCCAAGACATGCAGCTCGGTTAGTTAACCGACCCCTGTAAGTTGCCCTTAGTGTGTCAGTGAGTTTGTAGAATCAGGGGGCAGTTGATGGGACTGTGCAGAAAAAGAAATGGAATTCGTGTAAATAATTGGTGTGGACAAGATATAGAATTAGGCCACTCAGCCCATTGAGTCTGCTCCGCTTGTTGGGCTGAAGGGCCTGCTTCTGTTCTGTATCTCTCCATGACTCGATTATGAAAGTTGCAGAAACCAACATAAATATCCGCGGAGCACACCTACTCACATCCTGGCAATTTAACTATTTGCCCATTAACCCAACTCGGCCAGGTTCCTAGACAGGAAATTAATTTTCCTTCTCTTCATGAGCTTAACTATCTGTCCCTTATGAGGGTCTTCAAGTAAATGCCTCTTGGCCATCTGTATAAACAGCACCCCTCTATTCACTATTTGAATTCATTAGTTAAGCAACAGAGAGAATACAAGGAACTGCAGACCAGTTTGCCTGATCTTAGTAGCAGGGTACTTGCTATAACCTACTCTTATGGAGGTGATAACAGGGCATTTGTAAAATAACGAGCAGGTTGGACAGAGCCAACAGGGATTGATCCAGTTCAACAAACTATGGGCATGATGTTTTTGGATACTTAGAGGCATGAATTGAGGTGCCACATGGATGTTATCAAACAAAATTAAAACAAATGGGATTCAGGGTAATATAATGGTGAATTGGGGATTGCATAAGGGACAGGAAACTGAGATTAGGAATAACAGATTATTTTTTAGTGCTGACTAGTTGGACACCATATGGCTAAGTGCCTGGGCCCAGCTGTTCACAATCTCCATCACTGATCTGGATGAGGGAACTGAATGTATCCAAGTCTGCTGGTGGTGTGAATTGTGAGGAGGAGGAGGAGGCGGCAGAGAGCCCTCAGGGGGATATAAACAGGAGACGTGAATGATCAAGGGTGTCGAATGTAATGTGGAAAAATGCAAAGTTATCCACTTGGGTGGAAAAAAATGAGAAAGCAGACTTTTGTTAACACTGTGAGACATTGAAAGATGTTTGGTGCTCAGAGGGACTTGGGTGTCCTTGTACAATAAAGTCATGTTGTCCTTTATTGCAAGGGTACTTGAGTGCAATGGTGAAGACAGAACTTATATGGTTTCATGGTGAAACTGCAACTGAAGTAATGTGTACAGATCTGGTCTTCCTACCTAAGGTAGGACACACTGGACACTGAGAAAGGTTCACCAGACTGATTTCTGGGATGAGCAGAAATTAAAGCTAACTGAGCACTTGCTGTCTACAGTTTAGAAAAATGAGAGACCTTCTCTTTGGAACTTTTAAAATTCTTACAGGACTCAACAGGTTAGATGCAGGGATAATGTTTTCCCAGGCTGGGGTGTCTAGAACCAAAGTTCGCTGTCTCAAGGGGCTGACCATTCAGGACGGAGATAAGATGAAATTTCTTTGGATAGCCGATAGTAAACCTTCAGAATTCCCTGTCCAAGGAAGCTGTGGAGCTTCAGTTGCTGACTACCTTCAAGACAGAGGTAGATTTTTGCATATTAAATGAATCAAAGATTTGAGGTTAGGGCAGGAAAGAAGTGCTGAGGTAAATGTTTAGATGTGATCTTACTGACAATAGACTAGGCATGGAAGTCTGAATAGCCTAGAGCTTCTTCTGTTTGGCATGTTCTAATGTTCAAAACTTTGATCAGACCTGTCAGTCTGACCCATCCTTTAGAAATCTATACCAGTTCTCGCTACTAAATGAAGATTTTCAGTGTGTTCCACCACTCCATCCTCAGTTATGGAATCCAGTAGTTTCCCCAATGATAGATTTTCTGGTTGAAAAATACAATGATGCTGGAGGAACTCAGCAGGCCAGGCAGCATCTGTGGAGAAAAGCAGGCGGTCAACATTTCCGGTCAGGACCCTTCTTCAGGATGTCTTGACCTGAAACGTTGACCGTCTGCTTTTCTCCACAGATGCTGCCTGGCCTGCTGAGTTCCTCCAGCATCATAGTGTTTTTCATCTAGATTCCAGCATCTGCAGTCCTTTGTTCGTCCAGATTTTCTGGTAAATGGTCCATGTTTCCCTGATTGTTTCTCTCAGCTGTCTTGAGTGAAATGCACAGATTTCTGATCTGGAAGAATAATTCTTAAATCAGGAGAGCTTTGGAAGATGATAGTTAGCACACGTGAAATGCTGAGGCTTGCTTCCTTTAAAACCCAGTGGTGGAAACCTCCTGGTCCTGGGGATTCATCACCCTTTAGTGATGTTATTTTCTTCATTACTGTTGCATTAATGAGTTCCTGACCTTGGTTCAATGCTAGATTTGTCCAGCACACTATCCCTGACCTCAATTGTAAAAAAATCTACTAATTCTGATTTCTACTTGGACTACTAATTCTGACTTTTCAGAGACACCACCCTCTTTTTCTGTTTGTGCTAATTTTTAGTTTCCTTTAAGTCTCTATTTGAGCCATTTTTGCCACATTGTGCTGCTCTCACTATCTCTTTCCAGTTTTTAAAAGCATTGTCCCTCATCTCTTCAGTTGTACATCACTCCCCATTTCTCTTTGGTGATTCAAGCTCTGGATTCTTTAGTGTATATGTTGCTTCTTTATCATATACAATTCTTTTTTGAACTCCTCCCACTGATCAGGTCCAGCAGAATTATATAGAGTAAAGGTCACACTACACTGTCTCTTCAAATACTGCATGTGCATTTACAGTGCATGTTAGACACAGAGTAATGCACCCTCTATACTGTCCCAGCCAGGATAGGTACACATCTCCCACCACACTGTCCCATCAAATGGTCCCAGGGCAAGTCAACTGTGTTAGCTGTGAAGAATATGTCACTCTGCTCCATTACATCTGAGGGAAAGGATAAAGCATAGGTTTCTCTCCAGATTACCCCACTGTTGCAGACTAAGGCTAAAGAAATTTGGCATGTGCCCTTTGACATTCACCAACTTTTATCAGTGCACCATAGAAAGCATCCTATCTGGATGCATCAGGGCTCAGTACAGCAACTGCTCTGCCTAGTACCACAAGAAACTGTAGAGGGTTATACCGCTCACTGCCTTGCTGAAGCAGCCAGCGTAATCAAAGACCCCACCCACCTCATTCTCTTCTCCCAACCCCCACCAGGAAAAAGATACAGGAACCTGAGGGCACATACCACCAGGCTCAAGGACAGCTTCTATCCCATGGTGGGAAGACTATCAAACAGTTCCCTTATACAATGAGATTATCACAATGTCAAGCAAAGAGCGAGCTCAGAGAACCCAGATGCAGCACACTGGTACAAGACTGGAGTCCAGATGCTTCCTCAGAACCAAACACAGGCAGCAACCAGAAGGAATCTTGCCTTGGTGCTCTGAGGCCGAGTCCCAACACAGAAACTGGGTATCCTAAGAGGAACGGTAAAACCAGGACTGCTCTAGAGTTGCCAGCTCTAAGTAGCTAGGAGCCAAAAGTTGACCAATATTCTGGCAACTAGTGCTAGTGAAACCAGGGTTCTTATGCTAGTCTCCTGATGGGGCTCAGGTGTGTGTCGTTATATAATTAGTAGTGCATGGAATCCATGTGCTGCACAACGAGGCACCATCAATGGGGCCGAATCGAGGGCCACCACTTGGAACCATGACAGAGGTGGACTCTTGACCTCACAATCTACCTTGTTATGACCTTGTACCTTATTGTCTGCCAGCAATGCACTTCCTCTGTAGCTGTGACATTTTACTCTGTATTTTGTTATTGGTTTTACCCTGTACAACCTCAATGCACTGTGTAATGAATTGACCTGTACGACTGGTATGCAAGACAAGTTTCTCACTGTACCTCGGTACAAGTGACAAAAATAAACCAATACCAAGAGGCACTAATATTTATTCCATTGATACCAGCGTGCAAGGGAGAACCTCTGGTTAGTCTCTCCCTGGTAGTAAAGCTCTGATAATCCACTGTCTGACCATGATGGAAATGATGGTTCGGCACCTGGCTCACCAGGTGATGCTTGCCCCATTTCCCATCCACTTACTGGACCCCCAGTTCCCAAAATCCCAGGTTCCCATGTTCCCTTCCAACTCACCTGGTTCTGTTTCCCACACTCCCTTTAAATTTATTGGGTTCCCTGGAATGTTACCATGGAACATTTAAATGTGAGTTGGGTTATTGTAGTATTAATAAAATAACATACAGTAGTCTGGAAAATCTGCTATCCAACCACCAAAGTCCCCATGGGTTAATGCAGTTTTACTGTACACCGACTGTGAGACACAATGGAGACAGGGATGATGATTGACAGCTGACGGACAGTGAAACAGCCATGCATGAGTGTTGCAAGTGGACAGATGACCACTTTAGTCCACCCACCTTACTCTGCATGATGTTCTCAACATCTTGCAGGTGGCACAGGGCAGGAGGTCTTCGTCCCCTCAGTCAGACCCCTCCCGTACTTCTGGTTCCCATCCATCGGAGTGGTGGGTGATTTGTGTCTGACCACCGTGTTATAATGTAATAATGCTTTTGTGGTCTTGGGTCAGCCAGACTGTAATACAGTGTTCTCCTTGTCTCCTGCAACGATATCACTTGGCAACATCTGTGGTACAATACCAGGCTGAATGGTCCCAGTCAAACCCACAGCCAGTGGCCATGAGGTCTATCAGGTCACCTGCATAAAGGGAAAGGCCTGAGGTGGGTCCAAGACAACCCAGACTGAACAATTTAGGAATGTCAGGAATTTGAAGTGTTCGTCATGGCTGTTCCATATTTCTCCCGTGTTCTCCATTTTGGAAGATAGGGTTGTGCGTCAATCAACACAGGGTAGTACAAGACCACCCCTCTTGCAGAAGGTGTGGTCTGGCAGGCACCAATGGTTGGTTACAGCAGACACTGGCATTGAAGTGATTGCTGGTCATTGTAGATGGATCACCCCAGCTTACTGACTGAACCCCTCAAATTCACTCTAGGTTAGCTCGGACCAGATCTACCACCCCAGACCCAGACAACATACACCCATCATCTTCTGCTCCGACCTTGGGCGGATTTCTGGGTTTATTGTGAAAGCGAGCTGCCTGAAATAGTAAACCACATCCTGCAAGTGAACAGTTACCACCCCACCCTACCCATGAAAACTATTCATCTTTCTCATGATCTCTCTCCTCTGAGAGATGTCCTTAAAGTCAAAGGATATAAACTAGCCCAGCAAGACCCTCACCGTTAACCACAGTAAAACTCCAATAATCCAGCATCCAATTGTTTAGAAATCCTGATAGTCTGGCATCTATCTCACTCATTCATTCAGAATGTGAGTCAGGGGTCCAGGTTACAGGTGGGGTATGTTGCCGGAGCCTTGGACTCTGGGCCAGAAGTGTGGCTGGAGCTGGGGTTGGTTATGGTACCCAAGGGATCAGGAACATGGGTGGGTTTGTGGTAGGAGCCGGGGTCCGGAGTGCCTGGATCTTTTCCCACTCCCTTTAAACTCACTGGGTTCACTGGAAAATTTCTTATATTGCATGTAAAAAAAAAGTGAAATAAAAAAACTGGAGAGCGTGCAAAAGTGATTTACGAGGACGTTACTGAGTGGAAGGCTTGAGTCGTAAGGACAGACTGGACAGGCTGGGGCTGTTTTCCATGGAGCGAAGGAGGCTGAGGGGTGACCTTATAAAGATTTATAAAATGATGAGGGGCACAGATAAAGGCAATTGGTGACGGTCTTTTTCCCAGGGTAGGGTGGTCTAAAACTAGGGGGCATAGATTTAAGGTGAGAGGGGAAAGATTTAAAGGGGACCCGAGGAGCAACTTTTACACACAGAGGGTGTTGGGTACATGGAACGAGCTGCCAGAGGAAGTGGTAGAGGTGGGTATAATTACGATGTTTAAAAGGCATTTGGACAGGCAAGGTTCAGAGGGAGAAGGGCTAAATGCAGGCAAATGGGACCAGCTCAGGTAGGCACCTTGGTCCGCACGGACGAGTTGGTCCGAAGGGCCTGTTTCTGCGCTGTACAACTCAAACACAGATTATTTTCCTATTAATACCCAAACACACATTTGGGATCATATGACTATATGACCCTAAAAGTGGGTTTGGGTATTAATAGGAAAATCTGGTAGTCTGGTACCACCACAGTCCTGAGGGTGCCGGATTATAGGAGCTTTACTCTAATGAGTTTAATCTGGCTAGCACAGACTCGATGGGCCAAAAGGTCTCCATCTGTGTTGTAAGCAAAATGAAATAGTAGCAGCATCGTTCAACAATCTCATTACTTCTGTTTGGTACCTCAAATGTTGTGTCACCCTTATCCCTTTTACCCCTATCCTCTCCTATGGTCCCAGTATCCTTGTGAGCAGTCCTGTTGTGGGCAGGAGGCATCAATCTGGACTTGGAGTTAGAACGAGGATTGCGACGACTATCTGATGTTGAATACCGTGCAGGGACCATAACAAGGAGGGATGGACAAGTTGATGTAGAGCTGGTTGCATGATGATCTTGCGTCCCTCTGTTCTCAGCCGCCAGGGATTTCCGGTAGACGGTTACCTCAATGACCATGGACTTCTTTCATGTAACAATCACCAGTATATGGTACTCAGTATTGGTCCCATTGCTGAAAGGGCTCCAGTAAGTTTGTCAGCCCTCCCATCCCAGCCAGGGTAACTGGCCTTTGGAATATCTCCATAGATCGTATCAACGCAACATCAGAAGTGGTTGGCCATAAGATCATACTTGGCTTTCCTTGGCCACATGCTCTCTTGCATTCATGCCCATCATAGCGCCAGGCCTTTCCCCTCAGCTCAATCTGCCTGGTCCTCAAAGATGAACCTGACGTCCTCCTCCATTCAGGTCCTGCTGCAGAAATTCCACCTCCCACTTCCCTCCACACACTAGCCAAATCCCTTCACTTGTCGTACGGTCCTCGTTCGCTAAAATCTACACATTGGGAGTTGTGCATGGCCCTGATATTATAGAGCAGAGGCATTGTGGCATCTGCTCCTACCCCTTCCTCACATTTTACTGCACAAGATCCTCGTCTTAATCTTAATTCCCTTCTGTAATCCTCCCATTTGGCCAGTTCCAAATGTCGACTTTTCCTATGGGTTCCTAATTATCCGGTTCTCCTGCATCTGCTCCCTCATAAGACATCTAACTCCCATCCCATATCAGACACAGGCGCTGGGGGAATCTATGGATGGACATCAGTGAACCATTGCCGTAAAGTAGGCGAAAGTGCTATAGTCTGCTAATCGGGGATCATCTTATCCATGAGGTGGAAACCATCCCCACGTGTAAACATGTACATGATTATGGTCCAAGAAATCATCCCTGGAAAGGGAACGATGACCAGGTAGATTCTGATTTTACTGGGAAGATAATGAAGGAAGTGTGTGAACTATGGTGAATCAACAAAGATTTGTTGCTGGTTCCACTGAAGCAAGGCAGGGGTCCATGTAGATCTGACTGAATGCAGTGGGGTTGTTCACACCATGCCTTCTGCATTAGTGTTCTGCATTCCTGGGCCCAGAGCGGCCTCCCATTGTCCTACATGTGGAAGGTAGATGGTTGCCATGTAACTTCCTAGAGTCATAGAGAGAGAGAGAGAGAGAGAGAGAGCATAGAAACAGGCCCTTCAGCCCATCGAGTCCGTGCTGACCATCAACCACCCATTTACCTCAATGACCACAGACTTAATTAACCCTACATTAATCCCATTTTCTTCTCCCCACATCCTTATCAACCCAGATTCTACCACTCACCTACACACAAGGGGCAATAGACAGTGGCCAGATAAACCTACTAACCCGCACATCTTGGGACATGGGAGGAGACCGGATCACCCTGGGGAAACCCACGCGGTCACAGGGAGAACATTCAAACTCCACACAGACAGCACCAGAGGTCAGGATTGAACCCGGGTCTCTGGCGCTGTGGGGCAGGCTGCACCCTCCCATCTGCTCCCCCCTTTTGCTCCTTTATTCCTCCAGTCCTCCTGCTTCTGACCTCTGTCTTTGTAGGAGGATAATCTGCCGGGTCTCGGTACTGTTATTGTTTTTACCTGTACTACATCAATGCGCTCTGTACTAACCCAATGTAACTGCACTGTGTAATGAATTGACCTGTACGATTGGTGTGCAAGACAAGCTTTTCACTGTACCTCGGTACAGGCGACAATAATAAACCAATACCAATACTGCACTAGTGACCTCTACTGGTCCCTGTCTCTTCTGCCCATCTTACAGCGAGCCTATTCATTTCCTCTGTGTTCTTTGCGACCTTCCTTCTGGTGTGCCTTCACCTTCATTGCTGCCTCCTCTTTTGCTAATGGCACTGCTTCCGAAAGTTCCCGTTTTCCCCTCTCAAGTCTCAGTGGTTAATTCCAGTATCCCACGCCATGGTCACGGATTTATCTTTGGAAATCAGGACCGCTTCTCAGGCTGCCCTTCGTCCGTCAGAGGTGGTCCTCGCCCTCCCAATGTCCTGGAGTCCAGCGATGGTGTGGGAGGTATAAAGTGTACAGGGTTCAGAGCCCATGCTGGGCAATCTAAGACTGAGAAACACCAACAAAGGCCAGTGGTCTACTTCATAGATGAATGAGCCACTGGCCTGTCTAAAACTCACACAGCGAGTTACCAACATGCTATAAAGCTCCCTTTCTTACTCCAATGTAGATGGAACAGACATTTAATCATTTTTGGGTCACATGCTCACTTCTTTATTTCCTCTACAAAATAACATTGTAAAAATGGATCTAAAAGATTTGTTGGTACTCCTTTTAAACGTTTCCATCCCATAGATGATCAGCGTAAACTCAACAATTAATATACTTGGATGATATCACTCTACTTTTAAAAATCAGGAAGCTCAACGTTAAACAGGACATAGCAGCTCACTTGACAGGCACCCCATCCACACCCATTCACTCCCTCCACCACTGACACACAGTAGCAGCAGTTTGTGCCACCTACAGGACGCACTGCAGCAACTCACTGAGACTCCTTAGGCAGCACCTTCCAAACCCACCGCCTCTACCAGCTAGAGGGACGAGGGCAGCAACGGCACGGGAAACCCCACCACCCGGAAGTTGCCCTCCAAGCCACACACCATCCCGACTCAGAAATACATCGCCGTTCCTTCACCGTCACTGGGTCAGAATCCTGGAATTCCCTCCCTAACCACATACCCACGCCTCAAGGACTGCAGTGGTTTGAGAAGGCAGCTCACCACCTCCTCCAGGGCAACTAGGGATGGGCAATTAAATGCTGGCTCAGCCTGCAAAGCCCACATCCCTTGAATGAAGATTAAAAAAACAGTTTGTCTATGGATTATACATCAGTGCCATGATGGTTTAAGTAGTTATTTCTCCATCTCTCCACCCTCTCTCCTGAGACACATAGAACAGTGCAGCACAGGAACAGGCCCTTCTGCCCACAATGCCTGTGCCAAACTAAACTAAATCTCTTCTGCCTGCACACGATCCGTATCCCTCCATTCCCTGCATATTCATGCGTCTATCCAACAGCCTCTTAAACACCACTATCATATCTGCTTCCACCACCACCCCTGGCAGCCCGTTCCAGGCACGGAAAAAACTTGCCCCGCACATCTCCTTTAAAGTTGCCCCCTCTCACCTTAAATGCACGCCCTCTAGTAGTAGACATTTCAACCCTGGGAAAAGGAATCTGACTGTCTACCCCTATCTATGCCTCTCGTAATTTTGTAAACTTCTATCAGGTCTCCCCTTAGCCTCTGACGCTCCAGAGAAAACAACTCACGTCTTTGAAAGTGGAGAAGTCACCGGGCCCAGTTGAAATATATCCCAAGTTGTTAAAAGGTGGAAATTGCAGAGGTTCTGATGAGGAGCATTCAATCCTCCCTGCTCAAGGGATTGCAGTCCTGCAAGCAGTCCTTGTTTATAGAGTGAGGAAGGGACGAATAACTAATTACAGGCCAGTTAGCTTAACTTCAGTGGTGGACAAATTATTGGAATCCATTCTAAGGATCAGATTGGGCAGGCATGGCAGTGTAGTGGTTAGCGTAACGTTTTAGAGCGCCGGCGACCCGAGTTCAATTCCGGCCGCTGTCTGTAAGGAGTTTGTACGTTCTCCCCATGTCTGCGTGGGTTTCCTCTGGGTGCTCTGGTTTCCTCCCACATTCCAAAGACCTACGGGTTAGGAAGTTGTGGGCATGCTATGTTGGCGCCGGAAGCATGGCGACACTTGCGGGCTGCCCACTGAACACGCTACGCAAAATGATGAATTTCACTGTGTGTTTCGATGTACATGTGACTAATAAAGAAGTCTTATCTTAGGGTATAAACCTTCATTTAGACAGGCACCAGATTAATCAGGGACAGTCAGCACTGGTTTGCTAAGGGTTTGACTAATTCATTCTGGGAGTAACGAGGAGGGTCAATGCTGGCAGTGTATTTAAGGTGGCCTATGTGGGCGTTAGCAAGGCTTCTGACAAGGTTCCAGCGCGCAGACTGGTCAAAAAATGAAAGCCCATGGGATCCAAAGGAGAGGGGCACATTGTATCGAAAATTACCACAGTAGCAGGAAGCAAAGGGTAATGTTACTGGATGTTTTTGTTATTGCTGAGGCGGAGATGGTTGAGAGCTTCAGGTTCCTCGGTGTAAATCACCAATAGCTTGTCCTGGTCCAACTACGTATGACCAAGAAAGCACACCAGTGCCTCTGCTTCCTCAGAAGGCTGAGGACATTCAGCATGTCTGCATTGACCCTCACCAATTTTTATAGATGCGCCATTGAAAGTATCCTATCCGGATACATCACGGCTTGGTACGGCAACTGCTCTGCCCGGGACCACAAGAAATTGCAGAGAGTTATGGACACAGCTCAGCACATCACGGAAACCAGCCTCCCCTCCATGGACTCCGTCTCCACTTCCCGCTGCCTCGGGAAAGCAGCCAACATAATCAGGCCCCTCCCACCCCAGACATTCTCTCTTCTCCCCCCTCCTATTGGGCGGAAGATACAAAAGCCTGAAAACACGCACCACCAGGCTCAAGGGCAGCTTCTATCTCGCTGTTATAAGACACTTGAACAGATATCTTGTACGAAAAAGATGAACTCTTGACCTCACAATCTACCTCGTCGTGGCCCTTGCACCTTATTGTCTGCCTGCCCTGCACTTCACTGTAACTGCAACTATAACATTATATTCTGCATTCTGTTATTGCTTTTCCCTTTGTACTACCTCAATGTACTGATGTTTTGGAATGATCTGTATAGATGGCATGCAAAACAAGTTTTTCACTGTATCTCAGTACAAGTGACAATAATAAACCAACGACCAATGACCATGTCGGCATGGAAACAACCCACCAAGTCTGCATCGACCCACTTACACTCGTCCTACTTTATTCTCCCCACGTTCCCATCAACTCCCCACAGATTCTACCCCTCACCCGCACACCACCGGCAATTCATGACGCACAACTGATCTACCAATCGGTACATCTGTGGGATGTGGGTGGAAACCGGAGCACCCGGAGGAAACCCACACGGTCACAGGGAGAAGGTGAAAGCTCCACACAGACAGCACCTGAGGTCAGGATTGAACCCAGGTCACTGGAGCTGTGAGGCAGCAAGTCTACTAGGTGCACCACTTCGCTGGAAGGCTGTTTCCAGTGGAGTTCCACAGGGCTCAGAGTCCCTTGCATTTTCTAATATATTAATGTTTAAAACTTAATATGGGAACATGATAAAGAAGTTTGCAGGTGATACATATGTCAGCTGTGGGTTGACAGAGAGATAATTGCTTTGGACTGCAGGAAGACATCGATGGTCTGTTCAATTGAACAGAAATTTGACAAATGGAATTTAATTCACAATCTTCAATGGTTACAGAATAGAATAAAACTCGCTTTGTACTGTGTCATTAAGCTCTCCCAGAGAACTGACAGCACATTTTATTTACAGCACAAATCTCTCTTGACATTGCCTCACTGCAGAGGAAGATAACATTGGGTTAAGCCATATTAAATGCCAATACTCTCTCCATGCTTTTGATCTATTATTTCCAGGAATCTTTCACTGCTCTGACAACAAAGATTCACCAGACATTACATACAGAGTAAATTGGCTATGCTGTGCAAGATAACACACGTAGGCGAGGTACAGCAATTGTTATATACAAGGTAAACCTCTGTCCCATCAAATTCTCCCAGGGGATCATGCAGCACAGGTTAAACACAGAGTAAAGCTGCTTTTACACAGTAACACCAAATGTCCACAGGGATGTCAGGTTGGATTTGTATGCATTACCTTCCCAGTCAAAAACTCTGAGGATATATACAGCATGTGTTAAAACCAGGGTAAAGAACCTGCTATACTCCGTCGACCTGGCTATCCCTCGAGGTCGAGGATGATGGTCTTCGTTCCGTTGATCAGAAGTAGCCCACAGAGCGAAGATGCCTGTGCGTGTGTTTGTTTAACGTGTACTTGATGTTGCACTTCAAAAAGCACAAGATACTTCACAAGTCAACCAACTGATTCCAATGGCATTGAAACCACGACGATTGGAGCTGATGGATTTGCTGCAGCCTTCACCCGCTTTCACAGCCGTTGAGTCTAAAATAACTTTGTCCGCCCATTCCACCGTTGAGGTCTTGGTTGGATTGTTCTTTGTCAGGGACCTCACCGCCATGGGTGACCCTACCAGGAGCATAGCTCCAGACGGCATCGCTCTCGGGATCTCAGGACCACACAAGCTTCTCCACCACGACAAGGTGACAATCCACAGAGAAGTAATCCACCTGCTATACTATTCAACCAAGCAACTCTCAGCCAGATAGAGCTTTGGTCAAATACAGGGCAAATCTCTCTCTACACTGTCCTGTCTCTGTGACCCTAAGGCATGGGTTAGCCTAGAGGGCAATTCACCTTTTAAACTATCTCATCAGACTCTACCAGAGAATAAATTTCACAATCAGCTATCCCCTCTCTACCTCTTCCCACTAAGGAATGGTAGGAAGGTATAACATGGATTAAATAAAGAAAACTAACCTCGTCTGAAATATCTGTGAAAGTTTGGAAGTATCTAAACACACAGAGGGACACTGGAGCTCCTTCCTGGTGGTAATCTTGAATAACCACCCACACAGGGCAAAGTTATTATTTTAAGTAACAGTCTTGTTGGGTTAAATATGATGACCACTAACTCCCAAAGACAAAATAAAATGTCACTTGACATTATGAAGGAAGATAACAATGAATTGGGGTATAAATGGATGCCAGTGATGCTAAGGGGATTAAAATGGTGACATTCCAGGAGTTTCAAATTGACTATCGCAAGTAAAAGTGATTAAAGAAAATATCTCAGCTGATTTTAAGGGAAAGGAAATGGACAAATCTGGTGTGGCTAGAAAAATGGAATCATCTGAAGGAAATGCCAATTGATTGTTCAATAGTGTGAAATGAGTTTTCCTGATTCAGCCTTTACAAAGACAGAGGCAGGTACAGACAAGGCTGTTACTGAGGTACATTATGATGTTGATTCTATTACTAGCAGCATGCTTGCAAGGCAGCTGTGCTGGTTAAGCTTCAAGGCACTGACAAGACACACTTGAAGCTCGTTAGGAAGGCAAAACAAATTGCATTTCTGCAGCACCTTTCACAACCTCAGGATGTCGCAAAGTGTTCAGTTCTGGTTGCCTCATTATAGGAAGGAGGTGGAAGCTTTAGAGAGGGTGCAGAGGAGATTTGCCAGGCTACTGCCTGGATTGGAGAGCATGTCTTATGAGGGTAGGTTGAGTGAGCTCAGGCTTTTCTCTTTGGAGAGAAGGAGGATGAGAGGTGATTTGATAGAGGTGTACAAGATGATAAGAGGCATAGATCGAGTGGACAGTCAGAGACTTTTTCCAGGGCAACAATGGCTAACACGAGGGGACATAATTTTAAGGTGATTGGAGGAAGGTATAAGGGGGACGTCAGAGGTAAGTTTTTACACAGAGAGTGGTAGGCTGCCGGCAGAGGTTGTGGGGGCAGATACATTAGGGACATTTAAGAGACTCTTAGATAGACACATGAATGATAGAAAAATAGGCGGCTATGTGGGAGGGAAGGGTTAGATAGATCTCAGAGCAGGATAAAGTGTCGGCACAACATTGTGGGCCGAAGGGCCTGCACTGTGCTGTAGTGTTCTATGTTCTACGTAATCAATGAGGTACCTATGAAGCAGTAGCTACTGTTATAATGAAGGGAAACCTTTGGGCAATCTTCACACTGCAAGTTCCCACAAACAGCAGGGTGGTAATGAACTGCTTTACTGGTGCTAGCTGTGGGATAAATTTGGCCAAGTCGCTAGGGAGAGCTCCTCTTTATTTCTTCAGAATGTGGGATCGATAACACCTGAGAGAGCAGTTTAATATCCAAGAGAAGTCCAACCAACAGTGGAGTACTGCCTCTCTGTGACACCGGAGAGTCACTTCAGACTTTACGACTTGAGTCCATAGAGTAAAACTTGAACCCATGATCTTCAGACTCCGGGAAACAGTTGTTCCCAACTGAATGCAGCCACAACATAAGGCGTAGAAAATCTGGGTAACCAATGTGGATACAACTAAGTCAACAGCAATGTGGTAATGGCTACATCATCTGTTTTTTAGTAATGTTGAAGGAGGGATAAATGTTGGCTTGAACACCAATGGATAACTCAGTTACTTTCCAAAGGATAACTCAGTTCATTTTCAAGGGATAATTCCAAGGGATGACGCACTTGGTTTCATGTCCCTCTGACGGTGTAGTCGTACACTGGGTAATCAGTCTGGATGTTTGTACTTGGGTACCTGGAATGGGACGCAAAGACATAACTCCAAAGTCTTCTGACTCAGAAAGGGAGAAAAATACAGAAGGAAAAGTTTACAGTTGGGGATTTCAGTCCATTTTGTTATTTTTCACCGCAGATCATTGTCTCAGTCAGCTGGTGTCTCTATCAGTTGGTACTCTGTCAGACAGTGCATCGGAGATCACAGGTGTGGAGTGCTGTTGAAAAAGTCTTGTCAAGTGTCTGCAGTGCACTTTGTAGGTGTCGCATACAGTAGTCCTGGCAAGAATGTAAGGAAAGTGGAGGGTTATGGGCTGTGTAGGAGGGAAGGGTTAGATTGATCATGGAGTAGGTGTTTATATGGGCCAGCACAACATCGTGGGCCCAAGGGCCCATACTGTGCTGTACTGTTCTACGTTCTATGTTGTGAATATTCAGGTCAGTGTCTCAGTTACCAGTGACAGGGGTTGCTTTATCCTGGATGATGTGCAAAACTCTTCTAGGCACGTGGAGAGTGTTGCATCAAACCTGTGACTTGTAGAAGGTACGAAAGCTGTGGGGAGTGAGGAGACGAGCCATTTGCCTCTAAATACCCAACCTCTGACCTGTTATTGTCCCTGAAGGAGTCATTTGTTTGGTCCAGCTGAGTTTCTGGTCTTTGATGACACCAAGTGACGGTGAGGTTTTCAATGAATGTTATGCGCAGGCATAGACTGCTTCATTTTCTGAAGGTTTCTGAATGGAATTGAACATTGAACGTCAGAAAACATCCTTGCCTCTGACCTTATGATGGAAGGTCAGCGATGGAGCAGGTGAAGATAGCAAGGTCCCTGAGGAAATCCAGCAAGTGAAGTCTTGGAGCCAAGAGGATTGGCCTCCAAAACCATGAGCACCTACTTTTGTGCTGAGAAAATCTTCTGTCAGTGGAAGGTTTCCACTGATTCTTACAGAGGGAGGTCCTCCATATAGAAGGACATCAACGTCAATATTGGAGAGCTGGTGGGACGATGTGGCACTTGAGGTCAAAGCCAGGGTTGAAATACCAGGAAAAGGATACGGTGCTGATTGGTAAGGCTCCATGCTCAGCCGATCCCTGCCTTGATGTCAAGGGCAGCCACTCTCCCCCTCACCCCTGGAATTCAGGCTCAGATGACGTCAGGAGTCAAGTGGTCCTGGTGACACTCAAAGTAAGCACCAAGCTATTGATGAGTAAATGCTCCTTGGTAGCACTGTCAATAGCACCTTTGTTCCTTTTACTGATAATTGATGGTAAACCTACAGAACTGTTATTGGCTGCATTGAACTTGTCCTACTTTTAGTGAACAGTACATAAATAGAATTGGAATTGGTTTATTATTGTCACATGTACCAAGATACAGTGAAATGCTTTTGTTGGTGTGCCATCCAGACAGATGATTCCATACATAAGTACATCCAAGTAGTGAAAAGAAAACCCTAATGCAGAATATAGTGTTACGGATACAGAGAAAGTGCAGGCAGACAATAAATTGCAAGGGCTACAATGGGGGTAGATTGGGAGATCAAGAGTTCATCTTCTAGCGTATGAGAGGTCCGTTCAAGAGTCTGATATCAGCAGGATAGAAGCTGCCCTTGAGCCTGGTGGTACTCTCAAGCTTTTGCATCTTCTGCCCAAAGGAAGTGGGGGAGAAGAGAGAATGACCGGGGTGCGAGGGGTCCTTGATTACATTGGCTGCTTTCCTGAAGCAGCGGGAAGTGTGGGTGTCAATGGAGGGGAAGTTGGTTTCCACGATGGACTGGGCTGTGTTCACAACTCTCTGCAGTTTCTTGCAGTCTTGGGCAGAGCAGTTGCTGTACCGAGCTGTGATGCATCTGTTTAGGACACTTTCTATGATGCATCTCTAAAAATTGGTGAGGGTCATCGGGGACTTGACATAGGCAATATTTGACATTGAGAGGTAGATGCCAGCATCACAGTTGTTATAGAAGATATTGACCAAAGGCCCAGCCATTCCAGGGGCCGCCTTCAGCAGGGGATCAGATCCATAGACATTTCTGTCCTTTCTATGTTCAGTGCACTCAAGATATCTCTTCACGTCTTGAGTGAATTGATTGGATAAAGACTATGTTTATTGGGAACTCAGGAAAAGCTGTAATGGATTAACCTACTCAGCGCTTGTGGCTGAAGGTGGTTGGAAAAGTTTCCGCTGCCTGAGGGCACGCACCACTAGGTTCAAGGACAGCTTCTATCCCACTGTGATAAGACTATTGAACGGTTTCCTTATACGATGAGATGGACTCTGACCTCACAATCTACCTTGTTATGACCTTGCACCTAATTGTCTACCTGCACTGCACTTTGTCTGTAGCTGTGACACTTTACTCTGTACTGTTATTGTTGTTACCTGTACTACATTAATGCACTCTGTACTAACTCACTGTAACTGCACTGTGTAATGAATTGATCTGTATGATCGGTATGCAAGACAAGTTTCTCACTGTACCTCGGTAAAAGTGACAATAATAAACCAATATCAATACTAAGATTGTCGAAGATAGGCTTGTCCACGGAGCAGCCTCCAATTAGTTGTGCAATTGTCCACCGCCAATCAGGACCATTGTGAAGATGCAGTTCAGAACATAAGAATTGATACGGTTACAGCTACCTCCTTACAATGAACATGGCATCCACCTAGGGCAAACTGCACTGATATCCACAGAGTCCGATTTCATGATGAGTACTTGTCGAAGGTGTTTGCGACTAACTGAAACCATGAATGAACTTCTTAAAGGTGAAGGGCTCGGTGCTCTGAAATGCTATTGTAAGTCCTCTAAAGGTTGCAGAAAGTTGCAGGAAGATCTGACGGGACATTCCCAGCAGCTCCCACCAGATCCTACCACTCACCTACACACTAGGAGTAATTTACAGCAGCTGATTAACCTACCAACCTTCACACCTTTGGGAGGAAACCCACGCGGTCACAGGGAGAACGTGCAATCTCCGCACAGACAGCGCCCAAGTTCAGGATTGAACCCGCGTCTCTGGATCTATGAGGCAACGGCTCTACCACTGTGTCACCAGGCTGCCCTGTTTGGAGAGGACTTTTACATGGGAGCAGCCAAGTAGCCAAGACCAGAAGGAAAGTGGATCTCATACACAGGTTGATGTGGTTGTACAACGGTTCTTCTCCTGAGGTGACAAAATGGGGTAGCCAATGAATGAAGGTTGGAGCACATCAAAATGTGTAGCCTAACCAATCAGAAAGGTCGCACCTGACGTCTGGGAGGAGGGTTGGACTCTGGATCCAAGCTCCCACAGGACTTTACATGGAGCCTTTCTATCCCAACATGGGAGTAGTGGTCTATGCCAGCACTTGTCACTGGAAAAACAGTGGGGTGTTCACCTGAAATGGTAAAGAGGGAGCCATCTGAATGGTGGAAATACATTCTCGGGGCCTTTATTGCTCCAAAGAAATGCTTGAATATTCAGGTGCTGGGGCCTGCAGGGAGGTGCACCAACCCCTGCATCACTGCATAGCAGCCAGAGCTGGACACGTGCTACAAAACACACAGCCTCCTCCTCCGAGGAGGAGGAACAACTGGTGCCTAGCTCAGTTCAAGCTTCCTTTAGTCAATGCATCTATTATCAGAGCTCTATCTTAGGAGATAGTATCAGTGACTGTTAGTCACTGTCTCTATCGAGCAGTCGGTCTCTGTCAGTCAGTGTAACTATCCAACAGTGTAGCCAATTACCATCACTCTTTTATTCAATGTCTCTCTCAGTTAGTGCCCTTAACAGTCATTGGCTCTCTCAGTCTGTGGATCGGTCTGTCTGTTGAAGGATCTTTGACCTGAAATATTAAGTCTGTTTCCCTTCCCCCAGGAATGGAGGACGTGCCCAACCTGACCTGCCGGGCATGTCTTCCGGCTCTGCATTTCACAACTCTTCCTTTGTCTATGTTCTCACTCTCTAACTGCTCCACCCTCTCAGTGAAGACTCACCTCAGTCCTAAATCTCAGACCCTGAAAGCAGTGACTCAGATAGACGGGTGGTGAAGAAGGTGTTCGGCACGCTGGCCTTCATCAGTCTGGGCATTGAGTAAAGGAGCTGGGACGTTGTATTGCAGTTGTACAAGATGTTGGTGATGGCGCATCTGAGGTATTGTGTCCAGTTTTGGTCACCCTGTTATAGAAAAGATGTCATTAAGCTGGAGATAGTGAAAAGAAGATGTACGAGGATGTTGCCAGGGCTCGAGGGCCTGAGTTATAGGGAGAGGTTGGGCAGGCTAGGACTTTATTCCTTGGACAGTATGAGACTAGTAGGAGTCACAAAGGTTTCACTGTACCTCAGTACATGTGGCAATAATAAACCAATTTACCGTATAGAGGGTGTGTAAAATCATGCGGGGCATAGATAAGGTAAACGCACAGTCTTTTTCCCAGGGAAAGGTAACCAAAAAAACTAGAGGGCAGAGGTTTACGGTGAGAGAGGAAAAACTTTAAAGGGAGCTGAGGGGCAAATTCTTTACACAGAGGGTGGTGTGTATATGTGTGCCAGAGGAAGTGATTGAGGCAGATACAATGACATTTAAAAGACACTTGGACAGGTACACAGGTAGGAAAGGTTTGGAAGGATATGGGCCAAACGCGGGCAAATGGGACTGACTTAGGTGGACACCATGGTCAGCATGGATGAGTTGGGCCGAAGGGCCTGTCTCCATGCTGTATTACTCTCTGACTCTAAGTGGCCTCCCCCTTACGTTGAGACTGTGACCCCTGGTCCACACCTCAGCCAGAGGAAACATCCTCCCTGCATCCTGCCTGTGGACCCTTTAAAAATTTGATATGTACTCTATGGAACATAGGCCCAGTCTAGTCTAGTTCTCCTTGGTTCAGTGCCAGAGTCTGAAGGTCTATCCTGCACCTTGTCAATGCACCAGGCACTGCAGACGCTCGTCAGCCTCCCCGTAGTAACCTGGCTTATCAAAGTCTTCACTCCGGAGAGGGCCTGTGTGTGGTCACCCTGCAGCAAAATGCCACGTGCTACCCCTGCCCCATGCCCTGCCAGGCCAATCCAGTCACAGAGTCCCACCACGCACCGGTCCCTCCTTTGTGCTAGCAATGCTCTGTTAGGTATCAGGACCTGAGCTTCGTTGCTATCAGAGGAATGAGCCCTGGTGTCGTCCCACCGGGACCGTCCCCCCGCTGGGTGGGTTGGCCGGCCCTGGGAGCCACGGTGAGGGGTGAGGAGAAGGCAGGGGGTGTGAGTTTACGCCGTCTGAAGCTCCCACTCAGAGGAGGACCCAGGTAAGAAGCAGTCAATGGGCAGAAGGTGCTGTGGGACGAGAGATGATGGGATCTGAAAAGGCAAGTCGAGTATAGGATAAGATCTCTTTATCAGTCACATGTACATCGAAACACACAGTGAAATGCATGTTTTACATAGAGTGTTCTGGGGGCAGCCCGCAAGTGTCGCCACACTTCCGGCGCCAACATAGCACACCCACAACTTCCTAACCCGTACGTCTTTGGAATGTGGGAGGAAACCGGAGCACCCGGAGGAAACCCACGCAGTCACAGGGAGAACGTACAAAGTCCTCACAGACGGCGGCCGGAATTGAACCGCGGTCGCTGGCGCTGTAATAGTTTTACATTAACCGCTACGCTACCGCGCCTGCCAGGATTGGCTATGATCATCTTCAACAGCAGTGCAAGACCAAGAGAGTGTCTGGGCCACCTCTGGTTCTATTGCATTCACTCTTTGAAGTGAGTAGCTTTTAAGATAATGGAGAAAGTCTTAATAACAACTTGTTATCAGAAAACACTCCTCACTCCCAGAGTCAATGACTGAATTTTGAAACGTTTTATTGCAATGTAGAAAACATGACAGCATAGGATAGCAAAATGGTGATGCAGGTAATGCAGCTGCCTTCACAGCTCCAGTGGCCTGGGTTCTATCCTGATTTCCGGTGCTGTCAGTGTGGAGTTCGCACATTCTCCCTGTGACCACATGGGTTTCCCCCAGGTGCTCCAGTTTCCTCCCACATCCCAGGACATGCAGGTTGGGAGGTAAATTGCCCCTAGTGTTGGGTGGGTGGTAGGAGAAGCGGGGGGGGGGGGGTGTTAATAGGCATGTACGAGAGAATGAGATACAGGAAAAAATTAATGGAGGAACGGGATTGTTGGGATTACTCTGAGAGCTGGCATGGGCTTGATGGGCCAAATAGCCTCCTACATTGTAAGGAAAATTTTCAAATTTTAAAAGGCCTGGACAGAGTAGATGTGGCAAAGTTGTTTCCCATGGTAGGGGAGTCTATACAAGAGGGCACGACTTCAGGATTGAAGGGCGCCCATTCAGAGCAGAGATGTGGAGAAATTTCTTTAGCCATAGGGTGGTGAATCTGTGGAATGTGTTGCCACTGGCGGCTGTGGAGGCAGTCATTGGGTGTGTTTAAGGCAGGGATTGATAGGTATCTGAGTAGCCAGGGCATCAAAGGTTATGGTGGGAAGGCAGGGGAGGGGGGCTAAATGGGAGAATGGATCAGCTCATGATAGAATGGCGGAGAAGACTCAATGGGCTGAATGGCCGAATTCTGTTCCCTTGTCTTATGGAAATATGAAAATGCAGCAAATGCAAGCCTGGTAACAAGAATAGTGGCTGGATAATTTGTTCAGTAATAGTGATTAATGGACAAATATTGACCAGAACATGTAACATTATATTTTGTATTCTGTTTTCTTTCTATTGCCTCAATGTGCTTATGTGTGGCATCATCTGCCTGGATGGCACACTGCAAAAGCTTTTCACTGTATCTCGGTGCACATGACAATAATAAACCAATACATCAGTGACGTTCTTCTTCAACATAACGCCCGTGAACTCTTACGTCCACTGAAGCTTTAACATCTAATTCAACAGAAGGACAATGCAGCTTTCTCTCAAAGACCTTGAATCTAAGGGTGGCAGAGCATTCAAGGACACACAGGGGGAACATACCGAAAGACTCAAAAACAATGATGGCAACTTTGGTCGGTGGATAACTAAAAAACTGCAGATGTTGGAAATCTGAAATAAAAGCAGAAAATGTTGGAAATACCCAGCAGGTCAGGCAGCATCTGTGGAGAAACGGAGTTAACATTTTAAGTCAAAGATCTTTGACCTGAAGTCCTTGTTTCTCTCTCCACAGATGTTGCCTGACCCGCTGAGTGTTTCCAGCATTTTCTGTTTCTCTGTGAACATAGAACATTACAACACAGTACAGGTCCTTCGCCCCACAATGTTGTGCCAACATTTTATCCTGCTCTAAGATCTATCTAACCTTTCCCTCCCACATAGCCCCATATTTTTCTATATTCATGTGTCTATCTAAGAGTCTCTTAAATGTCCCTAATGTATCTGCCCTCACAACCTCTGCTGGCAGTGCGTTCCACGCACCCACCACTCTCTGTGTAAAAAAATTTACCCCTGACATCCCCCTGATACCTTCCTCCAACAACCTTAAAATTACATCCCCTCATGTTAGCCATTGTCACCCTGGGAAAAATGTCTCTGACTGTCCACTCGATCTATGCCTCTTATCATCTTGTGAAGATTTTGGTCAGGGCTGTGTTTAGTCAGTAGCTCGGTCAGAGTTTAGATCTAACAGAGGGGTTCTTCTCTCAATCCCTTCTGTCACTTCAAACTAGGTCAGAAGATGAAGAGATTCCTGGTGGAATACAGACAGAAATTTAATGAAGCTGCTTGTAACAAGTCATTAGCTTGGAATTGTCTTAAAGGGCAAGGTCCTCCAAGTAACACAATGTAGTACAGTCTTTGCCTGTTCCCAGTCTAATCATCTCTCGTATTCCTACACTCTTTTAGGCCCGGCCAGGTCAAAGTATGAGATTCCGAAACTGTGAGCCGGGAAGGAGTCATGGTGAGTAGTTTCCTGACTGATTCATATAACAGCTCGGCCTGGAAGAACCCGCGTCCGTATCAGAGCTGGGAATGGAAATCTTTCCAATTCCGGCATCTGGGGCAGGTACGGAATTGGTCAGCTTCAGAGTAAGACTCCCTCTACACTATCCTTGACATTATCCTCACAAACGGTCCCAGGGCGGGCACTGGATGGGTCAGATTCAGAATAAATCTTCTATAAATAGATGTAGATTGAGGGGTTTAGAGGGGATCTGAGGGGTCCTTATTCGCCCAGAGAGTGGCGAGTACCTGGACCTCACTGCCGGAGAGAGTGGTGGAATTAGAATCACAGTTAAGAAGTGTCTAGACGAGCACTTGAATCACCTGGACATAGAAGGCCATGGGCCAAGTGCTGGAAGGTGGGATTAATATGGAAGGGTGCCCCCTGGTTAGCATGGACATGGTGGGCAGAATGTTTCCATGCTGGATGTCTCAAAACTGTCCCAGCAAACAGTCCCAGGACAGATACAGGATGTGGCAGATTTAGAATAAATCTCCTTCGACATTGTCCCAGCAAACACTCCCGGTGCGGGGATAGCACCAGTTCGATAAAGGGTGAAGTTCCCTCCACACTCTCCCAATACACATTCCCCGGGAAGGAACAACAAATCTCCGTCTACACATTCCCAGCAAACGCCCAGAGCAGGTACAGCATGAGTTAGAATGAAGAAAGGGCTCCTTCTACACTGTCCCAGCAAGTGCCAAATGAAGTTCCCTCTAAGATATCCCATCAACTCTTCCCCGTCCCAGGACAGGAGAAGCATGCATGAGAGACAAAGTGAAAATCCCTCTTCTTCTTAAGTAGTCCCTTGGAGTCAAAGATGATTTACTTCCTCTGTGGTTCAGTGGGTTCTGAGGTGACTAATGATGCCAATGTGGTAACTGCAGAGTCTTCCACAGACAGGGGCAGGGGGTGCCGATGGTGTGGTAGGTGAGCGGTCTGTGAGGTGGTGCACTCTTTCTGTCACTTATATAGGGTTGTGTGCATTCCCGATGCATGGACTCAGGGATCTTAATACCAACCTGAATGTTCCTTCTCCAACCCCTCACACCAGCCCAGCTACACATCCAAGGCAGTCTAGATAAAGAATAAACCTCCTTCAAATTATCACACCAAATACTCCCAATCTCAGGATAGGAATAGCATGGGTTAGACACAGTATAAACTCCTCTGTACTGTTTCAATACAATGTCCAAGGATGAGGGTGCAGACAGTGCAGGGTGAAGCTCTCTTTACAATGTCCAAGGAAACACTCCCAGGACAGAGCACAACATGGATTCTATGTAGAATAAAAACCTCTCTGCACCATCCCATTAAACACTCCCAGGACATATGGTAAATTGGGTAAAGAAGAAAGTTCCTCTACATTATCCTGTCAAACCGTGAAAGAATATTTACAGCACAGTTTAGATATAAATCCAAGCCTCGCACGATGGCTTAGTCTGGGCGGAATTGGAAGTCAGTTGCCAGAAGTTTGTGTCATTAATTGGTTTGTGCCAGGAAGTGTTTACTTAAGGTCAGCACAGTGGCGCAGCTGGTAGAGACCCAGGTTCGATCCTGACCGCGGGTGCTGTCTGTGTGGAGTTTGCACGTTCTCCCTGTGACCGCATGGGTTTCCTCCGGGTGCTCCGGTTTTCTCCCACATCCCAAAGGTTGGCTGGTTAATTGCCCACTGTAAATTGTCCCCAGTGTGTAGGTGAGTGGTGGAATTCGGGGGGAGTTGATGGGGACGTGGGGAGGATGAAATGGGATTAAAGCAGGATTGGTGTAAATGGGTGGCCGGCGGTCAGCACAGACTTGGTGGGCCGAAGGTCCTGTTTCCGTACTGTATCTCTCTATAACTTGATAAAGCTGGGTTCTAGTGTGGCCACCGAGCAGTGGAAGTGGATTATTTTGTATCTTAGAGAGAGGCTGTTTGGTCCAGTGTTTATGATCCACACAAACCTCCCAGACCCTTTCTTCTCCAGCCCAACATCTTCCACTTCATCGTCTCCCTTGTGCTGCAGATGCTTCTCTTCCGGAACATCCATCCGGTGTCCGATTGTTCGGAAATCCCGGTGGTCCAGCACCTGGCTCACTCATTGGTCCAGAATGTGAACCTGGGGTCCAGAGTGTGGATCGGGTGTGCGTCCAGAGCCAGGGTTGGGATCCTTAATACCGGGGATCCAGAAGGTGGGTGGGTTTGCAGCCGGGGCCAGGATCCAGAGTCCTTGTATATTTCCCGTTCCCTTTAAACTTGTTGGATTTACTGGGAAATTTATCATATCCTGTGCAACATGTAAAAAATTGTGACATCAATGTGCGCTTGGATATTAATAGGAGTAACATCCAATAGTCCGGGAAATCTGCTAGTCTGGCACCACCAAAGTCCTGAGGATGCTGATGCTGGATTATCGGAGCTTTGCTGTGCAGGTGATCCTTGGGTTGTGAACGCCCAATTTACGGACACCCCCACACACGAACGAGCTCCCATAATGTTATTAAATTCAGAAGTCCAATGTACACACAGATGTTCATCCCTACAAACGGCAGAATGTTTCCTCTCTCTCTCTCTCCACCTTAAGTAATTATTTTTTCTTATCAGTCTTGTGTGCCTTTGATGCCACTCATTACAACACTGTGGGGTTACGGTTACCATATCGAGTGAGTTTTGTGTATTTTCTGACTTATGGGCAAAATCAATTTACTGACGTCTGTAAAAACAGAACCCGCTCATTACTCTGACCTCATAATCTACCTTGTTGTGACCTTGCACCTTATTGCACTGCACTTTCTCTGTAGCTGTGACACTTTGTACTGTTATTGTTTTTACCTGTACTACCTCAATGCACTCTGTACTAACTCAATGTAACTGCACTGTGTAATGAATTGATCTGTACAATCGGCATGCAAGCCAAGTTTTTCACTGTACCTCGGTACAAGCGACAATAATAAACCAATATCAACATCGGGGAATGGTCTGCATTTATTAAATGTGAAGTAAATGTTTTCTTTTTATTAATGAGCA
Organism: Pristis pectinata; assembly: GCF_009764475.1. Lineage (NCBI taxonomy): Eukaryota > Metazoa > Chordata > Chondrichthyes > Rhinopristiformes > Pristidae > Pristis > Pristis pectinata. The sequence continues at coordinate 35,391,139 of NC_067424.1, forward strand.
AAAAAACAAACTGGAAGTTTGCTCCAGATTCCGCCATCCGCTGTCCCCATTATTAACTGTGGCTTCCTTCACTTCACAGTGCCAGCTCCGGCCAGGAACAATCGTGACCAGTGAGACACTCGGAAATGGAATGAAATTGTGAGTGCCTGAGGATTAATTCCCGCTCCTCACCGTCAATCGGAGCCCGCCGCTGAATGCCCTTCGCCCGATGAGTAATGATACTTATCTCTCTGTTTTGCAGACAGATAAGATGGGAAACAGTAAATCAAGTGAGTCCAATGTCCTGCACAAAAGCTCCAGGGGTGTGATCGTCATCCAGTCACCTACAGTAAGTGTCACAGTGTAACCCACACCCTTTACTGTGCCATCCCTACACCCCTGCCTGCTCGATTCGTTGCAGATACACCACAAAGCAGCTCAATCATTCATGCTTGGTCTTTGCAATCCGGCTGAGCCACTAATCTCGCCTGCCCTCGGGCTCTCCATCTGCCCATGACTCACCTCCCTCAGTTACTCCACGCTCTGCCGTCCTCTCCAATCAGATTCCATCATCGTCAGCTCGTCGTCCCGTCCACTATCACCTCCCAGCTTCTGATATCACCCCCCCCTCTTCGTCCCCCCGCCCTCACCTGGACCCACCCATCACCTGCTGGCCCTTGCTCCACCCCCTTCCCCCACCCTTCTATACTGGCTGACTCTCTCCCCTCTTTCTTTCCAGTCCAGATGCAGGGTCTCGGCCCGAAAAGTCGACCGTCCATTTCCCTCCATAGATGCTGCCCGACCCGCTGAGATACTTCAACATCTTGTGTATTGAGCCAATAGTCTCACCGCCCTGTATTCCTGTAATCCTTACCCTATCCAACATTGACTGTTGACACAGACATTCCATAGGTTCCATGGTACCACTCTGTGCGTGGAGAGGTTGATCCCGACCTCCACTCTCAACCTCTCACAGTCTGGCATCAATGGCCGCCATTTTGAACTATGGGCCCCTGCAAGTAGTCTGGAACGGCAAACAACCTGCTGGAGGCCGTCAGCAGGTCGAGCAGCGTCCGTTGGGGGGGGGGGGGGGGAGGGGGGAGGAATTGTCAACGTTTCGGATGGAAACCCTGCTACAGGACCGAGGGTGGAGAGGGGAGGTGGCCAACATAAAGAAGAGAAGGGGAGAGGTGAAACAGGAGTCCGAGGTGATTGCTGAAGGGTGTAAGATGACAGGCAGGTGGTGCCAGGTAGGGGAGGGGAGCGGAGGTGGAGTTGGGGGACGGTGGCGGGTGGACGATAGATGGAGGGAGACACAGAGAGAGAAAAAATGAGTGGCAGATGGAGCGAGGTGTGAGGGAGGGGGGAGGGTGAAGGTTGGAGACGGCTGCTGGAAGGAGATAAGCAGGAACACGAAGGGCTACCGGTGCTGGACTCTCAGAAGTAAAGGAGGTGAGAAAGGAAACCATTAGGGGAGAGGTGAATGGCAGGGTGGAACCAGAACCAGACGGGGTGGGTGGGTGGGTGGGGGAGGAATCCCATGGGTGAACCATGTGTGTGTGTAGTCCGTGGAACTAGTCTAGTACCCAACTTGGTGCCATATCTCTTGGCCAGATTCAACCTCAGCTTTTATTCCTCTGTATCCCACCACAGCAAAACTTATGTGGAGGAAGGAAGTGGTTCCCATTATTCTTGTGGGACAATTGGGATTTTCAAGACCGAGATTAATAGATTCTTCTCAGGTAAAAGTGTCAGTCAGAGCTGAGGTATCGCTCAACCGTGATCGGCTCCAGTGGTACAATAACCTCAAGGGGCTGAACGTCCTATCGCTGGTCCTGTGTGAGTCACTCCTGTGATGAGCCAAACTCAGAAGCCCTAGTGGGCCAGGTCGCTGTGAAGGACTTCCCAAGCTGAGGACCTTTGAAATTTTACCACACAGAACATTAACCTGTGTAGGTTTCTCCAAACTAAATGTTGCTCCCATTTCCCTGGCACTACACAGCTCTTGTGATTGGCCGTTGGAAGGGTTTGGACAATTGGGTGTCACAAGAACATATGGTAATAGGAGCAGGAGGAGGCCACTCGGCCCCTCGAGCCTGCCACTGCCATTCAATATCATCGTTGGTGGTCTGCCACAGGGTTCAACACCTCATCTATGCCAATTCCATAGAGCCCTCAATTCCCCAATCTTTCAAAAGATTTACCTCCAGTGATCCAGCCTCCACAACTCTTCAGAGTAGAGAAGTCCAGAGATTCACCACCCTCTGGGAGAAGTTCCTATGTATCTCAGTGTTAACTGACCTCCTCCTTACCTTGTGACTACGTCCCTCATCCAGCATTCTCCCATTAGTGGAAACTTGCCACCTTGGTCTTACTGTGGGCACCCAGGTCTGTCTCTCTGATCTTCATTAACCAACAAGGTGACCGTTGATGGGTTTTAAGAGGTCGATACTTCACCCTAGGGAGGAATGCCGCACCAGTGTAATGTGTCAGTGAGGTGGTTCAGCCCCCTCTCCAGTCTGGGTTTCCAACTTCTGCATTCCTCTGCTGGGACCAGGCTTGTTGAATTTTCCTACAGATTCATGGATTTTCTTTTGACATCCTATATCATCTGAGACCTTCAGAAGTCGTGACATCCAGCAACTGAATGGCCCTACCTGTAAATGCTCAGTTTGGTGAGATGATAAAAAAAAATCCCTGGTACTCCTGTCCTGCACTTCTTTTCTGTTTGGACACAGGGTGTCAGTATTTCATTGAAAATCAAAAAAAAACTGCAGATGCTGGAAATCTGAAATAAAAAACAGGAAATGCTGGAAAAAGTCAGCAGGTCGGACAGCATGTGTGGAAAGAGAATCAGAGTTAACGTTTCAGGTTGGAGACTTGCTGTCATTGTTTTGAGGACCTGCAGTGTGGGGAGAATAAAATGGGTTTGGTGTAGGACCGATGATTGATGCTTGATGTGGACTCGGTGGATCAAAGGATCTGTTTCTGGGCTCTAAAACTGTATGACCCAATGGCACAGGTGCACAGCTGGTAGACCTGCTGCCTCTCAGCTCCAGAGACCACGGTTCAATCCTGATCTCAGGTGCTGGTGTCTGTGTGGAGTTTGCATGTTCTCTCTGTGACCGTGTGGGTTTCCTCTGGGCGCTCTGGGTTCCTCCCACGTCCCAGCGACGTGCGGGCTGATAGATTAACTGGCTGCTGTGAATCGCTCCTAATGTGTAGGTTAGGGGTAGAGTCTGGGGACTGTTGACTGGAGTGTGGGGAAAATAGGTTGCTGAGAAATTTAGTAGGGAATGGGATTGCTCTGCTAGCCAGCATAGATTCGCGGGGCTGAATGGCCTCCTTTTATGTCATAAGGGGAAAATTACCCTTCCATTGTTTGATTGCCTAAACATAATTGGCTTTGGTAGCAAGTTCTAGCCAGGCTATGTTTGGATGTGCATATTGGTATTGGTTTATTATTGTCACTTGTACCGAGGTACAGGGAAAAGCTTGTCATTATTATATCATTGTATGTATGTATCGGTATAATATATATTGCAAGGCCTTGTAAATGGTTTCCCACTGACACATTGAGGGCTTGTTCCCTCACTCTCTAGCCCAGTGTGTGCTGAACTTATTTCACACCCTCTGATGGGGACCCCCTTGGGAATCTTGTTATATTGTGTTTTAGAACAATGCTATTTGTGTTCTGTTTGCATCTCCAGGAACTCGGGGATAATCCTGCTGCTGACTCCACTCCTGAAACCTCTCCACCATCGACAAGCACACCAGAAGCCAGCAGCGGGGACCATGAGCTGTCAAGTGCAAGGGGACTCAAGGAAACAGTGGGGAAAGGATCACTGACTGAACCGGCAACATTAGATAAGGTCTCCATAGGAGCAGACAATGACCCCAGAGAGCCAGACAAAGTTTCCACAGAACCAAACAAAGTCCCTGTGGAAGGAGACAAAATCCCAGTAGAACCAGGCAAAATCCCAGTAGAACCAAACAAAGTCCCCGCAGAGCTAGACAAAGTTCACATAGAGTCAGGAACAGTCCCTGCTGTATCAGATGATGTCCCCACAGAGCCAGACCAGGTGCCCACAGTAGTAAACAAAGTCCCCACAGAAGCAGGTGATGTCCCAACAGAACTGAGCAAAATCCCAGCAGAACCAGGCAAGGTTCCCATAGAACGAGATAAAGTCCCAGCAAAGGCAGGGGAAGTCCCCACAAAAGTGGACAAATTCCCAGCAGAACCAGGCGAAGTCCCCACAAAACTGGACAAAGTCCCAGCAGAACCAGGCGAAGTCCCCAAAAAACCAGACAAAGTCCCAGCAGAACCAGGCGAAGTCACCACAAAACCAAAGAAAGTCCCAGAAAAAACAGGTGAATTCCCCACAGAACCAGACGAAGTCCCAGCAGAACCAGGTGAAGTCCCCACAAAACTGGACACAGTCCCAGCAGAACCAGGTGATGTCCCCACAGAACCGGACAAAGTCCCAGCAGAACCAGGTGAAGTCCCCACAGAACCGGACAAAGTCCCAGCAGAACCAGGTAGGAGTCTCACTAAACTGGACAAAGTCCCAGCAGAGCCAGACAAAGTCCCCACAGAACCAAAAAAATCCCTCGCAGCATTGGGAAAGGCCCCTACAGAACGAGGCAGAATCTTTGCAGAAACAAGTAAACTCCTCGCAGAGCTAGTCAAGCTCCCCACAGCAAAAGCCAAACTCCCTGGAGTACCAGAGCAATCACCCACAGTCATGGACAAAGTCCCTACAGAACCAGCTACAATCCCTGCAGAACCAAGTAAACTCCCTGCAGAACTAGCCAAACTCCACATAGCAGTGGGGAATCTCCCTGAAGCACCTGAGAAACTCCCTGGATTAACAGACCAGGTCCCTGCAGCTCTGGACAATGGTTCCATTGAACCCGGCCAGGATCCCGTTGGCTCGAACCAAGTACATTCAGCACCAGACCAGGAACACACTGGAGCAAGCCAGGGCCCGACTGAATCAGTCCGGTTTCCCACAGCACCCTACAAGGTCTCCTCTGGGCCATACTTGGCAGCTGAGTCCAAGGCGGTGAGTGAAGAAATGTCTCCCTCACTTTCCTGTGTAACCACCTCAAGCTCAGCCACCCAGTTGTCATCTACAAAGTCCCTGCCATCGCAGGTAGCTTCAGGACCTGATTCTCATGAAGAGTCATTGCTGGAACCAGCGACCTCAGCACCAAACTTGCTCACTCCCAGAGCAAACACATCCTCACGGGCAGGTGAAGACTACGGAGAGTCAGTGGATGGGGTGCCCATGGCAGGAAGACAACAGCGTACCACGACGGCGAAGAGCCCAGCGATCTCTACCTCTGCTCCCTTCCTGTCAGCCACCGAGGTGCCGCCCCACCCTGAGCACTTTGACGAGACCCTCTTCGATATCCTGTTCCGTACTCCGATGCACGTGCCGGATGGGATGCTGGTCAGTGTGCCTGAGGATGACCATGAGTACTGGGGGGTGTTCCACTTCCTTGGACTGGAAGCGGCTCGAGACCTGATAAGGAAACGGAAGGACAACGAAGAGAAGAAAGTGAAGATGTGAACATTTTCCTCCCCCCCTGTGCTGGATTAGATTATTTACCCAAACTTAAAGATCAACACTCGTACTGTGGGTTGAACATGTATTGTGGGGTGTTCACTGGTCAACAGAAGGAAGACCGTGTCTCCACTTTCCGATGAACCCCAGGACTAAGTGATTAGTGGAGAGACCTTCACATAGCGCTGGAGGACCCCCGGGCCTAGAATTTGTTTTGTTGAGAACAGCAAATCTTTCTCTCTCTTTCTCTGCAGTCTGGCACCCTTGAGTCGTTCACATTAAAATGTACTAAAGGATTGATGTATTCCAGCTATATCTAGGCTTTGTCTCAGAATTCTCCTGTGCCTGAGAAAGGGCCCTCTCTTGCAATGTTTATTCCAAAAAAAAGGAGGGTTTGTGCATGTGTGTGGTGCTATCTTTTATTTTGAAAATAATAAAAACTCCGACAGAAAACTAGAGCAAGCGCTGTAGGATTGGTTGATCGTCATGTCACTGTTGAAGACTTTGGTTGTCTCTTGAGCTAAAGACGGTGATGTGAAACGGGTTGTTGGCAAATCCTCGACAGGCAGTGTGAAACCATGAGAAACCCACAAAAAGCTGAGGGAACTCAGCAGGTCAGGCAGCGTTGACCCGAAACATCAACTGTCCGTTTCCCTCAAAAGATGCTGCCTCACCTGATGATTTCCTCCAGCGTTTTGTGCGTTGTTCCAGATTTCCAGCACCTGCAGTCTCCTGTGTCTCCAGTGTGAAACCATGAGTCATTTCAATCACTAAAAACTGGACAAAAACCCTCCAATCAGATGGGAGACCATATCTCCCTGCACCAGTCCAGTCTAGGTTCACATCTGGGTCCCAGACTAAAACGGGTAAAGCACAAGTATGAGTCACCTATCCTTAGAGACTGGGCCCCATGCTCTCTCATTGCACCCATGGGTCCGCTGGGCTCAAGCCACAGATGAGATGGTGTCAGGTCACAGCATAAATAAATTGCACAGATGACAAAACACCATGGTCTACTCTGTGCCTGCAGATCCAGGAGGTGAAGCAGCAGTGTGATGGTGCACTGTGCCTGCATGACTCTAAGGATACTGCATTCCTAGGTTACTTCACCCAACACCGTCAAAACTAATCCATTGCTTGTCCCTCTCGGTGTTCGTGGGATCTTATTACTCACACGTGACTGCACTTTAAACGTAATTCATGCAAAATACTTTGCGATGTGATGTGCAGTTGACTGAAGGCACCAAATATGATTGAGAGGATAATGCCCCTGTCGGTGAATCAGAAGCCCATAAGCAGGAGGCTGCTGACAACAGGTGGAACACTAGGGAAGTGCCACACTGTCAGAGGTGTTACCTCTTGGATGAGATATTAAAATAAAGTTGCATTGGTTTGATAAACTCCATAAACTCATTCATCTAAAACTTAATTTGCATCCGTGGCATTTGTTCAAGTCCCTCTCACTTGCTGATTGACATTGATTCAGCTACTTCAGTACCAAATTAATGATATTGGGAAATGGACAAGTGACGTTGACAATACTATTTACTCAAAGGACAGCAGGCAGACAAACACTTACAATCTGGTCCTACGTCACCGTTAGTGGTGTCAGATCAGGCTGAGTCAGCAACCTGCACCGTGCTTGGAACTCAGGGTGCTCCCTCTCATGTGTTGATCCCAGACTCCCACTACAGAAGCTGGAAACCCCCACTTACATACCCTTCTCAGCTCTTTGCTTGCGGCCTCTGGTGCCTACGTGCGTACTCAGGGTCAGACCCATCCTTATCAACTTCGGTCTGTTTCTTTTGCGAATTCCTCGGGGATCTCCTTCAAAGTCTGAATTGTGAGACACGTAACTCCTTATCCACACCCATCTTATCATGTTTACTCATTCAGAATTAACCACCCACCTAATCAAAGCTCGAGGTTCTACAGGTACTTTCTGCATGTTGCTTCTCTATCGTCATTGGCCTTGATGTATTTCCTAATGTCCCTGCCTTACTGGTATATTGGACGCAACTTGTGGCCAACTGTTCGACATTCCTTTGTCTGTGTGAACCCTATTATGCATCAATGTGTACCAGTCGGATTTTTGTACTTTGTCCTGCTGTCTCTTTTGCTACTGTACCTTATTAGTGATAACAAGTGTAGGATAACCTTCATTTTCAGTCAGCTTAATTGCATACAATTCAAGATAAGGTGTTCTCATGGGTTTAGCTAAATTCCTAAAGGCCCCCTTGCTAAAGCTCCCAGTTAAGCAACGTTTCGATGTTCAAATTCTTATCTTTGCTTTCAGAAACCTTCATTATCTTGTTCTCTCAACCTCTGTAATCTATAATTTGTATAACTCTAATCTCTTACCAATCCCATAATTTAATGTCTCCACCATTCTAATGGAGGCAGCCTGGTCATAACAAAGGAGCCTACAGGAGTCTTGCAGACTTGAAGGTCAGGAGGTGCATAACTGATCTATTTAACCAACCACTCCTCTGAACTTTAACCCTCCACTCCTCTGAACTTTAACCCTCCACGTCACTATGGCAGGTCCAGTTAAACTTCTCATCTATGGAAGCTGATGGTGAAGGGCTCGATGACAATGTGCCGCTGAGTGCAAGGATCAGATGAAGCACTCCTTGTTGGAGATGGTCTTAATTTACATGATAATGTGTTAGGTTCAAACTCAAGCATCAATGTTATCCAGGTCCATTAATAAAGTCTCATGGGTGATTTTGTATTTATAAGAGCTGTAACTAAACCTGAATACTGTAGCATTACTGCAGGCCAAATGACAAAGGGAAGGTGAAGCAGCCAATGATCTTCCAAAATTACTGGGAGATTGAAATGAAGCAAGTGGGCCAGAGAGCCCAGAAGCAGAGAGCATGGTCTCTGAGATGAAACTTAATTTTTTTTTATCATTCAAAGGGTTATTAATCTTTGGAAATCTCTGGTTGGGTGCCCAGTTGGTGAAGCCTTTCAAGACCGAGATTGATAGATTTTTTAGACACGAGAGGACTCGAGGGGTATGGGGAGGAGCGGGAGAGCAGACTGAAGGCACAGGATCACCATGGCCGCATTGAATGCTGGATCAGCCTCCAGGAACTGTCTGGCCGGCTTCTGCTCCTGTTCCTTCTGCTTTTATTGAGATGTTCAGACCAGACTCTGTGCTGAGGAACTCCTCAGACAGCACAACTTTCTTCTGCTCTGCCTGTTACTCCTCCCAACACTGGAAAATTTTCCTATCGCTCTCGCTGATCTCAGTTTTACTGGTCCTCCTCTGACATCTAGCCTTTGCATCTGTGCCTGTAGCTATGTGGTCCTTACAGGCCAGTAGGTTCTTGAGTAGATTCTTCAGGGTGGCACTGTTAACTCCTTTCAATTTAATGATAACTGGGACAATAGCTGGTTGGATGTCCTAGCAAACCTTCACCTCAAGAGGTAGCTGACTGTGCCATTGCTGTATGTAAGAAACTTAACCAGCTGAATGATTAGCCCTGGTGCACTATGGCTGGTATATTATCAGGGTTTGTGCCCATCACTATGCCCACTACAGTCAGTCACCTTTTAATTCCAGGTTCAATGAGATGGTTCAGCGGGAGACCAGGACCAGCGAAGGTCCCAAAAGGAGGAGAGTGGAACCATTTATTTGTCATGTGACTGAAGTCGCACAGCCCACAAAAAGTACAAAGGAACACAAATGAATTGAATTGTATTTAATTATAAAAGGATATGGTTTAATTATCTAAGGTACCAATGTATTCAACATTGTAAATAATTATGTACAGCACTGAAATCCTTCATGATTTTCATGCCTGATGAAAATACAGATTTCTTTCACTTTCTATAAATAATCTTCTGCTTAATATTTTGTTTACACAAAAAAAAACAATTAAATTAAGCAATAAGACACAGTAGGTTACACACAATATTGCACTTCAGTAAAAAAATAGTCATTTGGTTTCTTTTGATTGTGAACATGCATGAGGCTCAGTAAGGTTTAGGGATTGAATGCCCGAGTAATAATTGGGAAGCAGCCAGCACTGCTTCCTGGTCTCACACACAGCTTTGCTTTCGGTCCTTCTGTGGATCATCTCAACACTTCAGTGAGACCATCACACATCTTCGTGAGTTAGGTGACATCTCCAATAGGAGAGTGTAAACTCCCCGAAGTCAGCCAACTTCAAGTAGGTTTAATTTTAAGCTTCAGGTTGCACGAATTGATAAGAAGTTCCAGAAGGATCTTCTGTCCTCTGCCATCTGGAGCACACGTTTACTGCTTGCCACGGATTATAAATGGTGGAGGCTTTCTAAGCACGATCAACACTTGGGACAATTCTCTAAAGGTGGCTCACCACGAGGACTGTTGCCTGATAACTGCTCATGGACAATGATGTCCAGGAGGGCTGCTCCGTACCATCAGGAAATGGCCTTGATGTAAATAAGGCAGCTTGGGATGGAGACAGTGGTAAGCTGGGATGCAATGGGAGCAGGGAATGGAGGTAAAAAGCAATACACTCATTTTTTGCTCCCCACATAGTGATCCTCGTTATAAAGAGGATGCACAACCTGGTGTAAATACCGAGGATTCCTCATTTCTTGCTCCAGCATAACAAGATCTGGTTCCTCCTTCACTGAGGACTGGACAACATATTTAAGTGCTCACAAATTAACAATTAGCCCCTGACCTGTTGGAGATGTAGACACAAGGCAGCATGAATAGAAACGTGGATGGACGGGGTCCTGGGGACAGAAAAAAATCAAGGCATAAACATTGAAACAGAAGAAAGCGGATTCTCTCGGTGAAAACATTCAAGGCTATTTTGTTTCCATACCAAGCCACTCAAAACCATGCTTATTAAATTGTGTTGCTCATTTAGTTTGTCCGGTAGAGCAATCTCCATTTACAGACAGTGTTTGTTAATTGTTGTCCACCATTCAAAAGGTTAAGTCTGCATTGGAGTCCCGTTATTAAATCACACCATTGTTTCCTTAGAGATGGGCTGGTAAACTGCCTGCATCCTGGAGGCCAGAGCTTTCTGTAGATCCGTCAGAAGGTCAGATTTTACTGCCTCATTTTTCAGCAGCTGCCGGAAGGAATCCTGCTCCAATAAAGACAGCATGTTCTTCAGAAAGTATCCACTGCAGTAGGAGACCAACTCAGAGGCTTCGACAACCTGCAGCAAAAAAAGGGGTAGCTTTTATGACAGAAACACAGCCATAGTCATCCATTGTCCTTTTCTGGCTTTAAGAAAGTTATCCAATTATTTCCATTCCTCCGTTCTTTTTCTGCAGCTCTTCGAGTCATACAGCACAGAAACAGACCCTTCAGCCCAACTCACCCATGCTGACCAAGATGCCCACCTATTTGCCTGCATTGGGCCTGTATCCTTCTAAACCTTTCCTATCCATGTACCTGTCCAAGTGTCTTTTAAGTGTTGTTATTGTACCTGCCTCAACCACTTCCTCTGGCAGCTCGTTCCATATACCCACCACCCTCTGTGTGAAGTAGCAGGACCTCCTGTTCCTTTTAAATGTTTGCCCTCTCACCTTAAACCTATGCTCTCTAGTTTTTTTTATTCTCTTTCCTCGGGAAAAAACACTGAGCACCTTGTCCAAGATGACATCTCCAGAAGTGCAGCACCCTCTCACTATTATTCAAGGGACATCAGCCTATATGTGATCTGCACAGTGTAGAACTCCGCCAATTTTGATGGCATTGATTTCAAAACATATCCCATTAATTGTTGGCGCAATACTCAACATTAACTCGGAATATTCTGTGTTATACAACTTGGATATCAGCGTAAGATATGGCTGACCTCACCTTAGCCTTCTGGTAAGTATTTGAGCTGTCAGCAAGTGTCAAGCCCCTTGAACACACAGCTTCACAGTGATGCTTAAGTGACTCTAGTTTAAAGATGCTGGAAGCTGAGAGAACCTAGAACAGAGACAAAAGTCATGAGCATTGGAGTAAAACCATTATACTGCTCCCTGGATCATATCTCTCCATATCCATCAAAACCATTCCATCTATTCTACACTATACCCATTCCTATCATCTCCTCCCCCAGCACATGTATGATCATTGACTCCACTAAACACATTTAATCTTTAATGCAATCCTCTCCAGAAATGAAAACGAGAAAGCGAGCACCAATCTGTCCCTCAGCTTCCCCACCCAACTCCATCCCTTTACTTCCATTCCCTGTTGCAAGGTTCTTCCTCTCCACTCCCATCCTTAATCCAGCAGTCAACAAACTAAAGTATCAGTCACCCATTCAACGAGGGGAGCATCACATCCAGCACGTCCTCATATAATATCACCTTCCCACCCCACCTACACTTGCCACCTTCTTGAGCACATTGGTCCAAGAAGTCCTCAGTTGATGATACTTCTTTGGCCGGTGGTAATAAACTCGACGCACAGAGACTTTAATGCACATTACTATCTGATTGAGGAAGTGGCCAATCAGGTTTCCGTGCTCCGATAGCTCACCACTTGCTAACCAGCAGGAGTCCATGAAATAAGGGTGCAGGTAAGACCGAGTTGAGATGGATAGGAGAGGACACCTTACCTCCAAGGCTCTGCTTTTACTGATGTCCAGTCCCTCTGTCCTTCCACTGTAAATATACTGAACCAAGCACTGTTGAGAGATCACACATCAATATAAGGGTCTGTGCACAAGGCTCCAATAACAATCAGCCAAGTGAAAAAAACAGTTCCCCAAATGAAAATCATGCATTTCTACCGCAGCTTTGATTATTGCAAAGCCCTTTACATATGATTACTACTTCTGAAGCACAGTTATTGCTACTTTATTGGAAAATGTAGCTACTAAACTGCACACAGTCAGCTGTACATGAAGTGCAATGAGATGAACAACCAGTCATTCCTTTTTGGTGATGTTGATTTTCAATACTAGCCTGGAATACCTGGGAAACATTTCCAAAGAGCATCTTTGTGACTTATCATCTCTTCCAAAGGCAGCACCCTCCAAGGATGCAACATTCCTTCTGTACTAAATTGAAGTTTCTACCTGGAGCAGGTGTTGAAGAACTCCGGCACAAGGGGTTAGCTACCAGAATCGTGGTCCAGGCATAAGCAGTGATAGTCACCAGGACTACAATACACCATATGCACTCAGATTTTGACAGCAGGACAATATATACCAGCTGTCTAGGGAGTTAGCTATCAAAACAAGCATACCTGGTGTGCTTGAGATTAACTTGCTACCCTAGTTATATCAGGAATTTGCATAATTGGCGATTGGTTACCTCAAATGTGTCGTACGCTACATCCTTGATCTCGATAGGATTGTTGGCCTTGGCATCGATGGAAGGGCAGGTTTCAATAAGTACTTTGAACCTTAAACGTGAGAAAAAATTCAAATCATGTAGTGACCACATAACCATGGAATGATACGGCACAAAATGCAACCATCTGGCCTCTGGTATCCGCGTTGGCTCCTTGGTAGAGATGTATGCAAAACTTGCAATAAAACATTGCTGATCCTCAAGTAACACGAGCAGGAAAAGTATCCCTAAACCCCAATCAAACAAAGTCTGCTCTTCTCCAGAGAAGCCCTCCCCACTGGTGTTCAGTGTTATACCATGTGCCCAGTCCCTTCCCATTTACATCCCTGATACTGTGGGTCACTTCAGCTGTTTTCAGTTTCCTACTCTCAAGAGGCTCATTTC